>NW_026643176.1:1200000-1649009 GCF_028828195.1 Penicillium verhagenii | reverse complement strand
CTCGTATGCTTTGATCTGCCATTCCAAGTATTGGGGAGAAATTCTTCCCTTGATCTCTCAACTTCCTCCAGGAGTGGATCATTGACGTCCGGATAAAGGGTCAAGTATTTGAGGTAATCCTTTTTGCGAATCCATGTCTCGAAAAGACCCAGTGGATTTTCCGAAAGCTGCACATGTGTGTACTTAGCAATTGGAAGAAAGGAAGGACGGTTGAAGAACAGCAGGCGTTCCATACAGAACATACTCGCTTTTGTATTCCAGTGAGGAATCTCCGTTTCTTCCTCCATACAGCATGGAATGTACCATGGGGCTAACCTTGTCGACAAGTGCTGAGAATTCTCTTGAATCTATCTGGGAGGTCCAACGCTGAACCATCACCGGTATTTAGGATCTTCGGCGCGGGCAAAGAGGATATCGGATATCACTTTGGGATCCTTTTTCTTTTCGATGGATCGGGCATACACTCCAGCCATGGGAGCCTGAGTCCTAATTTTAAGCCACCTCGTGCTCCTGAGCCGGTCTCATCGAGCGTCCAGCGCGCTTGTCGTAATATGGGAGGCCGTTTCTCAGAAATATCCAATTTAGCCTCGACCCATCATCCTCAATGAATGCTTCGAGATGGACTCTTACCCTCCAAGCACAATTGTCCATCTTGAAGCTTTCTCGTTTAGATTCTTGTTCTTCTTGGCCAGCCGTTCGAACAGAGTCCTCTCCACAAATAGCTCCGCTTTTTCATTGTCTTGATTCTTCAACAGAAAGGACGGGAAATATAGCAAATCCAGGGATTTCACTCGGACGTATTGGGCAGGTAATCCCTGGTGCGTCCAGAAAAATCCATCTTTGAAGCTGCCCACTTCAATCCACGCAGCGGCTTTCATCCGGAAATTCCAGTTATGTAACACCAGATCGATGTATGAAAGAACAAATATAAGAAATCTAATCTCACTGTTCAGCTTATATTTGTCTGCAGTAGAACTTTCAGATTGATCAATTTAGGCTGCCGCCTAGTTCACCAGTCAATTGTAGATCCATGATTGAGGTGGTCCTCCAAGGTCAAGACTAAATCAACGAGTACCTTGACTTTTAAATGAGCATTCCATTTGAAGATCTAGGTCTAAAATTGTATCCACTCATGAGATTGGAATATAAATGATATCCAACTTGGCATCCAATCGGTCACTCCAAGACTGAGAGTGGCCAAATGTAGGTCGAAACGGGATAGAGCCTCTGACAGGCGAGAGTTCATAGATGTGTAATTCAAGATGACAATATCCTCCCCCAAGTAGTATAATGAGCTTCAGATTGAATGGGCAGAAGGTCACCGGTGTGTAAGAAGTTAGGAACCCCTAACTTTGAGCATCTTTTATAGGGTAAAACAAAGCGACAGCTGGCAAAAACCATAAGTTGTAGAGCAATATCGTAAGAAATTGAGCTTACTGGCTTTTCTCCACTCTCGATGAACTGAAGAAACTGCCTAGGTCTTCTAGCACAATGCCCAAACTTCAATGTTGTTCCTAGTCCGTAGCTATCAGTGGATAATGACAGAAATGTTATTATCAACTATGGCCTTGAAATGCCTATCACTATTTGAACTCACAGTTCCATCACAGGGACTAACAACATCAATCATATGTTCAAAATCAAATGTTGATACAGGGGCAAATTGATGGTTTACTCAAATCTTGACTCTCAAGGGTGGGGCCGCCCTCGGCTTAGGTAGCCAGGCTCGGCCCGAAACGCTGCTTTCTTCAATGGCGGTTCCACCCATGTGCAGTCCCCCCTTTGCCCCCCCAAAAAAAGTCAATAGTGTTGTGCCACCGGAAAATACTCGGTCAGCCGTAGTATTTTTAACTAACACTTGACAAATTCAATTTGTCAAGTGTTGCTATTTTCACTGATGTTGCAGCGGGGTGCATGAGCGGCTAAGCAAGCCGGCGACCCCGGCTGGAATTTCTTGGCTCCCTTCTGCCAGCTCCTACCTTAAAATCCATCAACCAACGCTTAAACTTACTGTTCAAATCCCGCAGTACGTACTCACTTTCCAAGGAGTCCCGCTGTCTCAGGAATCAAACTGTCCAGGTGGCCATGTTCACTTCGGAGAAGCCGAAAAACAAGAACGTCATTCAGCTCGGGTATAATGCTCCCAGATTCCAGTTGCGAAGGGAGATATGCTCCGCTGCCCCCATTATTAAGGAGCAGTGACTTCAAATGTTGAAGTCAAAGTGCCAGCCCGAAAATTCCCCGGTCATACGCTTTGCTCTCTAGGCCATCTTGCCTAATCGTTTTTGTTCATTGAGGCCTTCAAGATGGGTGAATATACGGATGAGATGGCTCAAAAGGCGCTCAACGCCATGGCCACCGCGTCTTCTATCACCCAGGCGTGAGGCTATTGCTACCTTACCGCTTTGGACTGCCTCATTCCAGTCACGAAACCAGTCTCAGGCTAAATCCCTATGAACCAGGACAAATCCCTGGGCCCCCATCTGGAGGTCATCCGAGACAAATACCAGGACGCAATAAAGTTCCCTAAGCCTGCCGACGAGAAATACCAGACTGAGTCTAACAGACACACTGACGGTATCACGGGCAACGCCACGAAAGAGGAATCAAGCAACCATCTTCCTGCAGAGGCGTGTAGCATACCAGCTTGGAGACGGATATCCAAGATCCCAAATAAATGATACAGGAAAAGATATCCAGAGCATTCTCGGGCCCAAGTGCACTGGATGCCGACGGAAAGACAATCGACGAGCAAGAGCTGCTGCACAACCCCGGCCTTTTTCTTCCCCACAAAGGGCAGCTGCACCAAGCCCTCGCCCTGGACCCGCATCTCAGCTAGGGTCTCGCAGTCGCAGGCCGAGTCGACAAATGCCAGCAAAGAAACAGCCAGCAGCTTCGCAGCGCGGTCCCGAGAGTCTGCACGGGTACCTGGCGAGAACAGGGCGGTTCCGTCGCAGTATGCGGGATCCCCGTCGCACAGCACTGCATTTGTGGTTGCTTGGAATATTGAGCTTGAGTTCAGCGGCGATACGCTGGGTGCAGGAGCTTTTGCCGGAATTACCGAAGCCCAAGGACTGCCGACAGCGAGTAGGCTTGAGGCTGTTAAGGTGCAGACTCAGTTGAATACTTCTATCATCTATGTATGCCGGCTGTTGTACCCAGGGGCCAGGGCCAATGGCAGTGTGGAAGTCTAGAGGAATGGTGGAGACTGAGCGCCGATTTATCTCCTAATTGATCAAACCAGCTGATCAATTGATCTATATCACTGATACGCTTAAATTTTCCACGTTTTGTAGCTGTTCGACATAGCTTAATGTACATACAATAAAAGCAATTAAGTCGGATGGCGGGCGTCAATTGATCCTTCATCCCTGGTATAACTTAAGGGCATCAATTGATGGGACAATATAAACTTCCAAGATTTTAAGATACTAGATTCCTGCACTAATGGGGTTGGCATTTACCCAGGTAGATGCCCAGGTGTTGTGTTGCATATACAACATTTGAATCCGTGCAAAGTTTGAGGCTAGACATCTAAGCGAATCATAGTAGATTGAGAGTTATCTCAATATTGATTTACTTGGATGTAGTCTCACATCGTAATACTTTATTAAAGGTGCAATTACTTGACTCGACTGAAACAGGTATTTTCCAAGTCAACCAGTCGGACAACGCTTAATTCATCCCATGATTTCGCCCCTCCCTAATCACCAACCAACCCGTTCTTGATGACGCCGAAGTAGGTATGGACAATGGCTTCCAAACTGATGGCAGGCCACACGAGGAAAAAGAAACGGAAAAAAGCAAGAAAGATTAAAGTAAAATCACGCCAAATTTGCATAGAAATCCCAAGTGTATGGATCAGGCTTCAAGCCTATGAGAACCCAAGACAGAAAACATAATGAATAGATGAAACAAAGATGAAAACGAGTATCCCCCCTTAATAGTCCCTTATGCGAAAGCCTGCGGTGGTGGCTGCACTCCACCAGCGACGAGGGCCTGACCCGCCTCGGTGTTTTGTTCGATGTTATGGAAATCGAGGATTTCGGAGTACCTGTTTATTAAACCCATCTGTCAGCAAAAATATATACGCATGGAAATTTTGGACGCGCCACCTACATCATGATTTTCCAGGTATCCACGGGCAAGTCCGCATCGTTAAATGACCAATCGAACTTCTCTTGAGCGACCGGCTCATCTGTGGGGTCATGGTAGGGAGCAAGGTATTCGTGCGCCAGCGCTTCTCCAGCTCGGATTCGTGTCTTCGGGTCAAAGACCAACATTCGCTCAAGCAAGTCCACGGCTGTAGAATGATGTTAGTGGTTATTCGACATTTTAAAAGTTGAGCAAAGTGAGGTGGAGACGGACCGTCGGAATCGGCACCCCGGAACTTCAGGGCCAGATTTTGACGCTCGCGTTTCGGGAGGGACTTGACAAAGCGCAAGGTCTACGTTCATTGTAATCGTTAGCCAAAAGAAATCCTCAAATTTTCTGGTCGCAGGGCAAATTTGGATAAACTCACGTTTTCGCTGCAAATGGTTTGAATCACATCATCCGGAGGAGTGCCCAGCAGCTCGGTGATAATGGAAAATTGGTTGACGTGGTCCTTTCCTGGGAAAAGTGGCTTTCCCTCCAGCATTTCGGCGAAAATGCAGCCTGCGCTCCAAATGTCCACCTCAACGTCATACTTCTGCCAGGTGAGCATGATCTCGGGGGCTCGGTAGTACCGTGTGGAGACATAGCCAGTCATCTGCGGGTCCTGAATTCGCGCGAGACCAAAGTCGCAGATCTTCAGATCGCAGTTTTCGTTGATGAGAATGTTGCTAGGCTTGAGGTCTCGGTGAACCACACCGGCGGAGTGGACATATTTCAAGCCACGCTTTTTCCAGTCGTTAGTGGCGTTGCGCACAATTTTTGGGGAAACCAAGAAAGTGCAACTTACCAGAATCTGGTAAAGGAAGTACTGGATGAACTGCTTTTCAGGGGCCGAGAAGTCAGAAGGCGGTGCAGATCAGTTCCCAAGAGCTCGGTGACGAAATAACTGTAATAGTTTAGTATGGAGTAATTTTGTGATATACTGGTGTAACATGATCGAAATTAGGAGACGCACATGTCTTCGAGTGGGGAGATAAAAATATCGCTCAGGCTGATAATCTATGGGGAATTGTCAGTACGCACGCGCGCGCTCCGGGAACCCCGCGAGTCGGGAGGGGTCAGCCTACATTCTCGTGACGGAGATGCTTGAGCAGCTTCAGCTCGCGGTAGGTGCGCTTGGACAGTACGGGAGTACTGAAGGGCTTCATGATTTTCTTGACTGCCACAGGCTGGTCGGTCAATTGGTCTCGCGCAGAGCTATTTGAAGACATTTGAAATTAGCGACGAGATCAGCGCAAAGTGCATGATATAGAAGATGAACGTACCAGACCAGCCCGAAGGCTCCCATGCCCACCGGTTGCAAATCCGTATACCTAAGAAAATTAGCTACCGCGATGGAATTTCTCTTGGCTCTCAGGCCTGGGTGATGCCCACCGGCTAGTGATTTCAAAGGTGGTACCAAAGATCTGGGACCGCACGAATTCCGCCATGTTGTCGGGTGGAGGGGATTCAAACAGTAAACAGAGAGATTTTGAAGTTTAAGAGAGACAGAAACAGCACAAAAGCAAAAAAGATGATCGAGAAGAGAAAGGGGCGGTAGTGGGCTGGTAGAAAGTGGTGTGGGGAAAGGGCCCTTCAGCGAAGCAGAAAACAAGGCCGATGACGTTCGCGATGGTGGCAGGCAGGTTTCTTGGTGGCTGACTCAGCTGGGGAACACCGATCTTTGAGAAAACACGCTTTTTTGATTTTTTTCCCCTCGAACTTATCATCTACTGATGGATAATAGTTCTAAGTATAGCTTTATTCCTTTTAATCTACTTATACCTATTTTACCCGATTTTATCCTGTCCCTGAATACGAAGTGCTCTATGGACCTTGGGTTTTTCAACGGAGGGTTGTGTGCCCTGTTTCCCTGTTTCCAGATTTGTTCCTCCACCAACCACGCGGCCAGGGCCAGACCGGTCCAATGATCCGTGATTTCAATTCCCTTTGATAAGTGACTGCTTGGTTATAGGCTATATATACAATCCGTGGAGATGTAGATCTATGGGGGTTGATGAGATGAGAAGGTGAGGAACAAGAAAAAAAAATTAATAAAAATAAATAAAAATAAAAATAAAAATAACATTTGAAAATAAAAGACCGTTAAAGATTCAAGATCTTCATTCTTTAATAATCTTTGGAAACCCGAATTTAGCGGCTTACGGTTCTTAAGAAATGCCGCGTTTAGCCTTGTCCTTTAGCACCTGCTGCGTTGTGCGGCTGCCATTCGTTTGGTATCTTTGTTGAGGCTTGGGCCCCCTTTCCAAGGTTGGCTTTCCCCTCATTAGATATGCTTAGTACACTTCAGTACTGCCAATCTTCACATAGTAGCTTCAGTCTCTATTGAAATGTTGCATATGTTGCAGATTGACGAGCACCTAATCCAATCTAGACAGATTCCATACTTGAAGCACTTGAGAATGATCAGGAACAATGTGTTCAAGATCCTGGACAATATTGTTGACACTTTCACTCTTGGAGGGCTCAAGAGAATCACTTTTGTTGTCTCAGATAAATGACCCGACATCTGGGCACCTGGGGTGGACTTCGGGTAGTTCGTCCACGGGTAACGGGTACAAATGCACAGTGAGTATATGTAGTGGGCATTTTCATGTATGTTCATTTGAATCAATCTATTTGATTGATACATTCTAAAAGCAATTTTTTTGACAAAAGATAGCGCCCAGGTGCCATATATATCTTGGTGGCCACCTATATATATTTAAGTACCCGACATCTGGAGCGTTAATCTCGATAAAAAGTTGAATTTTAAAGTTATAACCTTAGGTGAAAAGAAAGTCAATAATCAAAACTTGAAAACAGGAAAGCAGCGTTTAAAATGATCAAAGAATTCAAATGTGTTTCCGAGAATAAATTTTGGAAACATTTGAATCGAGAAAATCAACGGTGATTTCAAGCAGTCGAGGTGACATGTGAAACCAAGAACACACTACTGCACGAAACAAAGGCATTTCTTATGGGGCTGTACTTGAGAAATGTTTCATGCCCAAAAAGAGGGGGCATCTCGCGAGCTTAGGGCGAGTGAGATCTCGGACATAAATATCGACGATCGTCTGCTACTGTAGGTACCACGCCTACACCGCAACCTAGAGACCGTTTAATTCGGTATTGAAATGTTGACTATGTACTAGTAGTATATGGATCGACTTGAATGATTCAGATGTTCAGATGCTTCTTGACTCTCTCAATGTTATCCTTTGTAAATGTCTCATCTTTTGAGCTCTTTGCTTTTTTTTTAATTCTTTCTTTTCTTGTCATTGTTCCATGTATGCTTGTCATGTCAGAACGTGCCAAGTGCAACGTGCGCCAGTGCACGTGATATCCACCTGAGGCCATAATTACTCAACGTAACTGGAGCGATACCTTAATACCGATTTGCTTTCCCCCCATGTGCGTCACGACTCTCCACTCCAAGCTCCGGTGGGTTTTCGATACGAGCTGTCCACGAGGCATAGTACATTACCGAGTACGGAGTACAACGGAGCCTCAACATCCCATCAGTTTTGGTTCAATTTTCTTTTTACATATTTTGATTTTTTTATAATTGAATTGCCTGTATACAAGAATCAAGTCTAGCTTATTCTGAGATGCATCATGCATGAAAATCAGTCAGCCTCAAATCTGTAAAATATTTGGTTCATAGCTCGCCCCTCGTCCAGTATGTGAAGTGACCCTGACACGGCCCCCAGTGAAAGAATAAAGCCGCTTTTTCTTTCCCTTTTTTTTCAATCAAATTTTCACTAAGAAAAGGAGAAAACGTTTGAAAATTACATTGGCCCCAAGTAAACTCTATGCGTACAAGTTACAACGAATTAGCGGGAAAAAAAGGAATTAGAAGTAATCTTAGTGGTAAGAAAACTCAAAAAAGAGGGCGTAATTACGGGCAAAACGGCGTAAGACTCACGTTTCTTACCCCCATAATTCCCTCCTGGCATCTCCACTCACCCCAGCATGACGATGGTCGCACTGACTTGACATCTTTCCCTATAACCTCCTCTCACTTACCCTTGACCTACTGACAATATACACCAACGCCACCAGACAATAACCATCGACAATTCCGATCCCCTCTCCCCCACCACTCACCCAAACCATATACCGACATCTCGGACTCGCTGGCTCACCGCGAAACTTTCGTCTGTCGCAAGTCCACCGAAACCCTTTCAACGTTCAAAACCCCCGCCTTACCTACCTTCACCAAATTTCACTGCCGAAGAAACCCCCTTTATCGCCACTGAGCCTTCTCCTACCAGTTTTAGGACTGCGCTGCATCTCTCCCTTTCCGTTTGTGGCGGGACTCTCCTCCAACCAACCCAAGGCTTCGGCCATCCCGGCTGACACCGATCGCTCCCGCGCGCGGTGTACGTGGTCTTTCTCATCCCTGCTGGTCTGGGATTGTGAGAACCACTCGTAACCATGGGTGCATGCTTTAGCGGCGAAGTCGCGGGGGACGCGGAACAGAAGAAGAAAAGCCAGTTGATCGACCGGAAGCTCGAGGAAGACTCCAGGCGGTTACGCAGGGAATGCAAGATCCTTTTGCTTGGTAGGTGATCACTCGTTGGCCAGCTATGTAATCAATCGGATTGACTGACGTTCGAATCACAGGCTCTGGCGAGAGTGGAAAATCCACCATTGTCAAGCAGATGAAAATTATTCACCAGAATGGCTACACTGTGGAGGAGCTGGCTCTGTATCGCTTGACCGTCTACAAGAATCTCCTCGATTGCGCCAAGGCTCTCATCGAGGGATACCGTCTCTTTAACCTCGAACCGTCTAGCCAAAAGGTTCAGGATTACCTCACCTTCCTGGACGAATATCATGTCGACGCAGATCCCAATATGCCGTTGGATTCTAAAGTGGAGACGCCGTGGCTTACCTATGGAATGATCCGTGCACGTCAACGGTTTTGGAACGCCAGAATGAGTTTTATCTCATGGATTCGGCGCCATAGTATGCTCTCACCTTGGCCTTTTGCGTTCAAATTTCAAACGCTAACCCAGATCTAGCTTTTTCGACGAAGCGAAGCGGATAACATCACCGGACTACATCCCCGACGTATCAGATGTCCTTCGAGCAAGAACCAAGACCACAGGTATCTACGAGACAAGATTTACCATGGGTCAATTAAGCATACAGTATGTGAATGCTAGATATCGCTCCCCCCTCCCCCTTTCACAATCGCTAACGGCCCGTGCAGCATGTTCGATGTGGGTGGCCAGCGCAGCGAACGCAAGAAGTGGATTCACTGCTTCGAGAATGTCACATCTATCATTTTCTGTGTCGCTTTGAGTGAATACGATCAGATGTTGCTAGAAGAAAGCAATCAAGTAAGACAACTGAATTCAATATTTATACGCGATGGTACTGACACTATATTTAGAATCGCATGATGGAGAGCTTAGTTCTCTTCGACTCTGTGGTCAACTCTCGATGGTTCATGCGAACAAGTATCATTTTGTTCCTGAACAAAGTCGATCTATTCCGGCAAAAACTTCCCCGGTCTCCCCTGAGTAATTATTTCCCTGACTATTCTGGTGGAAATGATGTGAATCGTGCGGCGAAGTATCTTCTTTGGCGATTCAACCAAGTGAATCGAGCACACCTCAACCTATATCCACAGTGAGTTTACCAGCCAACTTGTCCCAATCGGAGACCATTTTCTAATGCCAGTCTCAATTCCAGCCTTACCCAAGCAACCGACACCACCAATATCCGACTGGTTTTCGCGGCTGTCAAGGAAACAATTCTACAGAATGCCCTGAAGGATTCAGGTATTCTATAATTGACATGCAACCTACATTCATCCCGGCCTTTCATATCTCCCCCCAAGTTCTCCCACAACTGGAAGAACATTTCTACTCAACCGGCCTTCTCATCTTATCTTCTATACTTACGATCAACCATACCCCCGACATTCGACCCTTCATTTTCTCGCTTTTGGCTTCGATTCAGTTACAGGCGTTTACGGTGCAACTTCATCCTAGGATATTATTCCAGGCGCTGATTAATGATACCCCCATTTTGGTATCTACGAGGAGGTTCTCGGTTTTCTTCCTCGAGACAGATCTGTGGGTTATAGGATCTCAGGCGTCGCTGGAATAGGCTATTTTTAACCTCTCTCCTGTTACTTATTATTCTTTTGTGATTTGGATCTTTCTTTTTTTTTTTTTACAAGTTCAACCCCGAACAAGGGTCTTTTTTGCCTCCAAAAGTCAATGGCGTACCCCCTCTCGGTAGTGCCACTGCCATACTTCTGACCCTTGATTCAATTCTTTTTTTAACCGTTCCTGGGGATCGAAATGAGTATTTGACATACTGTGATCCACTATCTTGATATTGCCACATCTGTTTTTTTTCCAGCCTACCTGATGCATAGTATGGCGGATTGGCTTTTTCATATCTTTGTTTTTTTTTTATCTCCTGGCTGTGTCTGCTGAGCTCAAATTTCCAATGCGTTGCAGCAATCAACGCCTTCGAGCGATTTGATGCATGATGTTTTATCTACCTGAACTATATGTACCCTTTGGTCGCTTCAGCGGTAAGCGGATTGAACCTACTATTCAAGGACCGTTTCATATCTTTCGAAATAAACATGGGGATCTTCGTTCTCTTGGATACATTGTGGTTGCCTTATATAACATGACTGTTCAACCCTTGCGATTGATAGTAGCCCCATCCTCCTGAAAATTTGCATGAAAACTATATGGATGCAAACCAAGTTGTAAGAAGAAAGGGAGATTGTCAAATGGAGACCTTTGGAAAATGGTACTTTTGGAGATTTGTCAACCTAGTATAACCGAAGGATCAGGAAACAGGAAGTAAAATGCAGCCCTATCAAATAGTACCACATCGCGGAAAAGGAAGCTAGCACGTCAACGGGTCATAGATTCTTTCATATCCAGGACCCGAAAATACGCCAAACCTCAAACCTGCTGATTTTAGCATCCAATGCACACGAGTGGCATGATGTGAGACGGGATGCATACTAACTAAAGTGCATACTGTGAAAGCAAGGCAAAAGTAGCAGCACGGACCGCGAGGAAAGAGCGATGTACTCGAGCCTGATAGGATCCAGACTCAAGTGGTTCCCCACCAGAGCTATACATCTGACGTATAAACTCCCACGATTTACAGCGGGGAAAGAACTTACGACTGCGGAGTGCATGTTCCTTCCAAGCCAAGAAAGAAGAGTTACTATAGTGACCCTGGTAAAATCCGCATTGAGCGATGTTCGCTCGGACGACTTTTCGTATCCTGCACTTCCGAAACCCAACCCCTCTCAAAACCCAAGGTGTGACCATGCACTCCCCTCTTTCCTCTCTTTTTCTTCTCTCTTTTTTTTCTCTTACCTTCAACTTGATCGGGGCCTTTACCTGAATCTTGCCTGATTTTGGAATTTCCTCTTCTTTTTTTCATCTTGTTCATCATGTCGGAAGCTCGTCGTGAACGTCGCCCTTCCGTTGGTGCGCCCATTGCAGACCTCCAAGGTCCTGTTGGACCGGGATTTAGTCGCCCGAAGCACAAGCGTACTCCTACCGGCTTTGGTGCCGCCGATATTAAGAGTGTGGAAGCCAGTATTCCTGAGCCGCTACGAGAGGCGTGAGTCGTTTCTCCTTCTAGTGGTGATTAGCTTGCCCTGATGCTGACTTGAGAGCTCTCTCGCGTGAAGATGGCTCGAAAATGTAAGTTCACACAGTTACAGCTTGTGGTGAGGTCATTGAATATAAGCTCACATACCTTAACAGTCCGTTTCTGAGTTCACGACCAAAGAGGAATTCCAGGTGGGTCCCCCCGAAGAAGGAGCTGGTTGCTGGATGCATTCCAAACTGACCATACATATCTTATAGAAAGAACTCGTGCGCCATATTGAGACAACGCTGGCTCGCTCCATGTACAATTGCGATGAACAGTACGTATCTTTGTAATTCGTGGGGTCCACTTTCGGGATTTGGATTGCTTACTGGGGTCTGGTTGGCAGTGCCGCGTACTCGGGAACGGCCCTTGCATTTCGGGATCGACTCATTATTGAGTGGAACCGAACTCAGCAGCGTCAGACGCTGGCTGATCAGAAGAGAGTTTACTGTAAGCTTCCAAGCATTGTACTCATATCGGGGTTTGTGATGATGACTGACCTTTGCGGTAGATCTCTCTCTGGAGTTTTTGATGGGCCGTGCCTTGGACAATGCTATGCTTAATGTAGGCCAGAAAGAGGCCGCCCAAGGTTCGTGATGCTGAAACCTTGCTATGGAGAAAGCCACTGACTCTTTGACAGAGGGGTTGAAGGATCTTGGTTTCCGGGTCGAAGACGTCATCAGTCAGGAACATGATGCGGCTCTGGGAAATGGTGGTCTTGGGCGCTTGGCGGCTTGCTTCCTGGATAGTATGGCCACACTCAACTATCCGGCTTGGGGATATGGACTGCGCTACCGTTACGGAATTTTCAAACAGGAAATTGTTGATGGATACCAAGTGGAGATTCCTGACTATTGGCTTGACAACAACCCCTGGGAATTCCCACGACACGAAATCACTGTTGACATCCAATTTTACGGAACCGTCCGCAAGTACCAAGGTGAAAGTGGAAAGTTAGAGCACTCCTGGGAAGATGGAGAGATCGTCCGAGCAGTTGCGTACGACGTACCAATTCCCGGCTATGGCACCAAGACAACGAACAATCTTCGACTGTGGTCCAGCAAGGCCAGCTCTGGAGAGTTTGATTTCCAGAAATTCAATGCCGGTGACTATGAAAGCGCCGTGGCGGATCAACAGCGTGCCGAGACTATCTCCGCTGTTCTCTACCCCAATGATAATCTGGAGCGAGGCAAAGAGCTTCGTCTGAAGCAGCAGTACTTCTGGTGCGCTGCATCTCTGCATGATATTGTCCGTCGATTCAAAAAGACCAAGCGAGCTTGGAGCGAATTCCCCGATCAGGTGGCCATCCAGCTCAATGACACTCACCCTACACTTGCTATTGTTGAGTTGCAACGCATCTTGATTGATATCGAGGGTCTGAGCTGGGATGAAGGCTGGAGTATTGTAACCAATACCTTTGGCTACACCAACCACACTGTTCTGCCAGAAGCTTTGGAGAAGTGGTCTGTTCCCTTACTTCAAAATTTGCTCCCAAGACATCTGCAGATTATCTACGATGTGAACCTTTACTTCTTGCAGACAGTCGAGAAGAAATTCCCCAATGATCGTGAGCTACTATCAAGAGTCTCCATCATTGAGGAATCTCACCCGCAGATGGTGCGGATGGCATACCTGGCCATCATTGGATCCCACAAGGTCAATGGTGTTGCTGAATTGCATTCCGACCTCCTCAAGTCGACTCTTTTCAAAGATTTTGTGGATATTTACGGACCTGATCGTTTCACAAATGTCACGAATGGCGTCACTCCTCGACGTTGGTTGCACCAGGCTAACCCGGCCCTGTCTGCCCTGATCGCAAAGAAGCTTGGTGGTCATGAGTTCTTGACAGACTTGACCCTTTTGGACAAGTTGGAAGCTTTTGTCGATGACAAGGAGTTCCGAGCTGAGTGGTCCCAAATCAAATCTCAGAACAAGCTGCGACTAGCCAGGTTCATCCAGGAGACCACTGGATATAAGGTGAATCCCAACTCTCTATTTGACGTTCAAGTTAAGCGAATCCACGAGTACAAGCGCCAGCAGCTCAACATTTTTGGAATCATTCACCGATACTTGAGCATCAAAGCGATGTCGCCTGAAGAGAAGAAGAAAGTGGTTCCTCGTGTTTCCATTATCGGTGGTAAGGCTGCTCCAGGTTACTGGATGGCCAAGACAATTATTCACCTTGTGAACAAGGTTTCGTCTGTGGTCAATCGTGATCCGGACATTGGAGACCTGTTGAAGGTCATCTTTATTGAGGACTACAATGTCAGCAAGGCGGAGATTATCTGCCCGGCCTCCGATATCAGCGAACATATCTCCACTGCCGGAACGGAAGGTAGTGGTACAAGCAACATGAAGTTCGTGATGAATGGAGGTTTGATCATCGGCACTTGCGATGGAGCCAATGTGAGTCGTTGTTCAACCTATCAAGCTAATCGAAGAAAAGCAAACTAATCTTTAAATCCCTTTCTAGATCGAAATCACCCGTGAGATTGGCGAGCAGAACATTTTCCTCTTTGGAAACCTTGCCGAAGACGTGGAAGAACTCCGCCATCGCCACGTCTACGGCGACTTCCAGGTTGACCCTCAGCTTGCAAAGGTCTTCGACGCCATCAAGGGCGGCATGTTCGGTGATGCAAAGGACTTCTCAGCCCTGTCTTCATCCATCGAAGAACACGGTGACTACTATCTTGTCTCTGACGACTTCAACTCCTACATCACCACCCACGAGATGGTTGATGAGGCGTTCCAGAAGCAGGATGAGTGGCTTGCCAAGTCCATCACTAGCGTCGCGCGCATGGGATTCTTCTCGACGGATCGCGTTATCAACGAGTACGCAGATAGTATCTGGAACGTTGAGCCTCTCGTTGTCGAGAAATAGTCCCATCTGCGCTTCTTTTCGTGTTCATTTTTAATTAATAGTCTGTGCCTGTCATACGTGCTATGTGCTTTCATCGTTGTCGCGTTCATTGCATTTTCAATCGAGAACATTCTTAAACCAGCAATTGATTTTCAAGGTTCAAATTTCAAAGCTTTCTTCTCGGCCCTGGAGGGCTTCCGTTGATAGGTATAGACTGCACATATTTTTTGGTATGTATTGACTTTGTAGAGTGAATTTATTATAACCAAACTATGTGTGTAATATTTGAATATCTATCGCCATAACGACTTCTATCCCATAAAAAAAGAAAAACTTTCGTACACCATTAAATCATCCACCCAAAGAGAGAAAAAAGAAGAAAAAGAGACGGAGAAAGAGAAAGAGACCCTATACAGCAACAGGCTCCACCACCTCCTCAATAGTTCCAGGCTTGGACTCCGAGAAAGTCTCCGGCCAAAGGAACATCTTCTCCTCATTCGAAGGCGTAGCAGCAGCCATAAGCGTCGGCACCGCCTCCTTGCTCGAAATCCGTCTCCAAAGATTAGCCCGCGGGTTATACCGCACGGGCTTTCCAACACCGCCCGTCTTCGCCTGATCCTCCGCGCTAAGCTTCTCAATATCGCGCTTGATATCCGCAAAAGTGTCGAACGGCGTGTACGTAATGCCGTGCTCAATGCAGTACTCTTCCAGCCGCAGACCGCGGCGCGCGAAGAGAACGTCCGCCTCGCGCGCGGCCGCCAGGTCCGAGACGCCGTCGCCGATGAAGACGATGAGCGGCATTTCGTTAGGCTCGCATTCGGCTTGCGCGGCGATTCGCGCTTCGTTCACGGATTGGGCCTTGTCGTGGCCTAGTTCTGTGTCGTGGCGCCAGATGGGCTTCCATTCTGAGCCGTCGGGTTTGATGGTTGCGTCGTTTGCGACGATGTCGATTGTGGAGGACTGGAAAGGGTGGTGGTGTTAGTTTGAATGATTTTTGTGGTGGGGGGAGGGGTTCTTTTCGCTGGGAAAAGGGTGGGAATAGGAAGTGAACGTACCTGCTCTTCACCAAGATACGTATCCAATACTCTGCGCAGAATAGGCTTGAGTCCTGCGCTGATCACGTTGAAGGGGAATCCGTTCGCGATGCAGTATTGGTGGAATTCACGGAAGCCCGGGTCCATTTCGATGGTCTTTTCCATTACGACGAAGCCGTCGTCGAAGGGGACGTGCAGGGATGCCCACATGTCTTCTGAGACTTCGCGGAAGCTTCGTGTGCCATTTTTTAATTCCTCCTCGAGTTTGGCGCGGGCTTCGGTGCCGCAGCCGTGGTTGTCGACCAGGATGTGGCCTGTATCTTGCATGCAGATTGTACCGTCAAAGTCTATAGATACCAGGGAGAGATTGTTAGTTTTTTTTTCTTGGACTCTAGATGTATTTTAGCATGTCGGAATCTGGATGCTTACCGGAAAAGATAATGATCTTTCTCTTCTGACTGTTGTTCGCAGCCGGAGCTGGATGGGGATTGAAGTTGGCGTTGGTCATTGTCAATTGGCCGTCTATCAATGCGAAATCGCGAGATGATTGTTTTAAAGGATATTGTTATGAAGAAAGAGAAAGTTCAGGAGGGTAAGATTAGGATAGATATATGGACGTCTGAAAAGTTTCCAACGTGAAAAAAAGCCACGATGCGCTTCACATTCCTGGTTTTCGTGGCGAACCAGAACAAGATAAGGCATTGGATGACGTAGGGAGTCTTATAGTGGGGTCTGTGAGTTTTGGCCTTTGTGGGGGTGACAGAACGTGCTGGATTCGGATGAACAGACAATGCCGAAGATGTGTGATGTGATTGGTGAATGGCTTCGTTCCAGGCCCGAAAACCCGACAGAAAATGGCTTCCGATGCCGACGGTTCAATGGGATTGGTGGGTTCGATACCAGTAGTGGAGAATGCGGTCATAGACAGGAACATTTCCATATTTGGTCGTATCGGTGGAGACAAGAGGGAACAAAAAGAAAGATGTAGAACTATAAGATCATATTCGCTTGTGTCATGAGATAGAAATAAACTGCTAAATTACAGAGAACGCTCTAATCTAAATTGCGGTTAGTTCGGCAACTCGTCGCTCCAACTCGGGGACGGCTCGCAATTGTAAGTCAAGTTCTTCTTTCTCACTGGACGAGGTTAGCAACAGGCACAGTTTCAAGTCATCAAGGGATTGGCTTACTCTTCCAATTTCAATCGTCGCTCCCAATCCAGCCCAGTAAAGATGTAACTGCCTTGTCCATCGAACTGCAGAATCTTTTTGTGATATTTCCACAGACTGCGACGATGCGAGACTGTCATCAAAGTGATTCCAAGCTTTTTGGCCGTTTCGTACATGACTTTCTCAATTTCCAAAGTGACAGACGATGTGCATTCATCCAAAATGGCAAACTTTGGCCGGTGGTAGAAGAGTCTGGCCATCGCGATGCGCTGCTGCAGACCACCCGACAATACGTCGCGCCACTCTTCTTCGGCGTCCCAGCCGCCAGGACGATCGACGACTGACGCGATTTCGACCACCGATAAGACCTCATGCAGGTCCGCATCAGTGACACCCTTGGCGCGCATCTCACGCACGCCATCGGGGTAAATGACTTGCTGTCGGAGAGTCCCGCGAGATAGGTAGGGACGTTGTGGGATGTAAAAAATGTCTTGGAATGGAGGCTTCTTGACCGATCCTCCATAGACTGGCCAGAGCCCGCCCAAAATGCGGAATAGAGAGGATTTACCGCACCCATTGGGTCCGACAATCAACAAGTGATCGCCCGGGTGAACAGTGAAGGACAACTTGCGGATCAGAACGTCTCCGTTGGGTGAGACAATTGGTACATCGGTGAACTCGATAGAACTGCTCTCCATAATTTCACCGCGACCGGATAGGACTGCTGCATTCTCTTCGGTCGAAGCCGACGACACCAGCTTCTTCTCGAAGTGACCTGCAACCAGGTCATCCATCACCTCGAGCAGGGATGAAACGCGGGCTGTGTAACCTGCCAGCTCCGAGATTTCCTTGTACGAGAACATGAGACGACCGAAAGCATCAGAGGAAGACAACAGCATCCGTCGATTGGTGACAAAGTCTGCCATAGGGTTAGAAGGAGGCATACCGACCGGGAAAATAGCCAGACTTACTTTCTGTTCGGTCTCCCATGGTCTGGGCGATCTGACCAGGGATCTTAAAGAATACCGGCACACTGCAAAGGATCAAGCCGAGGGCGCCCCAGAAGTATTTGATCACGAAATCTTCCATAAATCCATGGTACAAGCGCCGACGCAAAATGCGATTCACATGTTTAATCAAGGTAAAGTATCCCTTGTCGAGGGTATCCTTCTCAGCCTCATGGCCATGATAAAGAGCGACCTCTTCGCTATAGTCAATAAGCCTTGAGTGAAGGAATCGGAACTCGCCTTCTAGTCGGGCTTCGTCGGCGACATATTTGCCAAACGGCGGCGTCAACATGCGCATGACGTTAGCTGAGAGCTGGACCAGCAAGCTCATAATGAAGAGGCCCTCGCCTCCGACATTCTTTGACAAAGAGTAATTATAAATAGCCATATCGAGGATTGGCTTGGCCAAGTTTGAGTACAGCTCTGCCAAGCTGTCGGAGAAACGCGACACGTCAACTGTGACAAGCTGATCAGGATTTTTAATTCGATCATCTAGGGCAGAGATGGCGTAAAAGGTCATATTCGACAGGTATTTATCATGGATGTAGTCGGTCAAGCGTTTGCGGTAGCTGAGGGCGAGTCTGCATTGGTGGTAGGAGAGCTAGAGGAAGAACGGTGAGATTAGCAGACTTTCAACGGTCGCAACAGAGCATTTTTGGTAGGAAAGTGTAATACACCAAGTAAATAGATCAGAGGCTCACCATAGAGTTTGTAAATGTTGCCGGAACAGCCACAATCATCCACCAGAAAAGCCCAAGCAAGAAGTCTTTGCCCTTTCCCCGCACGAGGTTGCTCACGAGTCTACCGTCGAGCTCGGCGACGTAGAGACTCAGCAGTGTTCTCAAAACGAGAAATACGCTGTGGCTTACAAGAAGCCTTAGCTCCTTGCTGCGCCATCCTGGTATGACAATCTTCAACAGACGGAGCAAGCTCTTGAAGAACTCCCGGTTGATCTCCACTCGTTTCTTGCGTGGTTGTTCATCGTCGCCTAAACTGCTAGTGCCAGGGCGTCTCCGCAGCTCCACCTGTTGAGAGGCGGCCTTTTGTTCGGAAATGGCATTGTGGATTCGTTTTGCAAGGGCTGCAAAGAGGGCGAGATATACACCGCGGGAGATGCGCGTGCGGTTTCGGAGGTAGAGGGAGGTGAGGCTGGAGAGGATCTGCTTGATGGAGCGGTCGGGGGGTAATAGCTTAGATTGAATCGCCATGATGACTTGATCGACAAATCGACAAAATCACCCAGAATCCAAGACAAGCATGGCCTGTGGACGTTGAAGAGGGAGTATGGGAATGTGGAGGTTCTGGGATCAAGATGACGGAATTCCCCTAACATGTGATAACCCCGGACTCGTGGGGAAGTTGAACCGAGGACTTTACCTTGGATTTCTCCACTTTCATTCAAATGTTGTTTACTATGCTGCTTTAACAACCCAGCATTAAAAAAATATTGGCAAAGAGGACAAAAGACACGGAAATGAATCAAACCCAACCAAATCCAATCAATTTATTCCATCACCTCGCTCTCCCTGCCGATTTCTATCTTCTATATGTCTATTTAAGGCGCATGAAGGGTCTCATTTTGTCTAATTTGCTCCCAAAAACTCCAGCAGTCTACCAGCGACAGCAGATGGTTGCTCTTCAGGAATAAAGTGTCCACAATCATCAATCGCGCCTCCGGAAACATTGGTCGCGAAGTTCTGGACCAAGTTAACCATGCCTGAACCCACTGAACTGGCTCCCCCTAAAGCCAAGACAGGTATATCGAGCGGCGTTTTCGCAAACTCCAAGTTCTGTTTGGCGCTTATTTCATAGGCTCGGTAGTACTCGAATCCCCGACTCATTGCCCCTGGTCTTGAATAGGCTTGGATATAGCGTTCGAATTGATCCTTGGGCATACCATCTGGATGGACCGTCTTCAGGTTGAAAAACCACGTCAACAGCTCCCTCTCCCGGCCGCTAATCAGGATCTCAGGTAATTCAGGAAGCGCAAAGAATGAGAATTGCCAAACACGCATGTTGGTCTGGTTGGGCAACGGGAATTGGAAAGGAGGCAAGAAACCCGGCACGGAAGCGTCCAGTATGCTGAGCGATTTGATTCTGGATTGGAACTGAGCAGCCCATGGATAAGAGATCCATCCTCCCACGTCGTGGCCAACGAGATGGTACTGCTTTTCTTTCAAGGCATCGTGGACAGCTTCTGCCATGATTTTGCTCACATTCGCGGTATCATAGCCGTTGAGAGGAGGGGATGAGTCACCCAAGCCCGGGGGATCAAGAGCAAAGAACTGATAATGTTTTGAAAGAGGCTCGAAGATGTCGCTAAAGGCCTCTGCTGTTTGCGGCCAGCCTGGAATAAGAACCAGAGGGGGGCCCTGACCGCCAACTATAGCGCGGACTCCGTGGAGGAGACGTTGGGTTTGCCATTTTGCTGTCATTGTGATTGACGTCGAATGAAGACTTTCAAAGGAAAACTTCAGCTCAATATATGTGTTATCACTGATCAGTCGTACTAGTGGTTACCAAATATCAGTTTTTTAATGTCCAATGAGTCATACAGCAGCTGAACCAATGATGAGTCAGGATTCAGGGCAAGTCGTCAACTAAAGCAAGACACCGAGTCCTAAATACTACTAGTGCATGTACTAGTGGACTTCTAGTTTAGTCTGCCCCCCCCTGATAAGCTGAGCTTGTCAGGAGTTGATTAACGTGTTTCAACTTTTGACCCAAAACTCAGTTCAATTGAACTTTCTTCTGTTAAAGTATTCAAATGCACGCAAGACTGGGAGCCGCTCCCCAAGTCTGGATGCTTCCAGCAACTGTGCTTTCGGCGTCCACCCATTCCAAGGTCATCGGAGTAAGGCACCATTCAATATTCGCGGCCTTGGAGATCCTTTCGTATTATCTCAAGTGAATTATACGCGCACATGTAATATCCAATGAAGAGCTCCCTCCCGTGAAGCCATTCAGGATTGAGTATAAATACCAGAAATGTGCTGCATTTACAGCGAAAATTGTTTTTGATATTGGTAGTATCCTAAGGCTAGTCCTGCAACCTAAAAAGACTTGAGGTTAAAGGCCTCAAATGACCGCAATTTGGCTACTTCCAAAGGGGGAGGTGTCGTTTGCCACCAGGCGCCATGAACGTGGAAGAAAAGTGCTGCATTTACGTACAATTCTCTCACTGCTCCAACCATTCAAGTCTTTGTCGACCACGGATGATCGCTTTAAAACAAGCATAAATCGCTAAATGCAAATGCCCCTCGAGGTAAGGTTGTTTTTTTTTTGTCCTTCCAAACATCAGAAAAGACGAGAATGCTAATGGAAATCTAAGAGAATGTTGTTCCTAGTGTGCCTGCAACACCCGGACGCGTTAATCGAATCTGTCGACAGTGCACTTGAGCATCTTTCTGTTCATCGTCATCAACCCATTATGGAGTGCTTTCCTCCGTTCCGCACCAATGACAATACTAGGCATTGGCATTGTGAAATATGTCCTGGCATGTATTGCTATACAAGCAAGGAAATATGGGATCACCTGACATCTGATCATAAAAATCTCATGTATTGGAAGGTTGAGGGTATGGCCGATGGGAGTGATTGAGTGGCAATCTATCAGAATGGTAAAGAGAGCCGCCTTTTTATCTGATAAACATTGGCTAATACCTGCTAGTAGGTCTGCTGGCAAACGGAGTTACTAGATATCACATCCAGCCGCGCGCTTTAGGTCAATGTTTGACATTTGAGGGGGAATCCAAACGCAACGTTGGCTCACCTTGCCTTTTTCTGTCTCGCTTATCTCGTTTACTTTTAATCCTTTTCTCGCTTTCCCTCATGTCCACTCAGTATTGAGACACCCACGTGTCCCCCTAACAGTAAACCCCCCCCCCCCCCTTCATACTATCATGTTATCACAAATTCTTATAATAAGCAGATTTTGGGCGCAGACATACAGCCTAAGGTGTCACCTGATCAATCAGGTGTTGGTCTTTCACAAGTCAAGTTAGTTATCTTCGGGTTACCAGAAAGAAACAACTATTTATTGACTTCCCAATCAGCAAAATGATAATCGCTATGTGCCCGGCACACCAGGGCTTTGTGTTTACGCATGCTGCCGAGATCCTTGATCACATCTGTCTGTACCATGTGGAATTCATCCAGCGACTTGGGAACCTGGAGGCGCCTAACCACATCTGGTTCTGTTACTACTGCTCCGGAGGCAACAGCTTCAACGATCGGACCATGTGGGATCATCTCTGGGAGAGCCATCATTTCCTTTTCGACTGCTTCATGGTTTACAACGTCTAGTCTTCCAGTCATGACCGACAAGTTCTTGTGGAGTTGGGTCTAGGCTCTAGCCAGGAGGAATTGAGGACAGACCCTTGACGGATACATCATGTCTTCATGTCAGCAGTGAGGCCCATGCGGATTCGGAAGGGACACAATTTGAGAAGCTTGAAAAGGAGAAGATGACCGAGAAGGAACAGGATATTTCAAAAACAAACAAGCCAAAAAGGAGACCATACCAAATGGGAGCTTAAACAATGAAGATCACCCGGATGGTCCAAGAATCAAACTCTGAGAGCCTCGGTTATACCATGTAGTATGTACTAAGTAAACATTGAGTCAGATTCAGACATCTGGATGTGGACTTCGAAGATCTAGTCCAGGTGTGATATAAGTTGACCACTAGAATCATGTGCACTAACATCAATTTGAAGGGTTCTCAACTCCAGATGTCGGTTGCATCTTACTTCATTGAATGCTCAATGTTTGGAAAAGCAAGCTTGGGTGCTAGCAACATAGTACATGTATATTTCTGTCGATATCTGGACTCTACAGAATTAGAAAATTGTCAACATTTGAAGGCCCTCAAACATTGAACGTTTTTTTTTTTTTTTTTTTTCTTGAGGCAGTATCTTCACAAATCATTCCATAGTGCATACTACTATATATTCAAATGTTCAAAGGGTGACAAGCACAGTGCTGTGTTGGCACACTTTTTTTTCCCGCAAAAATCAATGGCAAAAACCTCCAACATCTCTATGAATTTCTATATGAACTTTTTTTTCTGATTATTGCTAAGTTATGAACAACTAGTAAATAAGTACTTCCTACAGTCAGAAACTCTGGTATGATTTTCCCTGGCAAAGTTGCACGACTTGAAAGTTGAGGATGAGAAAATTGGTTAAAAATTGGTAGCAAATAGGCCGCATCCCTATAGTAAAAATTCCGAAAAATACCCTAACGGAAGCATTTAATTAAATTTTCAATCTTACAGACCAATTTTAAACCACCTATTGAGATTATAAGTGATTTAGAAATTATCTTTACATACAAAGTTGTTAAAACAATTGTAATCAAAGAGGGCGAGTTTTGCCATTTTTTGCGGGGGGGGGAAGTGTGAGGTTTAACTTATCCCACCCTTCAGGGCCTTCACCCTCCGCGGATGTCCGATCCTCTGAATGTTATTTTGGGGGCCAACCCCCCATTCTCAATATTTAAGGCCTGACAATAAAGAATCTTTCTAATTCATTTTTTCCCTTCAAAACTTGCTGACCATCATGCCAATGACAGATGATTCAGATCATACTCCTATACCGCAGCAGTCGCTGACCGAGAATCCGTTGTTGACCTCTCCAGACCCCTCAGTGCCCTCACAGCCGCCCGTTGCCAGACGTCGAGACAAGCCTCAACTTAGCTGCAAACCCTGCAGGAGACGGAAGTAAGTGATTTTTCACAAGTCCGAAAGTGACTGATTAAAGCAGAATTATCGCAGCCTTGTTTTTCAACCGAATATTCAAGACTTGGAGCCATGTTTCTTTGAAAGATACTACTCAAATGTTCTATTGGCTAATTATACCTTTTAGAGTCCGCTGTGATCGTCTCCATCCGTGCAGTAACTGCTCAAGCAGAGGGATGAGCTCATCTTGTGTATACATTCCCCAGTCAACAGGGCCCCGGGGAACCAAGGCAGCAGCTCATGTCCAAGACCGAATCAATCACCTAGAAGGCCTCGTCATGGGATTGATGCAGCAGACTGGTTCAAGTACAGGCCTTGCATCTACCCCAACGACAAGCAATGCAGATGATCCCCCAGACACACCATCCGGAATCACCTCTCAGATTCCTCGCGAAGACAAGATACCAGAAGTTGCACCGTCCCCGTCTGATTATGGGAGTGTGAGAATCCGGCATTCGGGCGTCAGCTATATTAGTAGTTCGCATTGGGCAGCAGTGCTTGATGATATTGCAGAACTGAGGGATCATATTGAACAGGATAATGAGCTGCATGAGATGGTCACATACTATGATCATAATTCAAGCTCCTTGCCCAGTCCGCAACTGTTTTATAGTGGTGGGTGTACACATATAAGCGTCGATTCGATTCTTGAGTCGATACCACCACGACCTGTCGTCGATAGGTTGATTTCCCGCTATTTTAATGAATTGGACTTGTCATCGGGTAGGCCCTACTCGAGTAGTACATAACCGATCTTATCAACATAAACTGATCGTGATTCCAGGCGTTCCTCACACTGGCAAATTCCTCAGAGAGGTATACCCATCCATACCCCATAGTCCGGCTCGGGGCTAACATCAAACAGTACGAAGAATTCTGGAAATCCCCACACGATGCCCCAATCGTATGGATCGGCTTGCTGCTCAGCATGATGTGCCTCTCAACCCAAGTCCAGAACCTCTCCCTCGACAAGTCCACAACAACAACAGCCCCAGACCAAATCAAGATCTTCCGAGAACAGATCACCCAATGCCTACTATTAGGCCACTACACAGAAGGCGGACCCCACGTCCTCGAAACCCTAACCCTATACCTCATGACCGAAGTCTTCCCCTCAAAAGACACCGCACCGGGCCTCCGCATCCTAGCAAGCACAATAGTAACAATAGCAACGCAAATGGGCTACCACCGCGACGCAAAACACTTCCCAAACATAACCCCCTTCGCCGCCGAAATGCGCCGCCGAACCTGGGCCGTAATAGTCCAGATCGACTTCAACATCTCCATGCAGATGGGACTAGCCCGGATAATAAAGTCCACGCAGACAGACGTCGCCGAGCCTCGGAACCTGCTCGATTCCGATTTCGACGAAAACACCCCCATACTACCGCCCAGCAGGCCTGAATCAGAAATCACGCCGACGCTGTACACGCTCGCGAAGACCAGGCTGATTGTCGTCGGCGCGCAGATTGCCGACGTAGCCACGGAGCCGGGCATGTGCTCTTACGCGCGTGTATTGGAACTGGATGGGCTGGTTGCGGAGTATCGGGCTGCGCTGCCGGCTAGTATGAAGTGGGATGGGCTTGAGTCTTCGCTTTCTGTTCCGGCGCAGGTGCTTATTAAGAGGATTTGGCTGGAGGTGTGTGTTCACCGGCTGAGGATTGTATTGCATAAGAGATTTTTTGTTGCGTCACAGGCGCGCGAGAAGGAGCGGAAGTATCCGTATTCTAGGTCTACTTGTGTGGAAGCTGCTATGAAGATTTTGGAGTTGCAGCATTTGGTTGATGAAGAGACGAGGGTGGATGGGCGGTTATATCAAACTAGGTGGAGGGTGACTGCGTCGTTTATTCATGATTTTTTGCTGGCGACTAGCTTGCTTTGTTTCTATCTGCAGAGCCAGCCTGTGATGGAACAGGAGGAGAGCTCGGGTGTTGAAGTTGATGATTATGCTTGGACTGGTAGGATCAAGCAGTTGTTGAGGTTATCACAGGTTATCTGGTTGCGGGAAAGCCACAGCTCCCAAGAGGCTCGGAAGGCAGCGTCTGCTCTGCATTATGTTCTTGGGGATCAAGGTGAATCTGGACATCCGAAACCGAATTTGACTGGTCACGTATATGGTCCTGGTGAGCTGTTCAGATCCTACGAATATTGGGCCCGTACTAATAAGAATGGATCTTGCAGATATGATGCCTGCGGAGTTCATGAAATTAGATTTTGCCTTTGTGGAAGAAATCTTTAGGCCAGAGCGCGTTTTGCCTGAACCCCTAGATGACGAAGCTTGGGATGGCGACTGGCAGCAGATGCAAGTATGATACGATATAGATACTCTATATTGCATTATTTTATTCTTCGCACCTGGAAGGACAAGATACTTGGAAAGTGTTAGAATCTAGAACCGTGGGAAATCTCATTCTCGAACATGAATTTCTGATTGAAAATTGTCCATCGCTCTGTGGATCATCACACAGCCCTGCAATTGGAACTCATAGGTTACATGCAAATCCCAAGACCACTGATCATCATATCGAAAGAGAACGTGGAAAGCGACAGATATAGCAAAAACAGTACAAAAATTGGGTATGACTGGAATCGCAAAACGAAAATGACAAACAGTAGGACTACTATGTACAAAGAATGCGCTTGAAAATAGAATAGCAAAGTAAAGCGCGCACCGAAAGCTGGACGTACGGATGGATGTGGGTAGAACATAAAAGTTGTAGCAAGCACCTCACGATGGAGGTGACTTGCTTTCAGAGGAAGATGATTCCCGGCGTAGACCACTATTGAACTGGGCAGCAATTTGAGATTGTTTAAATCTCTCGAAACCTTCAGCGTCTTGACGCTGGGCTGCCCAGAGCTCATCAACAGTGTTCCCAAGTTTCTCGAAGGCTTCTCCAGTGTCAAATGGTGACTGAGCCTGCTCTTCGTGTAGGCGCTCCAGTTTCTCTCGTAGAGCATCAAGATGTGAGTCGTCCTCGCCTTGCCCATCGGGTGTCTTTAAGAAGTCACGGCGGAGGTTTTGACCTAGACGATGGACATGACCTTCTTCTGATGTCATGGCACGAGCATGCAACGAGGTCATCGAGCTAGACCGGGAAAGTTTGAAACCGTCCTGATCGACTTCTTCATCGTCGACGGCAGTTTCATTGTCTACAAAGCTGCTGCTTAGGTTACCAATGATAGCACTTGAACTAATTCCATCCTCACCGGAATGCTGCGATGCGGTGTCTGGAATAGTAGACATGGGAATAGGTGGAGAAGGTAGACGAGTTTCAGGATACTCATCTTCAAAGCGCTGGATCATTCCATGCAATGTAATGTCCAGAAATTGGAGACGTCCTATAATGGAATTAGTAGCTGGATTAGAAATAAATGGTGAAATTGTCGGAAGCTTACTGTAGTTGGCGTCGTTACCAGCTCGGTCTTCGCGGATAAGAGCTGACTGGATCCGAGCTCGAATATTGCGCGCGGACTCCAACAGATTTTTCGACATGTCCCGAGGCCTCTTAGTAACAACTCTAGACTTGCGACGACGAGGGGTTGTAGTGCCACTGCCAGGGGCTGAATCACCTGGCAAATCACTGCCATGTTGATCAAGGTTTCCGAGACAGACACCTAGTGCCTTGACCACACCTGTACCGCCAATGACATAATCCTCGTCTGGGCCTGCCTCATCTTCTTCATAGCATGGCTCGTCCATGATAGTGGAGTGCCCGACAATGTGCTGTAGGATCTCTGGGATTGGAACGTCGTGCGACACGAGAGCATCCGACAGATCCTCTCCAATAGCTGTACCTTCCAGATTTCGAAGGGAGTAGGCAACGATCTGGGATGCCAGTGCCTTCACAACTTCATTGTTTTCAGCAGTGGGAACCTCAATATCCACCGCGATGATTGAACCAGAAACGCGCACAGCGGTCATGATAGAAGTATAGAGGGCACAAGCCTCCTCCTGAACAGCAGGGTCCGTGGCAGAGGCCAATGATGCAATGTGCGGGTTTTCCAGTATATTCAAATGGCAAAGACTAGGGCACTCCGCTAGCACTTCAGCAAGGCCGATGGCGTGATCAGAAGAGAGATTAACATCAGCAAGATGAATGCGCTTGAGAGAAGGCATCTTGGGCAAGAATCGTCGGAATGCTCCAAGTGCACTGGGCTGTGTCGAAAACAGACCAGGGTTATGAGAGAAATCGATGAAGCGAAGATTGTGAATTTGGGTTAGAGCTTGCAACAACGGACAGATCACGGAAGGATCCAAAGAGCAATCTGCCAAGCTGAGAGCATATAGGGGCATTTCGGGTTCAATAGCACCTGTGAAAAGATCAAGGTCGTGTTTGATATCGTTTCCTCCCAAATCCAATCCTTCACATTGCCCAGCTTTGAGGTACTCGACCACATGTTCCAGACCTTCTCTTGTCAAATCGTTATTTGCAATGCCTAGCCTTCGTAATCCCAACTTGCTGGATGCCTCGCAAATTCGCTTGACCTGCTCAACCGAAAGTTTGCATTCGCTCATGAGCAATTCCTCGAGGTGATCACCGCGAAACCTTTCCGCTAGAGCACACGCAAATACATCGCATACATCTGGGACCGTGCTCTGAGTAGAATTGTCACTTGGGTTCCGTGGCTTGGGGAAAGGAATACCGGACAGATCAATCGCCCTCAGGGACTTAGAAAGGTGAACGAAGAGGCCAATGTGGCGCCATCCTTCCCGTCCAATTTTGGGGTTGTCTTTGAGGGATAGCTTCTCCACAACACCCCACCGTTCATACTTGATAGTGGGGGATTCACATCTGCGATTTCGCTTTCGCCGATAGCGCATCTGCTCCACCGTCTTTGTCGAGAGTAATGCAGCAAGGATCGACCGTACGGAAGCGTCGTTCAATGCACAGTTTTGTAGTAGAAGTTTACGAACAGGCACCACGGCAAGCCAATCACTCAGAGTCACAATATCCTGAGGTGTCATTGGGAAGTTACTGAGATCCAAAGCGGCAACCGTGCCCGGTGATTCTGCTAGAGTTGATGACGGGGATGATATTTCATCAATCACCCGCTTGAGAACAGGAGTCTCTCAGCTGACAGCAACGGCGATAGATGCGCGCGGGGTCTGTGGTAGGATGGCTCTGTGTTTTAGAACGTAGGGCACTAGACTTTGACGAACGACAATCCTCCTCGTCGTCATGTTCTGCATCAATTTGGAGTGGGATTGAACCATTCGCTACAGCTTGTCTGCGTTTACGCTCTTTGCGCTCCTTTCGTTCCTCTTCAGACCGTTTTTTCTTTTCTTGCTTGCGAGTCGGATCTTTCTTTTCGCCATTTGGTTCACCGTCGGCGGTAGGTGTAGGAACGACGGGTTCAGTAGCGGATATTTGAGATTCCGAGGGGACATTGGTTTGAGTGGGCGACGAAGAAGAGGCAGCCGCTGGAGCTGTTGGTGCCTCTTTATCAGTCACCGCAGTTTGCGGGTGCTTCAGGGCCTCGGCCTCCTCTTTGCCTTTTTCCTTATCCTCTGCCTTGGTATCCTGATTGACTTCGGCTTTCTTTGCCTTTTGTCGATTCGACTCTGGCAAAGGCTGTCGCAGTTGATTTGTCGGAGGAGCGTCTTCGTCCGAATCCCGATGTGACACGCCGGCAATTTCAACGTCCACGCAGAATGCGACTCTGTTTAGCTTAGCTTGGTTGAGATCCGCAATCTTACACCGGTCACGGCCCTGGTCAAGGTTCATCACTCGACGAGGACATGTTGCGGCATTTGGCGGAAGCTTAGGCAATCCACCTGAGTTGGACGAAAACTTGCGGAGTGCACTATGGATGAAAGAGGGACCCTTGGGCGACGAGGAGGTGAACGGGTTTGGATCATCCTTCTTTTCTTCTTCTTTATCTTTCGGAGAGAAAGCGGCACCGAATGGATTATGGTTATCAAGAGGTCCAGTGGCTTTGGGGCTCGCCGGGCTTCCCTTCAGACTAGACTGCGAGGGTGGTGTAGATCCGGAGGAGAACTTGGAGCTCAAACTGGATATCCATGAATTCCTGCGCCCAGTAACTGCCTTGGGCGCTGTTTTCTGTGTCGCCGGGGAGGTAGTGGATGGTCTTTGCTCAACAGCAATTTCTGGTTCCGGTGCGGACTTTCCTTCCTGGATCACTTGATCTGGCGACTCGCGTTTTGGAGTTGTGCCGCTTGATGAGGGTGGACGAGCCGGGCTACTATTCGATCGGGATCGCCGGTGAGGTTTTGATGCGTTCGTTACGGAGTCCTTCTCGGCGCTCGATTTGTCGCTGACCCCTGAAGATACGGATTTCGTGCGTGAAAGATGATCTGTAAACAAAGCTCACCAAGTTAGCCTCACGCTCGAAAACATGTTGGTCTTCCGGCTCCTCCTCTTTCTTCTCTCATTCTTTTCTTTTTTGCCCCAGATTGGGTGACCCCGGATCAGCCGCATTACTAAAGTGGAACTCACCTTTCTGCGAATGATGAAGCCAGCTCACATCCACACTTTGAACACCGTCCATATTTGTCTTTTTTTATAGTTCTCAAAAAAAATCACTTCCAGTGTTGAAGGTTCCTGGGGGTTGGGACCCTGCGTCTCGAGAGTGGCCAAAAAGTGTGGCGCGGGATTATGGTCGAATGATGGGGGGTATGCCTTATTTCGAATGACGCATAGTTGGCTGATCCCCCCACTTTCAAGTTCCTTTCACGACTGACAATGCCACAACAATGTCCAATATGAACCCTGTCACGGACGATCAGGTCGAAGCGGTAGAGGAATCCGGCAGGTATATAGCCGAGGTGGAGGAGCCGGGATGGCGAGTTGGTGTTAGGTATGTCACGTATGTGTATGCCACTACAGGTAACGGGGCACGGAGTTCACCAATATGCGCTGATTGAGGGACAACATGGTGGGAAATGATAGGTGAGAAAGTAATGAGAAAGTAAGCGACGGGAAGAGAAGAAAATGAAGTTATTGGAAGCGACCGGATGTGGTGAAGCAACGATCTAAGGTGACATAATCGGGTTTTCCCCCGTAGTGGTCCACTTCAGCAGTGAACTACAGTAAACTACAAGTAGAAACAACATGTATCCACTTTTGCAATCGATAGCACGTGAGGTAACATACCAGATGAAAAGCTGGAAAATTTGCAAAAAAATGAAAAGCCTAAAAAACTAAAATTTACTAGTCTTTGTTGAGGATACTAAGGTGCATACAACCTAGGGCCTCCGTGACCGGCGAACACTGTTATCAATACAACTTTGTCCCAAATAAAGTGGATAAAGAGGCGAAAAGGTGGGGAAATGCCGAAGATCGGGACTGCAATGGGGCACCAGAGCCAATTGTTAGAGGGCAATTGTCCCCAAGGGACCTAAATGACCCCCTTGACGCCAAGAACCCACAAATTTGGTCTTCGCATCATCAATTCCGGCCTAGGTACGGCTGAGTAGACCCATAGTTGAATACACACCGATCATTTCTAAAGAAGCGCCACACAATAATAATATGTAATGATTTGCAGAAACAATGGGTATTGGGTAACAATGTGGCATATACAGCCCCTCCCCTATGTAATAAGAAAACGCCGAATGTCCTTGGTTGAAGACACTAAAAATAAACCAGGGGAAAGAACATAACCTTAAGAAAGCAAAAAAAAGACAAATGCGCCCGCCAGTCTCTATGCAAAAGAAAAGGAGAAGTAGAGAGAAAAAAAAAAGCAAAACAGAAAGGTCATCACGACGTGAATCCATCCCAATTCCGCTCCCTTTTATTCCACAGAGAGATCCTTTAGGATCTCCCACCCGTACTCCTCTTCGGGCTTCTCGGGCTCCATTCCAAGTGCATGGCGGTATGCGCGAACCTCGTTCTGGAGCCCCGCGATGACCCGTATGGGTAACTTGTCCTCTTCCGATCGTAACTGGTGGGCTTTCCGGATCATCTCTGCACATCGCATCGTTTGGGCATGCCAATAATCGCGATCCAGTCGACTCTCCAGATGGGAATCCCGCTCAAGCTGCAGGAGATTGTTGTAGTGACTCTTCTGGTGTAGGAAATGCATATTGTTGTTTTGACAATAGTTGCGAATCTGCTCCACCATTGTGCCAACGCCGGCTTCGTAGTCCCCGATGAGTTTGGTGTTTTCCACTTGTTCACGCTTAAGATCTTCAACCTGTCGTTTCTCTTTGACGAGGGCGCGTTCGAGTTCGGCGATTCGGGCAGCTTGACGCGTCATTAGTTCATTGATCGAGATTAAGAGCGGGCGAATACCAAAGGGATGAAGTGAATGATCTTTCCAACACGTACCTGCCATGTCACCATTAAGCTGTTGTATCACTGCACTAGCACCTTCAGAGGAGCCATGCTTCTATTCAATCTTGTTAGCTTGGTCTCCCCAATTTCACATAGATTTGAAATTCCCAACATACCATAATTTCTTCCGCACTTGATACGATGTTCTTTGTTACCTCCCGGTTATTCTTCAGAACATCGCTCAGCTCCAGAACCATATCGTAGAGATGGTGCAGATCCATCTGGTGACCCGCATTCATAGGACCGTTTCCATTCATCACTGCCATGCCGCCTCCGTTGACTTGGGCTGCGGGGTGTAGGGGTGCGGGTGAGATGGATTGTCGAGGGATGTTGCCCATGTTAGGGGTTCCGGCAGAGTTGTCCACGTAACCGGAGAACATGCCAGCCGGCGGATTGCCGGCCATTCCTGTACCGCTATTCATCGACATTAAGGAAGCGTCAAAGGCACGGTTCAATTCTGCAAGCTCGGGATCGTTGGGATCGATAGGTTGTGCGGTGCCGTTCTCCTCGTCGTAAAAGGAAGCGTGGTTTTCGACGCCCAGGACCTCCTTCTGAAACTTCTCAAGGTCACGGCGAGTGACGTGGGTAGAACGGCGGCGATGCCCACGTGCTGAAGGTCCCTTGGAAGGGGAGGGAGTAGTGTCGCCCTCGATGATGGCGGCGCAGTCGTTAAGTTGGGTGGGTTGGTCTTCAATCGCGTCTTGCTCGAATTCGAGTGCAGCGCGGCTGTCGTGGATGTAATCGATGTGGTTGGCCGAACCATTCCCAATCGGGTTAGTCGCCCGCCCGTTCAACCCGACCAGGCTCTTCATTCTGTTCATTGTACCCATCGGATGCGTGAGAATTTTCCGAATTTCGTTTGGAAAAGTATCAGTGGATGCTTTGGTCATAATTTGAAGATTTATTCTTCGCAGCTGTGTTGGCGAGACATTTCCACGCAAATCACGAAACGGAGGTGGGTGGAATGGAAGTCAATGACGGGCAGAAGATTTCAAGGAACCGGCCGAACTTTCTCTCTTCACTTGCACCTGCTACAAATCCATGGACAACTTAGCTCCTGCAGTTGTAATGGTGAAAGCACTTGAGCACCTTCCCCGCTTAATTAGAATCTCATTACACTAGCTCAGTCTTATAGGAAATGGATTTGTGCCACCCTAGTAGCTACAGCCAGTATCTACTATGAGGGCAGGCAATCCAAGTAGTACATAGCATTTTACAGACAATGCAGTGCCAGGTGCAAATCAAAATACCGCATGGACCAGGGTTCTTGGGAATGCAAGGGATAGTGAGAAAAACGTTTCATGGAGAATTTATGTCCTCAAGTCATGCCTCCGTGTCCATTAAAGCTTCTAGCCGTTGATCTGACCCCGGGAGAAGATATTCCTCGCTACCTTCTTGAATGTGCTTGGGTTTTTGTTGGGAAATCCTGCCGCTCACTCGCGCCATGAGCATACGCATCCTCTCTAATTCCTGGGACAATTCTCCATCGCGAGTGACCAGGTTCGGTTGGATGTCCACCTGAGGCTCCTGAAATGGTTCCAGCAAGCAGCGTAGATGCTGCAGTTGATCGATTCGACGCTGTCTCTGTTGGCGCTGCTGATCTAGACTGACTAGTCGCTTCCGCATGCGCTGGTATCTGTACGCCGGGAATTAGGCAGGTGGAACTTCAATCGGTGGAAACTCAGATGTATATGTGGAGACTGACCTCTCATTTTGTTCCTCATTGGCACCTTGTGATTCCAGATCCAATGGCAGGCCGAGGATATTCCTTCAGGTCCGGTCAGTACACTCTTGAACAGATGTTGGTAAAGCGGGAAGGAAAGTTACATGTGTTTAGAAAGATCAACTGTCTTGTCCACACCTTTTCTGAGCACAGCTTGATTTTCTATGTCCTGGCTAACAGAGGCCCAGTAGAGACTGGCAATCTGGTGCGCGACATGATGGATCGCTTGGGAGGAGTAAACGACGCGATTGTGTTGTTTTGCTGCAGCGTTCACTATCCAACAAAAAACCATTAGTACATCAATAGAATAGTAAGTGACGATGTGATTCCAAGAATCGTAGCATAATGGACAGAAAATCACCTTTATGCAATACATCTTCAATCACCCTATCCGGTAGAACATCCTCCTCAGTCTCAACTGCATAGTTTCTCCAATCTTCTGGTGGCTGGAGATTCTCAGAAAGAATGCGAACCTGGCTCCAGATGAATGCAGATTTCAATTCAGAAATTGTCCGCGTGGAATCCATCGCTTCATCGCGGGAGATCAGATCTGGAGTAAGATTGCGACTTGCATCCATAATCATATCATTTAACGCGTCCCTTATCGATAACATCACGTGTACCCCCGCCATCAAATTACCATTTTACCTCCATTATGAATATTTGGACATTTCCATATAGGATTATGTTTATGAATATGCAGATTTATCCGATTAAAGTAGTTAATTTTAGCTCTGGGCCTTGAGCTTTGAAAGCACAATTTTACTAGGGTGGTACAACTTTGAATTTTAGACTTCTTTGCTCCCCTCTCCTGATATTAGTAATAAGTACTGGTAGCGATCTCATCCTCATCTGAAGTCGTTAATAAATTAAATCAACAGTAATGAAGGAACTTTGAAGGAACTTTGAAGCTATTAATACACCCACTTTCAAGTTACCAAGGTTCTTGTTGACATATAACGAGGCGGGACTCAAACATTCAGACATTCAGTGGTGGTTGAAGTATGTACAGGCCCTCGGCCCCAAAACGCATGTCTGTGCCTCGGCAATGACCAAGACCGCATTGGGTCACTACTTCTCCGCAAATATCACCACTGTATACCCTCGCCGACCCCTCTGCTGATAGATTCTTCTATATTGAGCTGTAGGATAACACTGTGTTCAATCCGGGCTTTATATTCAAGATGGCCGTGACCCAGCGCCCTGTGTGTCTTCTTTTTGACATCGGTGGAGTGTGTGTAAGTCCAGAAACTTAGCCTCAACCTTGGAACCACATCGCATGAAATATCACCGCTAATATTTCTCCAGGTCGTTTCTCCATTCCAGGCAATTCTCGATTATGAACTATCACAAAATATCCCTCCGGGATGGGTGAATTTCAGCATATCGCGTACCAAGCCTAACGGCAGCTGGCACCAGTTAGAACGTGGCGATATCCCCATGGATGCCAACTTCTTTGCCGGCTTCAACCAGGATTTACGCAATCCAACTCTGTGGAAGGAATTCCACGAAGGCCTGCATAAGAAGAAAGGCGCAAATGGCCCCGCCACAATCCCACCGCTCCCGACCGTGGATGCCGAGTGGCTGTTCTGGGAGATGATGAGGATATCTCGCACGCCTGACCCATACATGTTTCCAGCACTGCAAAAGTTGCGCGAGTCCGGTAAATTCCTTATGGGTGCTCTGTCGAATACCGTCAAGTTCCCCGAGGGCCACCCATACAATAACGATGTGTCCGGAGTGAGGTCCCAGTTCGACTTTTTTATCTCGTCTGCGCATACAGGGCTTCGCAAACCGGATCCCCGAATCTACGAGGTTGCCACTCAAGAGATGAATGCGTTGGCGCAGAAGCGTGGGCTTCCTGCAGTACAGGCATCGGATATTGTTTTCTTTGACGACATTGGCGAAAATTGTAAGGCGGCAAAGAACGCCGGTATGCGCACGGTCAAAGTCACACTGGGAAAGATTGAAGATGCAGTGAAGGAATTGGAGAAGATTACTGGACTCGCATTGCTTGAGGGTGATAAAGCTCGACTATAGAGACCCAACTATCTGCGGGGAATGTGTTTTTAGAACAAAATCTATAGTATTTTCTGAGCGCATCCCAGACCAATTTAAGAGAAAGAATAGATATCCTGGATGACCGCTTCCTTTTTCCCCTATCTTTTTCTATTGGTTTGAATGGTTGAAGCCAAAAGTGCAATGGTCCTTAAGCCGGAACTTTTGTTGTGGTCGTCGACGGTCGTCGCCAACCGCATTTTTGGGTTGCGGGATGCAGCCCACGCTAAGCGAAATCCCCCACAAAGAATCGCCGCACTTTCAACTTTTTCTTTTTTCTCTCCAACCGTCGACCACAGGCTTCAGCACCGGCAACCGTCAACATGGTGAGTGTTTTTGCCTCAGCAAATGGTTGAAATACACCATTCTGCCATATTATCTTTCCCTCCGTTTCGACCGGAGTAGGGTCTTTGCAAGATGCTTCGGACGAAATTCTGAAGCGCTAATTGCTGACTCGCGGATTTTTCTTGTAGCCTTTCTCCAAGCAAGTCAAGAGCAACGCCTACTTCAGGTAAGTCTTTATACTCCCCCTGTCATCGACAAGAATTCGAAAGGTTTTTTTTTTGTCGCATGCGCAATTGTTTGACTATGTGCTGATTTTTTTACCCCTCCAGTCGCTTCCAGACTAAGTACCGCCGTCGTCGCGAGGGTAAGACCGACTACTATGCTCGCAAGCGCCTGATCACCCAGGCCAAGAACAAGTACAACGCCCCCAAGTACCGCATGGTTGTTCGCTTCACCAACCGCGACATCATCACTCAGATCGTCTACTCTGAGATCTCCGGTGACAAGGTTCTGTGCGCTGCTTACGCCCACGAGCTCAAGGCCTACGGTGTCAACCAGGGTCTTACCAACTACGCCGCTGCCTACGCCACTGGTCTGCTCCTCGCCCGCCGTGCTCTTACCAAGCTCGGACTCGCTGAGCAGTTCAAGGGTGTCGATGAGGCCACCGGTGAGCACTCTCTCGTCGAGGCCGTTGAGACCGAGGATGGCGAGCGCCGTCCCTTCAAGGCCTTCCTCGATGTTGGTCTTGTCCGCACCTCCACCGGTAACCGTGTCTTCGCTGCCATGAAGGGTGCCTCCGACGGTGGTGTCTTCATCCCCCACTCCGACCGCCGTTTCCCCGGTTACGACATCGAGACCGAGGAGCTCGATGCTGACCTCCTCCGCAACTACATCATGGCTGGTCACGTCTCCGAGTACATGGAGACCCTCGCCGATGAGGATGAGGAGCGTTACAAGTCCCAGTTCACCAAGTACATCGAGGATGAGGTTGATGCCGGTGACCTTGAGGAGCTCTACACTGAGGCTCACGCCGCCATCCGTGAGGACCCCTTCAAGAAGGATGAGGATGCCGAGCCCAAGAAGACCAAGGAGGAGTGGAAGGCCGAGTCCAAGAAGTACAAGGTCGTCCGTCTCACTCGCGAGCAGAAGAAGGTCCGCGTCCAGGAGAAGATCCGTGCTCTTTCCGCATAAGCGACATGTCGACTGTTCCTGACAAGTTCTTCGGTTCGCTCAAAATTCTTAAAAAGTTCCACCACAATTCAATGAGGGGACTGGCTTCGGCCACTCGGCGTTTATTTTCTGATGTGATGTTGATGGGTCATGGATACCACTTTTGTTACTTTTTAGGGGGATATCTTCGGAGCAATTAGTTCGGTGTTTCATTCAAGGCAATTTCGTTCACAGTTCTAACTGCTCCAATGTCCATGCAATCTCATCGTTCCCTCACCCACTTCCTTTCTTTGGTATTGGTCTGGATATACTTCGTAGATGGGGACCAGTAGAGTAACAATTGGGTTTTCCACCTGGGTATGATCGATGATCTCGCTCACTCCAGATGTCATCCACATGTGCATACAAGGCTGTCATTAGAAATCGTCAACTATTCAGATGTGAGATTTTTTTTGGATATGTCACGTGAGAAGTGGCGAAATCTATTAGTTGATCAAATGTACAGTAGCCAGTCCGTCTTGATGCGATGGAGGATTCCCAAAACATGAAGCTTTTTCTCATCCGACATGCAGAAACAGTGCACAATGTAGCCCAGGCATGGTGAGAACCAATATCTTAGGATCAGTATTCGCTGCAAATTGCTGACAGGCCACAGGGCGGGCACCACTGACTCGGCCCTCACAAACCACGGCACACTCCAGATAGAATCTCTTGCGAAGCATTTCGCATCCAACGCGATACACTTTGGTCAAGTCTTTGCATCGGATCTCAGCCGGGCCCACCTCACAGCTGCAGGCATTTGCCTTCGCCAGCCACAAGACCATGACAGACCACTGGCAGCCATATTAACATCGGACTTGCGAGAAAGAGACTTTGGTTCCTTGGAAGGTATACGCATACAGTCTACATCTACTAGACCTGAACGGGGAAATGCCCCGCCCTCCCAGAATCCCCAGCCCGACAATCGCCTGAATCCAACATATAAAGAGAGAGAGACCGTGATCTCAATGAGACAACGAGCAACCTCGTTTCTGAACGAGCACTTGTTACCCTTACTATTCGACTATTCAGAGACCGGTGCCAACGTCGCCATCGTTTCCCATGGTGTTTTTCTACGAGTCTTGTGGAATCGACTTGTCGAACTCTTCGACCCAATGGATATATCTTTGGCGACTGGCGATCCTTCCCGAGACAATGGCCCAGCGGCTCTCTTCTCACCCAGTTGGTCGAATACAGGATTCATGACATTATCAATTCAGCCAATCCCGGCCCCAAAAGAACAGAGTAATTCTGATCGGGGCACTGATACGCTCCTGAATGGCTGGGCTATGAAAATCATGGCGGTTGATAGTAAAGAGCATCTCGCGGGTCTACACCGGACTCGTGGAGGAATTGGCAGTGCCGTACATGATTCCCGCCAGAAGAGAATCGACCAATTTTTCAAGCGTTAAACATCGGATATCCATATCAGCTTGATACTATATTTCATAATAAGTTATATACATGATTGGATGGCCAAGTTTACTCGTTATAGAAGACTTCGTCCAATACCTTCCACCATCCTGGCCCATCGGCACTACCAACGGCACCAGGAATGGGGCTCTCCTGGGGAAAAGGCCAAGTGTATTAGTCTTTAAACCCAGGATAATATGACACGGTACCTTGGGATTTGATCCTACCTGCATTCCATCTGTCATAGCCCACCACTCCCGCACCTTCGGGTTGGCTCGCATGAGCTCCATATCGCCCTCATAGTCAGTTCCGACGTACTTGAAAGTCGCAAAGAGGGTGCGGTCATTATCAAAAAAGATTGAATCTGAAGCCAAACAATTGAGCTAATCAGCAATCGAAATTCATATTTGGGCGGAGGACAAAACCCACAGTCCTGGATATTGCAGTCCTTGATCTGCTGCAGAACCTCCGGCCAGACGTTCGCGTGGCATTCTTTATACGCTGCCACGGCCGAAGGCTTGAGGTGAACAATCTGGGCAATACGGCGAATTGGAGCCATATTGATGGTTTGATAGCAAAGGTTAAAGGCAAAGTTCAAGAAGATAGGTAAGGATTAAGAAAAGGAGGCGTTCCAATCTCGTTGACATGCCCCGCCTTCGCCGCATCGTTAACCCACGTTCGGGGGGCACTAACCCGAAGCCCGTTACCCGTGCCGATGCCGGTTGCTTGGCGATGCCGAGACTAAAAGTCTAAATTCACGTTGAACAATGACATAGCTCGATCGAACTTCAAATTGATTCATTAAAAATAACCATCATCAACTAATATCGTTATTGAATCACTGCAGTCTTGGGAATCGGACGAATCCAGCTAACCGCCACATTTCCCACCAACGAGATCACGCCCATAATCCAGATGGACCGACCATAGTGCGATTCATTGTATCTGAATATAATCGCGAATATAATTCCACCAAGGTTTCCAAACCCGCCAACGAGGCCGGATACGATTCCTGAATCCAGACATATTAGTACCAACCCATCAAAAAAGAGAGGAGGCGAAGGAAGAGAATAAACTTACCGTTAGCATAAGGATGCACATGAGGAACAAGACCAAAGTTCGCCCCATTAGCCGCCTCCAAAAAGAAAGCCATACCAGCAACAAGACCAAACATAGTAGCCTCATGAGTCGGGTCCGTCAACCCAATAGCCAACAAGAAAGCCCCCATAATGACACCCAAAAACGTCAACAGAAGCTTCTTCGACCAAATGCTTCCCGTAGCTCGGAATACCATATCCGCCATATAACCGCCCGCGGGACGAAAGACGATATTCAACAGCCCAAACATAGCCGCCCACCGGCCCGACTCCGTCTGTCCCATTTTCGGGAAATTCGCAGCGTAGTACGTACCCAGGAATCCGTCTAGAGCTAACTCGGCGCCGAATGAGCATGCGTACGGGACGGCGACGGCCATCGTCGAGGGACTGAACGCGACGCTCAGAGCTTCTCTGCGCGAGGGCGCGATAATGATGTCACTACTGAGAGTGGACATTTGTCCCCTTGCTGGAGCTTCTTTGTCGGATATTTGCGACGGGGATTCTGCGCCGCCTTTCTTTTCCACGTCGGCGGTTATTTTGCTGTTATAGATTGAGGGGGGACCAGAGGGATTGGCTGAGGGACTTCCGGAGCTTAGGTCAAGGGGCTCCCCATTTGTGACGTGGATGTTTGAGCCCATTTCCTTAGCCCAGAGGTGGCGTTCTGACCATTTGCCGGTTGGGGTATCTTCGCACAGGAATAGCATACCCAGAGCGACGGCTGTGATGATTATAAAAGGGACGATGTAGGCGATGCGCCAGGCTTTGTGGGCCGTGAGACCTTGGGAGGTGACCAGGGAGTCGTAGATGGCTGGCATGAGGAAACTAGAGGGATTTTTGTTAGACACTTCAATATGCACTGGTAGGTACGGACGCAAGTATGTTATCAATGTCTACCTGCTTCAAAACATAGGACACTTACTAGGAAATTCCTCCACCGGCATTGCCCCACCCTCCAGCTAGAGAATTGGCCGTTCCGACAATGGTCTTATCGAAGAATCCCGTACACCATACCTGGCAAGGAACGAATGTGCCGCCGAGGATGCCGACAAAGAACCGCAAAGCAATTAGACCGTTCGGAGTGGTAACCAGGCCAGCCATAGCTGTTGGAATGGCTCCAGCCAGTAATAGTCCGACGAAAACTAAGCGTGGACCAAATCGGTCGCAAAGTGGACCAGCAATTACCCGCACAAGAAGTCTGTGGGTTCTGTTAGCAAGATGAAAACTCTTATGCCCAGGTGGGGGCACCTGGGGGGTTGGATTTTGGGAATCTCACGTTGCGAGCAGTGCAACAATGTTTGAGTTTGACACCTGTGTCTGGGTCATATGCAGGTCTTTTTTGATTGTCACGGTCAACTAAAGATTGGCGAGGAGAAATGTTAGCTTTGGTTCGTTGGATTCGCCGTATTTGGGAGATTTGGATGCATTTTCATGACTTACCAATGGCGGAAAGGCATACCAGGACAGGAATGCGACCATGAAGCCCAGCCATGAGAAAAAGAATACTCGTCCATATTGGTTGAATGGGTTGAGCACCGGGATGGACTTGGCTTTGCGGGTAGAAGAATCGATTTCGGGCGAAGAAACGAGGAGTTTGAAGAATGTAGTGGCCATTGCGGGCAAGTAGTATTATATCGATAGCCGACTAGAGTGATAGGCTGGTTGCTTGGAAATGAGAGTCTTGAATAGGGTAGGCGACACCGTGAGATAAATGGATTTGGTATCTGTGGGGCCCAATCGAGTTGTGCTTAGGTGCTCCCTTGTAAATAATCGACTTCTATCATGGGAATTTTGGGAAAGTAGTAGATGTAATTTGTTTAGGTCTTGGTGTCTTGATGTCTTCAGCCAAGGTCGGCACTTGTACAGAAGAGGACATCTATTTGCTATATATGTGGTAGATGGACAATCTTGGAGAGAACCTTGGAGCAAAGTGAATGCGACGGTGCTGCATCGACAGGCGCGTAATATAATCGGAGCTCAAGTGGATAGTTATCGGGTGAAATAGCAGATTAGTCAAGCAAAAGCACCAGCACAGGGGGTTATCACAGGAATCTCATTTGACGGAAATTTCTTTTCTTGGTATTTTTGAACTGTAAATGTACCGTATCAGTGATATCCCCCGTATCAAAGGCATCTTAGACCATACTAGACTTACTAGTGAATTGGTTAAAAAAAAAGAAAAGAAAACACATTGCTTGTCGTGGCCCATATTTCCCGTAACTTCAAGTAAGGTTCATGTACCAAGAATGTACGCGATAAGAAAAAAGAGGTGCCGATAAGGCATGAAAAGTGGACTGTACAATAAGCATTGAACAATTGAATCAATGATAGGAAGAAGCAACTCCGCGGGACCCATTGTCATCAAGAAATCCCTAACTATGCCCCGTATAATCATAATCTGGGGCTGCAAATGCCAAGGTTCGTTCCACTCTGGGAACTCCCGCATCCAGGGTCATTGATAAATGTATCGCTTCTCATTGGACGTCACGATAGGAACCCGGCAGTGAATCATTGGTGGGTCTTGGAGGATCGGTCTGAGCTCCGCGGAAATACTTTAAGAGCAGATCTCGATTGCATTTTCCTTTAGAATTTGCTTCCGGGTCATAACTTTGAACACTGCCCATAATCCCCCTCGGTCAGTTCGGATATACGAGTTCAAGATGTCAATCTAGATCTTCTTGACTTTCTAGCTGGCCCTGCTCATCTCCGCGGATTCTGCGACATGGTCGTGTCTCACTTGGATCCAGAATAAACAGACTACTACTAGTAGGCATGAAGGTCTGTGCATAAATCATGATATAGTACATCTGTGGTATATGAATTGCAGTACCAGAATGGAGATTTGCCTAGGGCTGTGACCAGTATTCCTTCCAAGACTGGACAATAGAGTGGTTACTTTTTATGAGAGGAGTTGCTTGCCACCTGGCCGTGTTCTCCCCCTAGCCCAGTAGCCGGCTGGCCCCATGAATCTTTTGTAGTAGGTTCGGGCAAGGCGATAAACTCCTTTTCGACAGATGGCTTGCCTAGCAAATGGCGTTCAATGACATTGTCGCCATTCGTCACTTTCGCGATAATCCCACCTGCTACTATGGCCATCACAGGCAGGTTCCGCATTGCGGCGGGCATAGCGGCTTGGGCGTTTTTCAAAGTGACTAGCTTTGAGAGGTGGTGTCTGAGGTCTGTAGGCGTTGGCTGGCGGGACATGGTGGATCTGGAAAGATAGAAAAAATTAGCTTTGCGTGTTACCTCCCGACAGCGCAAGCTCTTACATTAAGTTTGTTGTAACGAGTGTCGCTGTTGATTTTCTCGTTGTAAATATTACGCGCAGAAAGAACATGGAGTACACTCAGATGAATGAGAATGAAAATGAAAATGAAGCCTTGGTCGTCATGACGGAGTTCGGAGTTCAATTTACCTGTACATTGCTTTCTGAACCAACGCCCGCTTTGCATGTACCTACAGGCTACACATTATTGTCCGAGTCGAGGCACCGTTTGTGGCGTAAATTGTTGGACTTGATAGGTCGCACTCAGAATAGCGCTTGAGTCATACATACATGTACTTGTTTAGAGATAGAATATCTTCGAATATTCTACATGATGGTTTATATGGATAACAAGTAATGCATTGTACATTCTGCGCCAATGGGTAAAAAGACTAACAGGTAACATTGGAATCTTCACCATAACACCAGCGCTTGAAATGTCCGAGCTCCTCATGCAAAAAAATCACCAGTCGATCCCTTGAGCTGGCTTGACCGTTGGCCGGCTTACATCGCCATGGGCCACCTTCTTCCCTCTCATCCCCTTATAATTTTTATCCATCTTCTGGAATGGATCAGGCGCTTCTCCCTTCCTGACCTTCCATTTCTCCGTCCCAAGAACCGAATCCAACTCCTCAACCGGCGGTAATTTAATATAGATCCATCCGTCATCTCTCTCTTCCACGGGGAAAGTAGCAATGTTCATACTCTCATCACTCGAGCACCGGCCTGCCTGCTCACCATTCAAATCGAAATTGCGTTTATGATACGGGCATGAAACCCAGTACTTCCCCGCATCATCATCACCGACCAGGCCATCCGACAGCACGAACGCGCGCTTGTGCGGACACATCTGCTGCGTCGCGTAGAACTTCCCCTTGATTTTAAAAACGGCCAGCTGCGTATCTCCACGCTTGACATTTGCAGAAGAAACCTGGGGCGGCTCGTCGGAAAAGTGATCGGCTTTGACAACAGGTTGCCACGAGAGACCCGACCACTGATGATTCCTGAAATCCTCGGTGACGGACTCTTTGGGCCAGTATGTAGGACGCTGTTGTGAGCGCTCTTGGATGACTTCCACCGTGTCAACGGTCTCGTCTGTGTTTGCGAATTGCTGGAACTTCTTGCGTCGCTTGGGGTCGCGCACTGTCTCGGTCCATTCGCAGAAATAGCTGTCGACAAGCTCCTGCATTTGACGCTCCATGTCGGCGCAGATGCCGAGCTTGTCGTCGATGATCACTTCTCGTAGGTAGTCGATGCCGCCGGGGAGGTTTTCGATCCACCGGGCTGTTCTTTGGAGCTTGTCGGCGGTGCGGATGTAGAAAATCAGGTATCGGTCCACGATGGGCATGACCATCTCTGATGGGACGTCTTTGACTAGTAGCTCGGAATGGCGGGGGTTTGCACCACCATTGCCTCCAACGAAAATGTTGAAGCCTTTGTCTGTGGCGATGAGGCCAAAACTAATAGAAATTTGTCATCAGCTTTGGACTCCAAGGTACGAAAACTGGGCAATTAAAACGTACTCCTTGTTTTGTGCCTCCGCACATTCACGTACACAGCCGGATACTGCTCCCTTGAATTTATGCGGAGCACGAACACTCTTGTAGCGCTCTTCTAATCGGATTGCGAGGCCGACACTGTCACCAATACCGAACCGGCACCATGTAGAGCCCACACAGCTCTGCAATTAAGAAGGTTAACATTGTGTTACAGAATGTGTGATTGTGAATAACTGACCTTGATAGCTCGCAGCGCCTTCGCATAGGCATGGCCACTCTCCATCCCAGCGTCAACCAGCTCAGTCCAAATAGGCAATAGATCCTGCTTCTTGGCACCGAACATGTCAATACGTTGTGCACCTGTAATCTTGCAGTAGAGCCCGTATTTCTTGGCAACTGTGCCGATAGCAATGAGCTTTTCAGCTGTAATTTCTCCACCGGGTACCCGAGGCACCACAGAAAAAGTTCCGTTTCTCTGTATATTGGCCAGAAACTTGTCGTTGGTGTCTTGTAATTCGTTATAACCTTTATCCATTACGTGTGGGTTGAATAAACTCGACAAAATAGATCCGATGGCAGGCTTGCAGGTCTCACAGCCGAGGGAATCAGGCTTGTTTCCTGCCGTTTGCATAACCTCCACAAATGTCTTGAGTTGCTTGACCGCAATCACGTTGTAAAGATCAGCACGAGAGTAGGGAATATGCGAGCAGACTATATTTTTGTTAGTTAGCATGTTCTCTGCGATTCGGAATCTTTTTGTACTCACGGTGATTGGACACCTCCTGTCCCATCTCAAGCATAGTTTTGTTGAATATGGATTGCACCAAGGGCATGCACCCGCCACATCCGGTTCCTGCTTTTGTGCAAGACTTCACTTCACCGATTGTCGTACAAGTTCCACTCTTGATATTCTCGACCACGTCGCCCTTGGTCACATTGTGACAGGCGCAAATCTGAGTACTATCGTCACTGTGAAGTCTGTCAGTACGAATATTGTAGAAGTACCGACACGGGTGTACAAACAGGTCATCTGCATTTTCCTCGCCTTCATTCTGCGCTCCAAGAATGAACTGGCTGGGAGCAACTTCCAACTCTTTTTGCGCTTTAACCATCTGATTCAACTTGAGATAATCCCGGGTATCCCCGATCATCATGCCACCAAGCAAGTATTTACCGTCCATGGTAAACAGATACTTTTTATAGACTCCACCAAATGGATCCTTATATGTCAAGGCTTTGACGGGAGGTATATCACCAGCATTGCTGCCAATGAGAGGTCGATCACCCGGGAGGAACTTGGGTCCATCTCTGTCGGCGAAGAAATCGCCAAATGAGGCAACATCGACTCCTAGGAGCTTGAGCTTGGTGCTCAAGTCCGGTCGTGTAAAGCTCTTAGGCTTCTTGTCCACATTAGTGAGATTATAGGCTAGTACGTCGGCCATCTCAATTCCAGGCGCGATGATTCCAAAGGTCTGATTCTCCCAGCTGGCGCATTCTCCCACGGCATAAATATCTGGTACTGAAGTTCCGAGGCTAGATAAATTAGATAGAGATCCAGCTTTTGCGGGGATGACAAACAAACCTCTCATTGATAACAAACCCTCCTCGTGACGCGGACAGAATACCAGCTGACGCTCCTAGCTCGTCCCTGGGCTTGACGCCAATCTGTACCATCCATATATGATAAGCATCTTTCCATGGAAAAAACAAAGGATAAAGAATTAAGGGGACTTGACTTACCGCAAAGCAAATACAGCAACAATCAATGTGTTCACCATCTTCAAATGTGATTCCGGTAACATTATTGTCAGAGTCGGTATTGACGACTGAGACCCGTTTCTGGTGCAGCACATCAAGTCCCAGCTCCTGGATCTTACGAGAGACCAATGACCCGGCATCACCATCCAACTGACGAGCCAATACCCATTTGTTTCGGTCGATCAATTTCACGTTGCCAAAATCTTGCAGATCGGTCATCGCCTTGGCGGCTTCGAGACCCAACAGTCCGCCTCCGACGGTTACTGCTGTCTCGCCTTTATGTTGAGATGCAAAGTCAATCAGCCGTTCCAGATCGGAGATAGTGCGGTAGACAAAGACACCCTTGGCATCGTGGCCTGGAGTACGGGTGGGGAGAACTGCATCGGAGCCGGTTGCGAGGACAAGGATGTCGTAGGTGATTGTTTCACCGGTGGACGTCTGGACAGTTTTGTTGCTTGGGCTTATTGAGGTCACTGTGGTATTGATGTGATGGTCAAAGGTCCGCTCTTTGATGGAGTCGTACTATAATAAATTGTTAGACCCAGACATTCTTGACTTAATGCACTATCCATGGGAGAGGAGACGTACCCATTCCTTGGGGTTCAAGTACAAATCTTCAATCTTGCGATGTTCGAAAAACGAGGACAAACCAACACGATTATAGGCGACATGGGCCTCCTCTCCGATAACGAGGATATCATAGCGTTGGTCTGTGTCTTGTTTAATGATTTTTTCACTGATGATGTTAGTTTCTAGATTGTCGGTTCATTTTCAAAATCAATCTTTCTCATACATCAAGGAAATAGCCACCATTCCCAATCCAACGATTACGATCTTCTGTCTCGGGCGATCATTCAAGCTCGGGCTGCCATCAACTGGCTCGCCATATCGAAGCCCATCCAGCACCGGCATACTTGTGGTGCAAGATGGAATTGAGATAAGTTTGAAATTTTAAATACATAAATTACGGCCATGGCTAAGTTTTAAAAGAGAAACAAAAAAAAGCAGTGAATTCAACATGTAGTACAAAGTCACATCCCAGAGTCCAGACATGATAAGCATTGGACTCCGCGGAGATACGATAATCGATTATAGCCACGACATGATTGGCCACCGTTGAACCCTTTGATAAGATGAATCGGGTGAAATGTTTTATTCTTTTTACTTTATTATTTTCTAGGATCTATTCCACTGATTCCACTTATTCTCTGATGTGTTGTCTCTCTGACTAAGAAATAAGACGATCACCTCGCCACTTCCTGACCGGAAACCTTGGGAAATCCGCGGAGATAGAGAGTATCTATGACGGACATGAAGAAACGTTACATAGACAGTTATCTTCCCCAGCTATTACTCCAGAGTATCATATTACTGGGGAAAAAAGAAACAATGCATGTTTAATTTCTTTTTCTCATCTCAAAGCCCACTTTTTTCTATACAAATCTATTAGATAAGCAGAACGGGGCAGTGGGATTTAGCAAGAAAAAATTATATCGTCAACGTCTTCAAAGATTGACCGGTCTCGCTCTTACAATGGCGACATTTACAGAGACACTCGTCAAAAAGGACGATTCATTCACGACGAAGGGGGCCCGGTTTCATGATCTACCGACTCCCAAGGAGTATGACATCCCTCTCCCTCCTCCATCAGTCAACCCGACCGAGATTCTAGAAGTGGATAAAGGCACGCCCGATAGCCATGTTCCCCGTGATCCACGACTTATCCGATTAACTGGTATTCATCCATTCAACGTTGAGCCACCACTTAGCGCGTTATACAAAGAAGGTACGTGCCGTCCACGGGTAGATCATTGAGCATATATGACTAATGCCAAGTTATTCAGGCTTCCTCACATCACCGGAACTATTCTACGTTCGAAATCATGGCCCTGTACCGCAAGTCCGAGATGAAGATATACCCAACTGGGAACTGAGCATAGAAGGGTAAGGTCCCATATACTTCCAAGGTTATGATCGAAGCAGACATCTGGAAGAAAAATGAAAATATGAAAACAATTGAAGATTAGAAGCTTGGAAGCAGCTAACAGATAGTTTAGCCTAGTGGAAACCCCAATAACGCTAAGCTTTCGAGATATCCTTCAAAAATACGATCAAATCACCACACCAATCACACTCGTCTGTGCCGGAAACAGACGAAAAGAACAAAATACAGTCCGAAAGTCCAAAGGGTTCTCATGGGGCCCGGCTGGACTTTCAACGGCACTATGGACCGGCCCCATGATGGCCGATATCCTACGCAGTGCAAAGCCGCTCCGAAAAGCCAAGTACGTGTGCATGGAAGGAGCCGATAAGCTAGTAGGTCTCAAGCCGATTTTTTCCAAGAACATCAAGCGCTAGGAAGTAACCAAAGGCCGAATCACTAACTTGCCTCTGCAGCCAAATGGGTATTATGGCACATCCGTCAAATTAAACTTGGCTATGGACTTCAACAGAGGGATCATGTTGGCTCATAAGATGAATGGCGAGGACTTGCGCCCAGATCATGGTAGACCTTTAAGAGCAGTGGTGCCTGGACAGATTGGTGGGCGGAGTGTCAAGTGGCTTAAGAAGCTCATTGTGACTGAGGCGCCCAGTGAAAATTGGTATCACATCTACGATAACCGGGTGTTACCGTAAGTAATTATTTTTGTCCACGAGCGTTTGGATACCATTCAGAAGTCCTGACAGAAATTAGGACAATGGTTTCGCCGGAGATGGCGGCCCAGGACACCAAATGGTGGACTGATGAGCGGTATGCCATTTATGATCTCAATGTCAACTCCGTGGCGGCCTTCCCCGAGCATGAGGAAGTACTGGACTTGACAACTGCCGGGTCGACATATACGGCGAAAGGGTACGCCTACGCGGGAGGTGGTCGAAGAATAACAAGAGTTGACATCTCTCTTGACAAAGGCAAATGTAGGCTCAGTGGAATAATTTTGGTTGGTTTTCCTTATCGAGTTCTTCGATGCTAACTTGGTTGCTTTTTTCTAGCATGGCGACTTGCCAACATTGAGTACGCCGAAGACAAGTACAGAGATTTCGAGGGCGATCTTTTTGGTGGAAAGGTGGACATGTGGAAACGGGAAAGTTGTTTCTGCTGGTCATTTTGGTCTCTTGAAATACCGGTCTCCGACCTGGAGAGCAGCGATGCGCTGCTTGTCAGGGCCATGGACGATGGAATGATGGTGCAACCCCGAGACATGTACTGGTCCGTCCTGGGTATGATGAACAACCCCTGGTTCCGAGTCACAATCACAAAAGAAGGCAAACGCCTCAAGTTTGAGCACCCAACTCATCCTGCAAGGGCTGGAGGTTGGATGGAAAAGGCCAAGAAAGCAGGTGGTGATTTGACAAATGGAAATTGGGGCGAGAAAATCGAGGGAGAAGTTCCCGTTGAGCCGGAGCCCGTGAAAGAAATCAATATGAAGAAAGAGGGATTGAGTCGTGTTATTGATTTACAAGAGCTCAAGGCAAATAGCAGTGCTGAAAAGCCTTGGTTCGTTGTGAGTGGGGAGGTATATGATGGGACAGGGTTTCTCGAGGGCCATCCGGGTGGAGCAATCAGTATCACTTCTTCGGCCGGGTTGGATGTTTCAGAGGACTTCCTTGCTATCCGTGAGTACAGCTTGGAGCCGAAGATATTATTTGCAAAAGCTGGCCTTGCTAACTCCCATATTAGACAGCGAAACGGCCAAGTTAATGATGCCCGAATATCATATTGGAACGCTGGATAAAGCCTCCCTCGAATCTCTCAACAGCGACTCGACGGCAGTTTCAGCTGAACCACGCTCAATCTTCCTCCAGTCACGCTCATGGGCAAAAATGAAGCTTTCTGAGGTAAAGAACGTATCATGGGACACCAAAATTTTCGTCTTTGACCTAGAGCACGACGGACAATCCCTAGGCCTACCAATAGGCCAACACTTGATGATCAAAGTCCCAGACCCAACCAACAAGGAAGCAATCATTCGATCCTACACCCCCATCTCCGACACAAACGTGAAAGGAAAGATGGAATTGTTAGTCAAAATCTATTTCCCGACTGGAAATATCCCCGGCGGCAAGATGACCATGGCACTCGATGCGTTGGTCGTAGGAGCCGAGATAGACTGCAAAGGACCCACAGGTCGGTTCGAGTATCTTGGAAACGGCCGGGTCACGATCAGCGGTAAAGAGCGCAAGGTCCGCTCATTCAAGATGATCTGCGGTGGGACTGGTCTCACTCCCATTTTCCAGGTTCTGCGTGCCGTCATGCTGGATCATCAGGATCCTACTACGTGTGTTGTCCTCGATGGCAACAGATTAGAAGAAGATATCCTTTGTCGAGCTGAGCTTGATGCGTATGTGGCTGTTGACAGCCGCAAATGCACCGTCGTGCATACTTTGTCGAAGGCGTCAGACAAATGGGTCGGTCGCCGGGGGCGTATCTCTGAAGAGTTGATCAAAGAGTACGCGGCGCCTGGAGAGGATAGTATGGCCATCATTTGTGGGCCAGAGGCGATGGAGAAGTCTGCTCGCAAGATTCTCCTAGATCAAGGCTGGGCAGAGTCAGATCTCCATTTCTTCTGATATGTCATTTTCGGACATTACTTTGATTGTCTCGGTTATCTCTATACAAGCTTTAGGTACTTCGCTTGTATGCCCAATAAATTAAAGGATTTTTGAAGCATCGCCTGGAGGAGCAAGAAATTTATTTCAAGCCATCTTCAGCCGTATCAATAATAATCTTTCACCTCCAACCGCACTCGGAGATGTTCAAATACACTAGTTGGCTCGTTACGGGAACCGAAAAAGCCTGCCGACTTCGCCATAGATTTAGATGCGCCCTTCCCTGTGTCCAAGCCACGCAAGTATGCAACCAAGGCAGACACCTGTTTCCGGAAAGTAGAATGCAAATGATGGACAGTGCCTTCATTTCCCCCAGCCCGGGACAATAGACCAAAGGCCAGGATTGTACTGAAAATATCTTCGAGCAACTTGGCGGCTGCTGCATGTCGTTTACTCAGGAAGAAGGCAAACAACATTTGGTCAAGAATGTCTTCGTGTAAATCGCGGAGACGGGGCACGGAATGGGCCGCCTCGAGGGTGCCATCTATATCGCCGCGATCAAGGCAACGCTCGATCTTATCAAGCGTGCTTTGGAAGCGACTCCAAATTGACCCTATCCCGACGTGGAAAAAATAGTCGCTGACAGCGAGGACGAAGTGCTGAGCGTCGAACCTGAATTTTTGGAATATGTTTCTTGCGTCACGAAAGGTAGAGTCGCGGAATAGCCCTTTAACAACAGATACCATGCGAAGTAGGCGGAGCAAGTGCTTGAAGAGACGATCGTATTTTCCCAACGACCGCGGCGTGATAAGCGTCTCCAGGGTCTCCGGTGCTTTGTATTGGAGTCGAAGAAAGTCAAGCGCTTCTATCGTGTTGGGGTCTTTACATCGGTCAATCTCGTCGCCAGATAATTCGCGAATTGCAAAGTTCAGTCCACCAGGAAGCTCGTTATCCCGCTGGGGCTGTCCAGGATCTGTTTCGGAAAAGTAACAATCCCCAAGTATGCCGATAAGTACGAGGCGTAGCTCGGAACTTGCAGGTGGCCAGGTATCACGACTTCCTAGCCGCAAGCCGGTATGAACACCACCGCGTACTTTGCCAGCCTTGCGCTCTCCACTATCCATCTCGGGGTCAAAGAGCGAATTTGAGAGGCGTGATGTAAACGAACCATCTCCTAGCAGCTGAAAACGCCACTGCAGGTTCAAATGATGTCGCACCTTATGTTCTTTGAACATATGATGTAGACATGAGAAGTCAATGAGTTGTGCTTGAGTTGCGATTACTGGAGCAAATGATAGATAGAGCTCGGATGCCAACTCAGGCCCAAAACGTGTTCCTGCATCACTGAAACCAAGCTCGCCCCTGGCTTTCTGGAGCATGTCACTGACCCTGTCGTTCGATAGCGTTGTTTGATTCATCGCAACGTCCGATACATGCTTCTTGTCGTCAATGTCGAAGAGTTCAAAAGTGTTTCCCACGATTTCATCATTGTTAATCTCAAGGTCCTGGGCAGAGGGCTCGAAGAATGTTGTCTCTGTCAATTCTCCCCTATGGTATCTCAATATCTCGGCGCGAAGCTTCGCTTCATAATCTTGCGCCTTTTTTTGAATTTGTTCAATCTCTGTCCAGGTAGTCGCACAGTGCAAATGAAGATGACCGGACCGTGCAAGAACGTCATGCCGAGCAATAGGGTGATGCGGGTGTGACTTTTTAAGCAATCGCAGACTTCTGCCGCTCTCGAAAATCAGCTGCGCCTGATCAACAGGTATAAATGACGGCATATGTTCTTGACGATACGAGTATTCAACCCTTGAGCGACCAGTCTTGAACTTGGTCGGATCATCGTGTCGCTCGACTTCAAGGAACGTTTTGCCGTTAATTATCAGTTCGTTCAGTGATGATTCCTCGGGTCGAAGCCCAATCCAGCCTTCAATGAATGCTAGCCAAGGTTCAGTCACCCGAACAACAATTTCTTGCACTAGATTTTCCATCCAGCCATACTTCTGGGCAAAGAACGCTGCATGATCCATTGTGATAGAAATGACCTGGGCATCTGAGTTGGCCTTTTCGACTGCCCTTACAATATCTGCCAAGGCCTCGATCAGGTCTCCGCAGCGATTGAACAATATGGTCGCTTGTAAGAGGGAGACAACGTTATCTGAATGGCCGATGATTTGGCGCTCCAGATGGTATAGGCTAACAGCAATGGCATCACGCAAGGCAAAGACGGACGCCAGGTCCTTCAACTTGGTATGTAGATTTCCTGCAAAGGTCCGAGCATATTGCATGTTTGTACCACATCGCAGCACGTCTGCAATGATAGAGTCAGTGACTGGCTGGCTTACTCCAGATACACGGACATCTGACAGGTATTTGTCGAATTGTTTGGTTCGATGATTGTAGCGAAAAAGCGGGGAACTCCAACCGAGACCTAGACGTAGCAGAGATTGTACAAAAAAATCTTCTCGAACCGGTCGGGCGGGATTTTCCTGTCCTTTGATGCGAAGTTGGTCTGCCAGTGCCGCATCAAAGCCCCTCGTCCCCGACTCGCTGAAATAGGCCGATACGGGTTCTTTAAATGACTGGGCCTGGAATTTCTCCCATGACTTGAGAGGGGCTATAAATCCCGGCTCGACTTGGAGCGCATGTAATGCCCATATGTCGTTTTTTTCGTCCGTATTTTGTACACCATCTGTTGATGTGTCGGATTGGGTGTCTATGGAAGCATCGAGGCTCGAGTCGGTGGATGATTGCGGGGGTTCAATGTCATTTGAGAAGTCCAATTTCCATATCGAGTCGATCTTGTCGATTGAAGGGAGAGAGGCTGCAAAGCTTGATTCTGAAAAATCTATACGTGGAACAATAGTTAGTTTCTACCACTTAAGCATAACATTTGGTGTTTGGGCGTGACGTACCAGGCAAGCCCGTGTTCCACGGTAATTCGTCCAAAGGTTGTAGAGCCTCTGCTGTAAATCTCGACAGTCTCCATAGACTCGCACTGGAGAATGGATCGTGTTCCTGTTCACTGAAATCCATCATTGCCCCCCATAGGGCATAAACAGATGTGCAGTGATTCCGACGCGTTGAGGCACGATTGATTAAAGTCCGCCCGCGCAACTGGGTTATCGTGCACGGACCATCGCGATAACAGAAAGAGAGACCTTCGATGTCCATGTACATTCGACTTCGCACTCGTTCCCTCTAAGAACTTCCTCGTCTCTCCTCTTTTGTTTTGTTTTTTTGATTTTCTGGAGCTACCGAAATCCGCAATGCCTCCACGCAAGAAGGCCAAGCGCGCCCATTCCACCACCCCGCAAGCTGAGACAGCGCAATCGAGCGCAGACACTCCCGGTTCCACCGACAGCGTCGAGAAGTCTGAGGCGGACTATGACCTACTCACTGATCCATGGACTGATGAGCAGGAGACTGCACTTTTGAAAGCAATTATAAAATGGAAACCTGTTGGTGGGTATTATACACGACGTGGCGCGCAATGCGAGGACAATGGAGCTAATTCGTTTGATCGCATTCCTCTAGGCGTGCACAAACATTTTCGAATGGTTGCCATATCAGAGTTCCTCAAAAACCAAGGATATGGACCTGCCAATGGAGAGCACTTGACTATTCCAGGGATATGGAAGAAGTTGGGTACTCTTTACAACCTGGAAGCTCTCAATGAACGGGTAAGCAACGTTATGTGTCTGAGCCTGGTGAAACTTCCCTTGCTAATCAGACTCGCGCATTAGGAGGATTCGGCGATTGTGGACTCCAATGAAGACGAAGAGGGAATAATTGAGCGATATTGCCCGTTTGAGCTTCCCTACGACGAATACGGCGACCTTATGTTCGAGAGGCGACTGGCTACAGAAGGCTCCTTATCTCCAGTCATGAGTCGCCATGCAGACTCTCGACGAGGGAGCACAGTGGCAGATACCGATGGTATTTATAAACAGCTTATCCGCCATGTGTGGTCTCACGACTAATTGCAATTGTTCTCTGTAGAACCGCGCTCCTCTCCCGCCCCATCTCGAGGGCGCAAGTCCACCCGTGGCACTCGCCAAACCGCTCGGGAAACTCGATCGACGAGACTCCATGTGGAAATCAATAACGGCAGTCAGAAAACTTCCGATGAAGATATCTTATCCGACGAGGAAGACACTGGGGGAAATGAAGAAGATGAAGAAGAGGGAGAAGAGGGCAGCGATGAAAAGGAAAGTGGAGATGAAGAAGACGGGCCCGACGATGAGAAAGGCTCAAGAAGTACAAGGGCGCAAACCTTTCGAACTAGGCAAAAGGATGCAAAGCCTTCCACAAATACAGGGACTCGGAGGACTGGTCGTCGTCGCTGAGCCCCGCAGTTCATTTTCGATTGAAGATTGCGACTTGTTTACCTATCCATCACCTGGATCATTAATGGCGTTTGAGGCAGGGCATAGTGGAGACTTTTAATCATGAACCTTCTAAAGTTTGTATTTCTATTGTATTTTTTTAGTCATTTCATACCGCAATTTTCACGTTTGAACGGGCTGGCAAGTGCCCAGCCAATGGACTGCTTCACCTAGACGCATATGCCATCAACAGAAACTACCAACATTGAAGAAGCAGGCTGATCATCTACTTTCCAATACCTACTCGCCCAGCCAATGTTATTTGTTTTGAGGCCCTGTCCCGAGGTCTCCGAGCGCAAGTGTCTGTGACCATGAACTCCCCTAGTGCTCAACGTCACACCAGATCCCTTTACATTGACTGGTACACACCGAACCGGAGGAACCGACTAGGTAAAGGTCCACGATCCCGAGAGGGCCTTGAAGCAACCTTGGAAGCTTCCAAATTTGGAAAGTTTCGGCATTTACCCCGCAGCCAAAGAAGCTCTTGTTTGCGGGGCAAATGTCTGACAAGTGGCTTTGTAAAGGCAATTTATTGCTCAAATGCTGTCGAAAGTCCCTGGACTAAATTGAACACATACTTACAGGGGTTTCAATAAGAGCCTAGAGAAGCATTCAAAATTTATGGCTGAATCAACACCGATTGGAGTCGCTCTTATTGGGGGAGGTAAGTGGGTAACATATTTCGGGATCAATCCAAACATTTGAACCACCCTTTCAAACTTGATTGAATTTCGAAGAGCCCGCTGACGCTCGGCAACGCAGGGATCTGGGCCAAAGAGGAGCATGCCGTGAGCAAATAAGTTTCTGTTTCGTCAAAATCATCAGATGACCACTAACTTCAAGACGCTAGCCTGCCATTGACGCTATCAAAGAGACCCTGGTCCTCAAAGCTGTTTACTCACGCTCCGCAGCATCCGCCAGATCCCTAGCCGACAGTGTTTCCTACTCAGTTGATCTCTACTCTGAAGATCTAGATGAGGCATTCGATGAGCTTCTACAGCGCCCGGATATCGGAGCTGTCATCATCGCGTAAGTTAGCCATGAACGATGACTTCAGTTCCCAACAGAGTTGCTAGCTAATCAGACATCCATTACAGGTTGTCCATTGAAAGTCAGCCCCGCTATATAAAGGCAGCTCTCTTGGCTGGAAAACATGTCCTCTCGGAAAAGCCCATAGCCGAGAATCTCCAGGATGCAGTCGACCTAATCAAGTGGTATCGCACCGAGCTTAGGGGATCACCAACCTGGGCCGTTGCGGAGAACTGGCGGTATCTGAACAGCTACGCCTACGCCGCTGAGAAAATCAAGGGAATGGGTAGAATCACAGGTTTCCAGGGACGTCAGCAGGGCTTTCTGGCGCTGAACTGGAAATTCAATCGTGGGTCAACAACCATCCCCACCCGCCTGTTTGAAGCCCACTAATCTCCGAATCATCTCCGAGTTTAGTCACACCCTGGCGACGAACGCCCACCCACCAAGGAGGCTACCTTTTAGACGGCGGTGTTCATTATGCCGCGGGACTACGACTCTTGCTCGGTGCGCAGCCTGGAAACGAGATTGCGACTCTCTCGGCCTTTACCAATCAAATCCAACCCCATCTGCCACCGGTCGATACCGCCGACATGATCCTGAGGACGCGATCAGGTGTGACTGGCGTCCTGCAGATTTCAGGGGGTACGTCGTTGCGGGCGAGTGAGTGGACTGTTGCATGTGAGAATGGGTGGATCAAGATTGAGAATGAGCAGGTGACTATTTCCCAGTCTGGAGAGATACAGACAATCACCGTCGCCAATGAGCGCACGGGCGTGCCCCCTGAAGTTAGAGCGTGGGGAGATAGCCTGAGGGCTGGGAAGGTGGTACCCGAGCAGGAACCCGAAGCAGCATTGGCTGATCTTGAATTGGTAAGTTGAATTTGCAAATTTACGGTGTTGACCTGCCTGGTAGGGTCTTACAGATGCTGATGATGGCCGGATGCTTATAGATCGAGCTTATGCTTCGGAGTGGGGCTCAGGATGGAGCTCCTTTTGCTTGCAAGCATCAAGACGTATAGATGTCAAATGTGATGGTACATAATGAATTGGAGAGGAGTGTTTTTTTAAAACATATTGTAGATTGGTAATTGTTATTGTTTAATACATATTGTAGATAATAGTCGTAGAGTCATAGGCTCATAGCCAGAGCGAAGTAGAGATGCTTAATGAGCATGGACGTTCGGTTCAGAAAGTGAATTCTTTAGTGCTGAGCGGCCTCTGTTCAATGGGTTAGTAGTTATTCCCTGTGTGGTTGAATAAAACAGTGGCTTACCCTTGTGGACATCAGCCTTGACGTCGTGCTTCTTCTCATCGGCCTTGTCACCGACAGCATCGACTGCGGCCTGGGCGCGGGTGGTGACCTTGGCATCGGAGTCCTTGGCGACGTGCTTGTTGGCCTCCTTGGAAGCAGTAGAGCCAGCACCCTGGATGGTCTCAGAGACGTAGTTGGCGGCGTTCTATTTAGCTTGAAGTCAGTAAAGTTCCACTGGTAGTCGCAGTAGAGGGAACGGTTGATAACTAACCTTGACAGTCTCCATTTTGAAGGTTGAAAGATTGAAGGTTGAAAGGTTGAAGGTAGAAGTGATTGATTGTGGAAGAGTAGAGTAGAGTGATTGATGAAGGATAGTTTGTGGTGGTTGTTTGAAGGTATTTATGCTCTTTGGAATTGATGGGGTAACGTCATCACAGGTTTAGTTGTTCCTACTTTTTGCGACTTTTAGTTGGTCCGAACCTTATTTCTCCGCCGTGGACGTCATTGCAAAATAGACCCCGATCTAGTTCCTTGGTTGACCACACCAATCTCTTCCCATCAATCTCGCTCTTCCAAGGCTTTCGGCCGCAAGTGAGGTATGAGGCTGACACTTGAAACAGGATTCCCTAAACGCCAATGACAGCGCCAACACCCTTTACAGATCCACTTCTCCAAGCTCGCGAGTCGCAACAACCTCGGTCGATGCCGTCGCATGAACCAAAACCCTCACAATGTCATTAATCTACTACGTAATGAAGTCTTTTTTTGGAATTTTACTATTTCCTCATCGATGAGTATCTTTCGTCTTCCATTTACCCCTCACCCTGTACGATCGATCGTTACTACGGAGTTCTATTACAATCGATTGATTCCTGGCACCCGGGCCTCGGTACCTTGTCGTGTAAAGCTTACTTGGTAGAAGCTGCATGTAAACAATAGAATGACTTGCATGGTTTCAGGACCAGTCGCATAACGGCATTTTCTTCGATCGGGCCATACAATCAATAGGGATCGGCAGCTCTGGACCTATGTAGGTGGCCTAGAACACTTCAAAAGGATGACATGACCTATTCTGGTCCATATGTCTGAAAACATTGAATGAGATAGAAAACAATGCTCGAGTTCCTCACAACATTGTCATACAGAAGAAATTCTGACCTAGGTCCTTCATCTTGAAATAGCCAACACAGCATATATGGGTAAGACATCCCGCCTACCTTGAGATCCTCGCTGCAGGTACTAAATGCTGGGGAAGGTTATATGTGGAGTACTATGTACCCCATGTGGGTATACCCGAGGCCTACAGGAGCATTACATTTGAATTTGCCAGCATAAAGAAGAAATCAAATCATGGATACAACACTCTCCTGTATATTCGCGGCAAATAATCTCGTAACTACACAAGTAGGTATATTTCGATCGCTATAGGAAGTCTAATGTCGTTCGAGGGGGGGGCACATAGAAAAAAATCAAATGGTCATAGTACAGAAATGCGAGGGGCCACAAGTTTACAGGCGCGAGATAATGGCACCGGCGTACTCGTGGGTCTTGGCGGAACCACCAAGATCACCAGTGAGGAACTATTAAAAAAAACAATGGTCAGTATCGAGTTATAATTGGAGCTGAGATTTGAAAGGGTAAAAACTAACCTTGCCCTCAGCAAGGGTGTCGAAGGTGGCCTTCTGGATGCGACCAGCCTCGTCGTGGAGACCCATGTGCTGCAGCATCATGATACTGGACAGAAGCAGAGCAGTGGGGTTGGCAAGACCCTTGCCAGCAATATCGGGAGCGGAACCGTGGACGGCCTCGAAGATGGAGCACTCGTCACCAATGTTACCGGAGGGGGTGAGACCAAGACCACCGATCAGACCGGCGCACATGTCGGAAAGAATGTCACCGTACAGGTTGGGCATGACAAGGACCTTGTCGTTGTAGGGGGTGGGGTCAGTGACGATCTTCAAGCAAGAGTTGTCCAGCAGCTCAGCGTCGAACTCGACGTTAGGGAAGTCCTTGGAGATGTCACGGGCAGTGTTGAGGAAGAGACCGTCGGACATCTTCATGATGGTGGCCTTGTGCACAACGCGAACCTTGCGCTTGTTGATGGACTCGGCGTACTGGAAAGCGAAGCGCAGGACACGCTCGGAGGCATCCTTGGTGATGAGCTTGATGCTCTGGACAACACCATCGACAACAACGTGCTCAATACCGGAGTATTCACCCTCGGTGTTCTCACGGATCAGAACGGTGTCGACACCGTCGTAGGGGGTCTTGAAACCGGCAATGGAGCGGCAAGGACGGACGTTGGCGAACAGGTTGAAGGTACGGCGCAGAGTCAGGTTCAGGGAGACGTGACCCTTTCCAACGGGGGTCTTAAAAAAAAAAAGAAAGAGAAAGTTTAGTATGGCGCGAATGCATAAACCAAAAACGGTGGGCCTGGATCAAAACATACAGCAAGAGGACCCTTGAGCGCAACGTAGTTCTTCTCCACACTGCGGATGGCCTCGTCGGGGATGGCAGTCTTTCCATCCTTGATGATGGGGCCAACATCAACGGGCTCCCACTTAATGGGGGCCTATATTCAAAAACATATCTTTGTTATTCCGATTGCACCTCAAAATCGCTGTTGGAGGTGCTGTAAATCATACCTTGGCAGCCTCGAAGATATCCTTCACGGACTGTGAGATCTCAGGACCGATACCGTCACCCTCAATCAGAGTAACAGTGTACTTGCCCTATAAAACCAAAATGATAATTCGTCAGTACAGGCGCTCGCTTGTTGTTGTTGTGTTTTTTTTTAATACGGTCGATGGTTGTGGGCAGATTGGTGCGCGACGAGGTTTTGCGCGGCTGGCGCCGGCATGAAGGAAGAAAAAAAGAAAAAAACGGGGTTGACTGGATGTCGACGTACATCAGAGCCCTTCTGGCCCTTGAACTTGGCGACAGCATCATCGGCGGAGACAGCGTAACCGCGGATCTAATTAGGAAAAGCGCAAATGGTTAGTCAATGTGTTTCTTTTTGATATTGCTGAGAGGGGAAGGGTCTCGTGGATACCTGCGACACGGGGCTCACGAAGCTGGGAGTGATGCGGACGGACCGCAAGCACTGACGAGCAGCAGAGAAGTTTCTGGCGGCAAGCATCGTGAACAACTTCAATCGGCTTAAAAGCAAAAAAAGGTTGGAATTGGATGGTGGGGAGAGGAAGGGGAAGAAGGGGAGACGGCGAAAGAATCGACTTTCTCGGCGCCGCACCGATCCGACCGGGACGCAGACCGCATTGGTGGTTTGATTCTCCCCCGGTAACCCGAGTCCACAATCTCTCTCTCCATTGGTCTTCGGTGAACCCTTCCAATCTGGAGCTTCCTGACAACTTACTACTCCAGTTTATGGACATAGTGCTATCGGCTGCTATCAGATCTCTTAGATCTCTATTTTTTGACCTGCACTTGCAGGAGAGGCTCCCAATTTTGTTAAGACTCTCTGCTTAGACCTCTGACGTCGGGCGCAGCCGATTGAATACCCAAAGTGGCCTTTTAACCTCAATTCAATTCATCCTGTCTCCACTCCCAATAATCATTAACCCATAGCTGGCATCATGTCCGATCTGGACGTCGCCAGCCACTACAACCTACCTTCCGAATTCCCCGAAGAATGGCCCGCCGCGTTAGACGAGGGCGATGCATCGGATGAAGAGCCCCTGGAACGAACCAAGTCCCGACCCCGCAAATCGCGCTACTTTGCTCTCGAACGAACCCCCAGCGAGTGGCGGAGTGGCTATGGCTCGCAACGACGCGGAAAGGATACTAGAGAGAATGCGCAGAATGATGAGCCGGACCCATTGGGAGGGGGGGATAGTGTCTTACGTATCTTGAAGCAAAAAGGCTTACGTCTTGAGGAAGAGGGGGGTAAACGCTCACGGTTTCTGTTATCATCGACCTCTTTCTCCCCCGCACTCTTCCTGTCTCAGGCCCACCACTCAGACTCAATCGAATCACTCATGGCGGGGTTAAATCATCTGTCTCAGTCTATCGACCAGAAGTCGGCATCGCTGAAAGTCCTGGTGGAAGCAAACTTCGAGCGTTTTGTTCGCGCCAAGGCAACCATCGATAGTGTATACACCGAAATGCGAGATCAGGGTGCGACAAAGGAGCAGAACCTGGCTCCCCGCAGATCAGGACACTTCCGAAGCTTGTCAGGGCAACGGGGTCTCTCTCCTTCCCCCGCAGCTATACCTCATGTTGTCCCTAAAAAGACAGCGCTCGTTAAGGAGAGTGACTACGGAATGAAAGGCATTCGGACTCCCCTCGTGGAGGCGTCCGTCAAGGCTGAGGAAGTTTGGGGGCCCGCCCTTGGAGGTCGTGACCGGGAGCAGATACTTAAATCCGTCGTTGAAACTATGGAGAAACAGCGCGATGTATACGAGATTGGAAGTCATCTGTCCAAGTCCATCCAACAGCGTGACTATGATTCCGTGTTTGAAGAATACACCAAGGCGAGGACACTGGCAAATCGGGCGAAAACTATTGTGGAGCAGGCCTCCAGCTCGCGTCGGCAGCTATCCGATCATGAAGCGCATACGATCTTGGCGATGGGGCGGATGTGGATGGACGTGGACGAGCAAATCCATGCTTTCAAGCGTGATCTTTGGAGGCGACTTGGTGATGCTCCAACGACTTCCACAACAAGCACTGTATCGGGTCCGGTTGAAGAGCATATGGAGCTTATTGGGGCATTATTGGAGTTGGGTGTCGACGATAATCCTATTTGGACGTGGCTCCACAGCCGCTACGAGTTCCTCAAGACTAAGATCACTTCATTCTGTGACCGCTGCAAGGTGGAAATTGAGATTTTGAGACGTCGACTTGCTAGCGAGGACAAACCAACTGCTCAAGCCGTAGCATCATACCTTCGTTTAGCACCCCGTGACGGTGCAGCCGATGTCCACGGAAACCTTGACACAGACCACGTCATTGAGCTCTGGGACTGCGTCCAAGCGTTCCTCACCCGGCTCCTCTCATCGCAGGGTGGCTTGCTGGGCGAGCTCTTGGATTTCTGGGAAGTAGCACATGCATTCATTGATGGCAGTCGCCAGCGACTTCTCCCCGTTGGCTTTGAAGGTGAGAGCCGGAAACATCATCGCCTTACCCCTGCGAATGTAGAGGACCTTGAGAGGGGTGCTGTGGAACTGGTTAATTTGATCCGAGAAAACGTTCTTGCGCTCTTCAATGATCCCCCGACCGAGGATATCTCCCTTCTCTCCTCCCCTATTCCACAGACTCCAACAAGTCCGGCACCCCATGGCGTCACGCCTACTGAGTCCCGATTTAAATTGGATCCGAAGAACCTGCCTATTCCTGCCCCTCAACGAGGAGAGCACTGGGAGGGCTTTGCCTTCTGGCCACCCTTCTCCAACTCACTCAGTGGCGTTCACTACTTGAGTAAATTTCTCATCATTATCGGTACAGCCGCCAGCGAGATGGCAGCCCTGCGCCCAGTTACCCACAGTGGATCAACCCATGATCTCCTAAAATCCCTGGTGAGTGTTGCCCGGGACAGATCTGCTCGGGTCGCATGCACTGCATGGAGTAAGGATGCGGAGTCTTGCAAGATGTTAGAGAACTGGACCAGGGATTCCGAAAAGCGAGACTTGACTAAAATGCCTGGCTTGTTTGTGGCCTTTGAGAGTGCCATCCTGAGTGGCATGCAGAAGATTCTGTACATCTCTGAAGCCATGAGTAAATCTGGGACAGTTGATGTCGTCACTCAACCGCCTGCTAAGCTCCTCCAGATGGTTCGCACACAATTTGTGTCCAGTGTCTATAAGGCACTTAGTGGGTTGGTTGAAAACGCAGAGCGAGTCGCAGCCTCAGAAGAAGGGAACGAATGGGTTATTAGCCGACCAGTCATGTCAAGCCAGGCTCTTGATGCCGCTTTGTCTGTGCTGGCGGCTGACTCTGTGGACTCACAGGACAGGGTATGTCCTCTTCGCTCCCCCCCTTCTATGTCATTTACGTTTACTGACCAATCATACAGAATGTGAGAATCCTTCTTACACTTTCCAACCTGAAAGCTCTTCAGTCCGAATATGTGCCCCAGTTGATCTCCAACTTCGAAACTTCTTTCTCCGTTAAGTTGACCGATGAGGCCAAGACAGTCCGGGATGTCCTGAAGCAAATTGAAGATCGACTGTTTGTCTCATACACAAGCCCGACCCTCGCCTTGTTGAAGAAGACAATCTCTACCGGCATCGAGTCTCCAGACTGGGTACCCAAGACCGATCGACCTGATCAGGTTCGCCCTTACGTCTACAATACTCTTTTGACTCTGGTCTTGGTGCATACCGAGATCTCTACCACTGTACCATCCACCGTATCCCCGGGTGCAAGCCGGTCACCGCCAAATTCCCCTTCGTCATTACTGACCACCGTACTCACCCATCTACTGGAGCAAATCTCCGCGGCCTTGCTCAATTCCTTCCGTGCTCGATCCAGCTTCTCGCTTGCTGCTCTCATGCAAGCCACCCTGGATACCGAGTTCATTGCGCAGACCCTCTCCCAGTACTCGACCGAAGAGGCATCTGGACTCCAGAGTCAGATCTACGTGGAGTTGGATCATCGCACGACCAATGAAGCTCGCACCAAATTGCAGGCCGACCTGGGCGAGATGAGGGTTGTATTAAAACGACTGAGAGACCGGACAAAGGGCGAGTTTGCCTGTTTCCGCAAGCCTCGCAGTGGAAACAAGAACCCTTCTGCATAATGTTTTTATTTAGCAACTGTCAAAGCATAGTCAAGCGTTCATGAATTTTTTTTGGCTCTTCGCATCGGGTATCACGAGAAAAATATAAATAGATGCTGTAGTTCTCCTGTAGACAAGACAAGGTTTTATGGCTGTCCAACCATGCGCTGAATTCGACTCAAAAGCGCATTGCTTTCTCTTCCCAATCTCCGTTTGCCAAACTGATCCGGCCTCTTAGCACGGTTCATCAACTCCCTTTCTTTCTGTTTGGCCTCAACTTCCTTCTGTCGGGCCTCGAAAGCTTTCCGTCGCTGCTCTGCAATCTCTATCTCCTTCGCAAATGCCGAGTGTTTCTGTTTTCGCTCCCTCTGCTGTCCACCTTCCTTCCGTGGGCGCCGTTCTTGTCTGGGCGCAGGAGCGCGTTCTGGCTCAGGCTCCGGCTCATTCAACATAGCCATACGGGCGGGGTGGAGTTCTGTTGAGGCAGGCTCTGCCTCCTCCTGAGGCTGTGTGGTTTCCTTCTCCTCATCGGCAAGGGCGTAAACAGACTTTGGTGCGCCGGCAGCGAGTTCCTGTGCTTTGATTTTGGCGTAGGCTTTCTTCACCTTGGCCTTTTGGATCAGGTCCTCCTTAATTTTTTGGGCTAGTGAGAACCATGGGGTTAGAAATTATGCATTCGGTATCACAAGGAATCTTGAAAAAGAGTGCTCACTCTTGCGCCGATAGGTGCCATCGGGGAGATTGGCCGGGCCTACGCTGAAACCCTTGCGCTTCTTGATTGCGGAATCGGTCCGGTGCTCTTTGGATGCCTTTGCAGCATCGCGGGTGCGTGTTGGTGGCATAATGTATGTGGTTTGAAAGCAAGTTGAGTTTGCTTTGGGGTAGGATTTGGAGTGGGCCTGCTGGGCAGTTTGAAAGAAAAAAAAAGGTGGCGATCGCGGTTCCGCCCAGAGATTACAGACCAACGGTCTGGATTTCCGCTCTACAGTACCTACTTGTACCTTAAGTGGTTTTATAGAAATAAATGACCAATATTAGTAGCAAGTTTACCTTGTCCCATCTTCCCTACTACTTTCTTGACTTCATACATAGTATAATCCTTCCATAGTAGAGTTTACTTTTTTTTTTCTAATCGGTTCACTAGTTCTTATCGGGAAAGAAACCCCATGACGATGATTCATCCCGAAAGCGAAATGGACCCACGGCATGACATGATCTCCGTTTAACCTACATTTCTCCTACGTTTCTCCTACATTACTCTCTCGGACTGCCCCTCCGAATCATATTCGCTTCAAGCACACACTCTCTTTGATATCCTAATCTCCATAGACTGTACCAAATACCGTTTTATTCCCTGCCAATCACTGCCATCTTCTGACGGCATACATCCGCCCCAGCGCACACCGCATCCCAACGACCCCCACCACGACCTCTCGGCTCTACCTTTGTGCTTGCCACATAGGTGGTCTCCTGAAATGCCCAGTCCATTGTTTCAGGCCCTATAGCCCTCTCAGACACGTCATCATGCCCCTTTTCCATGATCCAGACCGCCGGTATTATTCCGGGTGGTCTGGTGACCGCACCCAGTACCAGGCTGGGCAAGCAGCCCAAAGGTCCTCTGAGCAACTGTTAGACGAAGAGCATCTTGATGAACCTGAAAGCGGATCATTTACAATGGAAAACTTTCAGCCATCGTCTCCAGAGCACTCTCCAACAAGGCTGTGGAGTTGTGACGAGCGCCAGGAACTTATACAACGAATCAAAGAATCATCGCCCTGGAGGCTTCAGTATAAGGTATGCTTTGTTGCACTACCTTTATGTACCTTTATTTTCTCCCCCAGAATAGCTCCCGGCATCCTCTTCACACCGGAACATGAATAGTTAACGCTTTATATCATATTACAGAATAGCGACCACGGCGATGGGCTGTGTTGTATGTCTCACAAAACCCCTGGGGAGCAGAAAACAGATAGCATCATTGAGGGGAATTTAGAGCAACCTCAAAGTCATTCAAACCCACCAGATCATCCAGACAAATTAGGATCGCCTGCCGATATCCAGAGACCTCGATCTGCACTCCACTCAGGTGATTTTCGTGAGGGGGCAACAACTGCTCCCCCGGACTCACCTCGGCCTCGGTTTACACAACCTAGCCCCCTTTCTATATCTCCACATCTAGGGACATCCCCCACTTCCCCATGGTTTGGGGCATCCGCCTTTCCGTCCGCTTCTGGGCATATCAATGTCCTTGGTGAACAGCGGCAGTCAGAGATTGGCCTGCAAACCCGTTCCAGGGCCCCCTCTCTTGGGTCTTTCTCGTCAAGTTATGTCCTGAAAGTTCCCACAAGCCCTCTTGTGTATCAAGCCAACAACACGGATCTTGATTTTTCGCCAGTCGACCCGAAAGAGCCTGGACCCGGGGAGAGAGCCAACAGACGACGAACCTTGCCACCGGAGTCTTTTCGTCACCTCCAAGCATCTCCTAGTAGCATCCGAGCTATCGATATCCAGACACCTTATTCACCTACTAATGATGCTGAATGTCAGTCTAACCATGTTCCTCGACGGACATTGACATCGGCATACAGCCTCCAATTGGCCTCAACGTGCAACAACGCTACTTATAAGGCAAGAAGACCATCTCTTGCTTCTGATCTATGCCCCACAGCTCATGCACCGATGGTTGGGTCCTACGAAGAATCCATCTTGCGAGGACGGATGTCGATGAACCCGTCCAAGCCTCTGGATTTTACTGCACAGATCGGTGTCCTAGGAAAAGGCAAATGCAAAGGACATTTGAAATGCCCTCCGCACATCACTGTTCCTTTTCCGGCGGTATTTTATAGCTACCCGACGTCGGGTAGCGGTCGTTCTATCTCAGATGATAGCCCTAGTCCTTATGTGGGGCAAATTGATCTAGAAAACTCGCTGTCCAAGGACGATCCAAGCACAACCCGGCGCCGTAGACGGCACTTTAGTCCTGCGATAGCCACTGGAGACGGAGCGGGAGGTGAGAAAGGAACTCCTCGGGCTCTGGGTGCAGATGTCAAACGTCGCCGGGAAAAGAAGAATCGCAGAGCGGAGTCACCGAAATGTCCCCCAGGCGGATACTATCGAATCCCTCAGCAGGGTCAACTGCAAATCATCATCAAGAACCCCCACAAGACCGCCGTGAAGTTATTCCTTGTGCCTTACGATCTCAGTGATATGGAACCAGGAACGAAGACCTTCATTCGACAAAGAAGCTATTCGGCTGGTCCGATTATCGATATGCCACTGAGCGCCCGGAAGAACTACGGCACTGATCGCCCCGAGGCTTCTCTAAACGCCACAGAAAACCCTCACGATAAGCCAACTCTCCGATATCTTATCCACCTTAATATCTGCTGTCCCTCCCGAGGTCGCTTCTATCTCCATTCCAGCATTCGAGTCGTCTTTGCAAACCGAGTTCCAGATGGTAAAGAAAAATTACGGAATGAGAATCAACTCCCAGAGCCTCGTTATAGCCCATATAAACCCAACCGAGAGCCCACCCTCTCAGCATCGGCCAGTGCTCGGTTGGCGATCGAGAAGGCCACACGCAGACGGAGTGCCGGCCAGGGCATGGTCCCATTCCTAAGTCAAGGTTCAAGCGATGGTGCGTTGCATTGGACGTCAGCCGACTTCATGGAGTTATCAGAAACTCAGCAGGCAGATGGTGCTCTGTACAACAACCTCAATAAGAACGATATCAAGTACGGGGGCAACTTTCTTTCCTCTCGCCAGGGTAGTTCGGATACGGGTGAGAGTTTACTTGCAAAGAGACTTCGTGGCCTGGATGTTCACAAACCAGAATCATTTGATCATGCATGAGTTGAATTTCACCTGCATCACGACCACACCACTCCTCGAGATATCTTGTCAGTTATGCGTTGCGCTGCGCACCCAGCCCAGCTGAGGCTACCGGTAAAAGAGGAAGAAAAGAAAAAAACCATTCAACCACCTATAAACATCATCCTTGGCTGCGCCAATCTGCAACCGCTTCAGTATACTACTAACCACAGTCACTTACATGACAGCTTCTGCTCGAACACTGGTTGTCGCAAAGCCCCAAAGTTCCGTTTCCAATACCGTCGGTCATTATTTCTACGTCCTTCTTCCCGGTCATTTCTTTTCTACTTCAACCAGGACAACCCAGGCGCATGGGCAGTTGAATATGTATATACCCTTTTCGTTTTCTCCTCTCATTGCATAGCATGGTGCAATTGGGACTCATATTCATGCTGTTCTTTGTTATTCAATATCTTGAATTCATTGAAGTTGACCATATCCAAATCCTTTCCCCTGCTAGACCTATTGCTCTTACGGGTACATACCTGATTAGGTGGATGTGTAGGTTAGTGTTACTGCCTACAAAGCTCCAAAGGTCCCATACCTACTGGTACATAGCATGTAGAGCATTGGAGACACTGACAGATGATTGCTATATAAGAGGATCCAAATTTGCACGTTTTGCTGTATGCATTTGAAACCCGATACATCAGTTATCTGAGGGTAATCACCTAAGGGCAAACTAGGATTTGGTCTGAAAAAAAAGCGCGCACTGCCTAACTACTAGTTTAGTATAAGGATTTTCATCTGAAAAAAAAGCGCGCGCTGCCTAACTACTAGTTCAGTATAAGGATTTCATCTGATAAAAAAGTGCGCGCTGCCTAACTAGAGTATAGGGATTTTTATCTGAAAAAAGCGCGCGCTGCCTAACTACTAGTTTAGTATAAGGGATTTTCATCTAAAAAAAAAGCGTGCGCTGCCTAACTACTAGTTTAGTATAAGGGATTTTCATCTAAAAAAAAAGCGCGCGCTGCCTAACTACTAGTTTAGTATAGGGATTTTCATCTGATAAAAAAGTGCGCGCTGCCTAACTAGAGTATAGGGATTTTTATCTGAAAAAAGCGCGCGCTGCCTAACTACTAGTTTAGTATAGGGATTTTCATCTAATAAAAGCGCGCGCTACCTACTAACTACTAGTGTAGTATAAGGGATTTCATCTAAAAAAAAAGCGTGCGCTGCCTAACTACTAGTTTAGTATAGGGATTTTCATCTGATAAAAGCGCGTGCTGCCTAACTACTAGTGTAGTATAAGGGATTTCATCTAAAAAAAAAAGCGCGCGCTGCCTAACTACTAGTTTAGTATAGGGATTTTCATCTAATAAAAGCGCGCGCTACCTACTAACTACTAGTGTAGTATAAGGGATTTCATCTAAAAAAAAAGCGTGCGCTGCCTAACTACTAGTTTAGTATAGGGATTTTCATCTGATAAAAGCGCGTGCTGCCTAACTACTAGTGTAGTATAAGGGATTTCATCTAAAAAAAAAAAGCGCGCGCTGCCTAACTACTAGTTTAGTATAGGGATTTTCATCTGATAAAAGCGCGCACTGCCTATCTACTAGAAGATTAACTTGATTAGTACATTACGCATTCCTTGAATGAAAACTATAATGACCTAGGGGATTCTTTAAGACAACCTTTGTTGCTGGATGTTAAGCCCCAGGCAATATATGACCATGCATTCAAAGTTCCAATGTTGATGGCTTTATTTCAAAAAAGTACATACTAGTACCTATCGAGTTATACCTAGCGCATGGGTACTAGGTAGTATGATCAAAAAGTTGCAACCTTGAAAGTGAACCTTGGAATTTGTGAAGATTCTGAATTCATTGAACGAGATGAATACCAAGCAAAGCGCTATTATTTCTATGGACAAGAGTTCAAATGTTTGTTCTTGGACAGTTACATAAACAAAAAACCAGGAACTTCTCAATCAAGTTATACCAGCTTAACCAGCATGCTCGACAATCTCATTCACCAAGACACCATCCTTGATGTAGCTCTTGAGCTGTTCAGGAACAGGGCACTCCTTAGTGTCATCATCAGTGCCCTCCTTGGGCGGGAGGGTGATATTGATAGCACTGCACTTGCTGGTGAAGACTTCGGTAGCAAGACTCTGCTGGCCTAGGTAGATAGTACCGCCGTCAACCTGGTCGAGCATGACAGTGGGAACTGTGCCGTCAATCTGCAGAGCAAACTTAGGCGACTTGATGATATCCAAGCAGCTAACGAGGGAGTCAACAATGATGGATAGACCATTGCAGTTATCAATGGCGATAGCGTTGGCCTTGCCGTTAACCTTGACAATAGTCTTGTTACAGCGCGAGATGAGAATAGACTGGTTCTGTGCCGCGGTGATCTCAACAATATCTTCCGGCGCCTCAAAATTCTCAACCAGCCACTTGTTGCCCTCCAGGTCCTTACGCGGTGGCTTTTTTGTGCGCATGTTTTCGGGCTTGGGCTTCTTGCTGGGTGCGGGAGACTTGCCCCGGTTGGCGCTAGAGCCTCCAGGCGCAGTAGAGCCGGCGCGTAGGCTAGGGTTCTTGTGCGTCATCTGCGACTTGTCGACTTTGCGGAGACCAGAGGTGATCTCTTCGCCCTGGTTAAGCTGGTCAAACACAGCACCCATGTCTGGAGCAGGAGCAGATGGGGGAGGGGGAGGCGGTGGGGGGCCACCTCCACCGGGGACGTTGAGAGTTGGGACAGGGGGAGGGGGAGGGGGAGGAGGAGGAGGAGGAACGGCACCAGTTGGGGCGGGTCCGCTCTTGATCTGCTTCAAGGCCTCTGAAACCTCGACTCCAGACGCGTCGTTCCATGTCAAACCCTTGGGGTAGTGCTTCTTAAGATAAGCAGAAAGACCCTTGAAGTTCTGGTAGTAGGCTTGGATGTAGTCGATGTGTGTCCGGTCCCTAGATATGTTAATTGCTAGTACTCTCATGGGTCCCGCCCAGTACTGGGACTTACTTCTCTTTATACTCCTTCAGTACCTTATTGCCATAGTACTCAATACCACCAATCATTTCATCCACAAACTCCGCAGGTTTGCTCTCAAACAACCAGCCAAGGGCCACAATACCCTCAGCAACAGCGCTAAGGTGGTTGAACAGCGGAGAGGCACGGTTCGATTCGCGAATGTTGTTGATGCTATCAACAGCCCTGTGGAGGTCGGTCATAAGCTCAGCAGGCTGAGGCACGGGCTTCTTTGCCTTTGTCGAGACATCGAGGTAGGTACGCTCAGCCTGGAAGGCCTGGAGAACTGCTTTGGACTATATCACCAGTCAGCAATCAATTCCCAGCCGTAAGACCAGCTCGTGAGATCTACCTGCTCTGCAACCAATCCACCAATTTTCTCACCCAGGTTCACGAATTTCTGTACATCTCCTTTGATCAAGGTATCGAAGTCTTGGAGCTGGGGCGGAAGTGGTGCAGCTGCAGGCGCTGCTGGTGGCGGAGGAGCGGGCTTCGGGGGCTCGGGTACTGCAGGCGTGGCAGCAGTAGGGGTTCCGGTGCTCTTTGGATCATTGGGATCGTCCAAGGACAGGGCCATGTCCTCTAAGCGTGAGGTCGCCGCCTCGAGCCTATTTGGGTCTGGAGTGAGTATGATATACCAGGGCTGGGAAGGAGACTTGTGCTAGATTGTAGCAGCTCATTGATATTCAGTCCATCAGCGACGAGGGCACATACCGCTTGATGAGGGTGGTGAAATTATGCATATGGTTGCCGCTCGCCATGTTAGGCAACACGTTGTTCTCTCCTGAGGGGAAATGAGCTGGGGCGCAAAGATGCGACTGAGAAAATTGAAATGAGGCAAGAAAAGTGAAGCCAATGGAGTTGCAGTTATGCAAGACCAAATCCTCTAGCACCAAGTAGTGTTAGGAGGTAGAAGTTGCAGGACACGAATGATGTAGAGGCCTCCGAGCTCTCCTGAGGTTTCCCGCAGCTCAACCCAGCAATGGTAACGTACATACCTAAACGCTGTCTCCACCAGCACTATAAATCTAAGTAATATTGGTAATTACATTACAAACACTCCACTATTGTACAATCTGGCCCACTTTCAACTCATTCCCCGATATCACTGATTAACGACTCGTTGCTTTTTTTCTGCAGTTCGCTTTGCTCTAGTATATCATAACAACTATGGCCAAAACAGATCTATCTAATGCCCCGGCGGGTGAGGTTGAATTTTGCACCTTGGGAATGTTCATCATAGGTATACATATTGTTCCCTTATCGCAGGACCCCGCCAACCAGATACTTACGGTTTCATTCCTACATGGATAGATGATATTGAATTCGGAGGATCCAGACCCGATGTCAAAAACGTACTTGGAGGAGCTGCTTCTTTTGCAGTTGTCGGCGCCCGCTTAGTCGCAGGATCCAAGCATGGACGAGGTGTGAGCTGGATCGTGGATGTGGGATCCGACTTTCCACCAGAAACCCTTGCAGTGATCAAATCATGGGGAACAGACTGTGTTATCAGAGAAGATAATACCAGACTCACAACTAGAGCTTGGAATGGATACCACCCGAATGAGAAGCGAGGTAAAGTCATACTTTGTTTGGAATAGACTGCAGATCACTCATCCATGATGCAGATTTCAAGTATCTCACTCCAAAGCTGAGGCTGGAGCCATCCATGCTTTCAGATACACAGGTGTGGTCACGCACTTTTCACATGGTCTGCTCCTCTGCCCGCTGCATGTCTATTGTACATGACATCCTCCAACGACGGGAGCAGCTGCGACAAGCAGGCAAAGCACCTTCTACGAAGCATGCTTCTGAACGTCCCATTTTTGTTTGGGAACCAGTACCTGATCTCTGTACACCCGAAGAGCAGGAAACGTTCCTCGAGGCTAACCGAGTCGTTGACGTGGTGAGCCCTAACCATCTAGAGCTGGGTATGATGTTCGATCAACCTGGATGGACCGAGGACAGTGAAGAAAGCCAAAAGTTAGTCCAGAAGATTATTGATGCAGGAATTGGCCCAAATGGCGATGGATGCATAGTCATTAGAGCGGGTAAAGAAGGAAGCTACGCCTATTCAAGGGCCCAGAAGCTCTGGCTCCCTGCCTACCACCAACCCAACTATTCGGGTACTACAGTTGTGCTAGATCCAACAGGTGCGGGTAACTCATTTTTGGGTGCATTGGCACAGGGAATGGTGACTTCTGGCCGTGAACCTTTCGACATCATCGAGTCCACCTTGTCACGCTCGGATAGCTGGAAACGAGCCCTGGATTCCTGGGATCAGCGTCGCAACGTGCTAGGAGCGCTCATATGCGCTACTGTCGCTGCCGGATTTGTTGTGGAGCAGATCGGGGTACCTCAAATTTCCGTGGGCAATGGAAAGGAGCTGTGGAATCAAACTGAATTCACGGAACGAGTCCGCCTATACACGCAGCGATTATTCAAGACATTGGAAGAGTCTCCCCAGAGACACCTGTTGACCAATTGATCAATAGTTGATTGAGGAACGCCCTTCTATTTTCGTACAGCCAGGAAAGTGATGCAATGATAATAAAAAATAACACAATAAAGAAATGTTCCGTCGCGCTGGAAATCCTCCTATAGCTGCCATAGCACTCCGGTTCCGTTCTCTATGACTCGTTCTTGGTGGCCTGTGCTGCCTCGTGTTCTCTGATCTGTCGGCTCCAGCTAAATTGTGGTAAAGAATATCCAGGGTTAGCATTGGGGATGTCTTTCGGTGCTATGAAGGCAAGAAGTCGGGGGTTGGACTGACTATCGGCTGGGGAAGAATCGGCCGGGCTCAGGCATCTTGTCGCGGTACTCGCGTTCGGCACTGAGGCTGAAAGCCATAGCAGCAATGCCAATAACAAAGGCACCCATGACCGCAGTGTTGGCCTTCCAGTTGGCCGGGCGGGCGTACCAACCACCAGCAGGGGACCAAACTTCCTTGGGGTACCTGCGCAGCGATAATTCATGAGTATCCAACATTGATAATTCCAGCGTTTGAAACGTACGGGATCTTTCCGCCACCACCCATTGTGAAAACTGAATTGAAAGGGTTGTTGAGGAATTAAAAGAGGGACGAGGTGAGGGAGGACTCTTCTCGCAGTGGAAGCCGAGAGGGCCGTTCAATTCGAAGGTCGAATGCCAAGACACGATTGCCATATATGGACTAGCGTGGCCTCACACGACCAGACCAACGATCCCGTGACTTGGCAACAATTTCTCTTTTCTCTCCCCGTGAATTGGCCGCACGCCTCCGAATCCTCATCCCCCATTGACGCAGCGTGGCCAATTGTTTTTAATTCGATTTCTTGTTTCCGTGCCTGTACACACCCTTCGCCCAGATGAAGCGGCTGCAACTCCAACGATGGAGCAGTACGGTTCTTTCACCGCGAGCTCAGGCTGGTAACAAACTGCATCAACATCTCTGCTCTGCCAGTTTACGGCACCAATCGACTGCCGCGCCCCTTCAAGCCGAATCGGCCGACCAAGATGTCTCCATGGATGCGAGCTTCCAGGATCCCGAGTTGATGCGCCATGTCCGAAGTATTCACAGACGCAAGACTCAGCTGCAATATCCCTCTCCACCCGTCGAAGCCGCAACGAAATCCGCCAAACTTGCCGCCCTTCACGCTCGCCTATACCTTCCTTCTCGACTACCCGTTGAAACACTTGCGCGAACCCTGGTGGATGCCTCTGCAGACCCCAATGCCGATTTCAACAACGAATCGCTGGCTACCCTTGGTCACGACCTCCTCACATACTACACCTCCGAACATCTCCTTTGCAAATACCCCCGTCTGCCTTTGACCGTCATTTTCGCCGCGATGTACGCCTATGTTGGTCCCAAGACCCTAGCTGTGATGGCCAAGGAATGGGGTGTTGACCTCGCCGCTGCTCCTGGTGGAGAAGTTGACGCAGGTTACCTGCAATTCCGGAGGCTCGATCCCGGAACCGACGTGAACGCAGCTACAGATGCCAAGACACCGCGCCCGTATGCTAACGCCGCCAAGTGGAGGAAGACTGTTACCTCAAAGATCTTCTATGACGACGAGTTCGGCGACCCGATCAAGGGACCCCGTGACGATGGTGTCACGGCCGAGCTGGCCAGCGCTACTTTCGTGCGTGCTGTAATGGGCTCCGTCTACTTACACGCCGGTCGTCCCGCTGCCAAGCGATTCTTCGAACAACACATTCTTTCCCGAAGCTTGAACATCTCAGATCTTTTCAACTTCTCCCAGCCAGCTCGTGACCTGGCTCGTCTGTGCGCGCGTGAGAACTTTGAGAAGCCCGTTGCCAAGATCGTCAGTGAGACTGGTCGCCTCAGCAGACACCCTGTCTTCGTGGTTGGTATCTTTTCTGGCCAGGACCAGCTGGGTGAGGGCGCTGGCGCCAGTCTGCTTGAGGCTCGGGAGCGTGCTGCTCTCGCTGCGCTGAAGGGCTGGTACCTTTACAGCCCGCTGGATGTGCGGGTTCCCAGCTCCATGGAAGAGGACGGTGCCTCACCCTGGAAGCCTGCTCACGTTGACTTGGGTGAGGTTATCACTTAATGAATACCTGCGATATAGCCACCCCCAATAGCTGGGGACGCGGTACCATATTCTTCCATGTTTTTTTTTATTGTTCTTTATTTCCCAGTCCTTTTCCGGTGTGCGGTGGTTTTGCATGGGAAGCAGGTACGCGGGAAAAAAGAGTTTCTCCTGTCTTTTGCATGACTGGATACTGTATAGTATGGGACATTTGATTCCTTCGATTCATCTGGTGTCTTTTGTTTATTTTGGATTTTCTTTTGTCGTCATTGTTTCACTGTCTTGCTGATCTGGCTACACTTCACTCCCCTAGCTAGAAATTGGTCGAACTACGAGACCGAGGTCAACTGGCCTTGGTCTTGGCACTGGTGTATAGAGGTGCTCACCAAATGTACTACATCAATAAAATCATATTATCAAAGTGACCCTTTCCAACAATAGGTACTACTATATACCTGATCTGATTGTTTCATCCATGGATGAGTATATACCATGGCACTCCCGCCTAAGACTCGGGGTTAAGAATCTCATCTTCCCAGTTCCCACGCGCCTTCTTCTCGTCTCCAGAATCACCATCCAGCCACCGGCCATACTCGTCCCATAGATCATCAACCTCACGACCAAAAAGACCTTTCCAGAACCCATCTTCCCCTTGCTCCTTATCCTTACCCTCGCCAAGATATCCAACCTCCAATAATCGATGATTTAACCTTCCCACAGCCCCCTTCTCGGCCCAAACATCCTCAATCCAGGCCAAAAAGTACGCTGTTTCCTGATATCCAGCATCCCAGTTCTTTGCTCTCTCCGCTGCAGACTTCGGTTTCTTCCAATGGGGTGGCTCTAAGCCCGCTTTGAGCCGTACGAAATCCGCAATTCCCTCAATCAAGCCGCCGGGTGGACGAGGGATCTCGCGACCCTTGACGGTTTGGGATTGAGGAGGTGCGGTATGCTGATAACAATGTACAAGCTCATGTGTCAGAACACCCAGTAATTCATGGAGTGGATCTGCTTTGGCAGATGGCCCAGAAGTGCACTGTTGAATATACGGCAACGAAAAATGAATCTCCTTGTGGTCGTCGTCGAGCTCGGAGCCCGTTGTATAGGCCACGCCGCCGAAGTCCCTGAGAAAGAGAGTGACGGATCGGGTTGGAGGGATGGAGGGAACAAATTGCGGACCTGTCCGTCTTACCCCACCTTTAGGTCGTTGATCATTAGGGCCCCATTCTCCTGCCGTATATAGATATTTGACGATGTTGCGGAGGGCTGTGTCGAGGGCCAAGGACACATCTGGAATTAGGAGGAAAAAAGATTTGGTTGCCGGGTGCCGAAGCTCCTGCGCATGGAGACGTAGCTTAGGTTGTGGAACATTTCTGTGGTTGGAGTCTTCTTGTTCGTCTTGTTCATTGCGCCTGGAGCTTTGTAGCTCGTTGGGATTGGGGATCGCCGACGGAGCGGGGTTTGGTGTCATCGCGAGCTCGGCCACGCGAGGTTTCGAGTGTTCGTGGAGAACTGATCTAGACGGTCTATATAAGTCCTAGTTCTGATAAGGACCTCGGGAATGGAGATTTTCCAAGAGACTCTGCTTTCAAGGTTATCAATGAAAGTGCATGTATATGATGTGGAGATCAGGTCAGAATTAGAGCATATATGTAGATCGAGGATCGTTGAAAGGTGGGGGGCGCTCCACTGCTTTCTGTATGTCTCATTTGCACCGCGGCTCACCTGGGAACAAACCAGATTTACTACTCAAGTACATATTTGTTAACTAGCAGTATGTATGTATTACATCATCTATACAACTACTAGTATCAATTAGAATTGAATAGAATGTGACTTCAAATATCCAGCCTTAATCCTGAATTATTTCCAGCATTTTACCCTAAAAGAGCCCGAGTCTGTCGAATGGAGTTGAAGAAAAGAAAACGTCACTCGTAAAAGGCCCAGCAGCTCATTCAAATGTTTCATACTTTCGGCTTCAACGGCGCGTTTATGAAGCCGACTGATTGGATCATTGAATGATGCGATCATACTGCTACTTATCTGGTGGTTGCCCTTTGCAACGCGGGGCCCAGATAAACAAAACATCGTTGGGCTGAAATACTAAACTCGTGAGGTATAATAAACCACCAATAAAGGTGTGTTTGGAAATATCTGGAAAATGGAAAGAGCAATTGAGTAGAAGAATCGAAACCAATGCAATCCCATGCTTAGAGCTGATCCAAAGCCACATTTAACCCCTTGAGTTCATATCAGTGGAGAACAGCAGGCGCTTATCCGCGCTTATCGCCCCTTGTTTTGTCCAACTTTCCCGAGTTGTCAACATCCCACCATCCACGGTTCACACGCTCTCCCCTGAACACGCGATTGACCTGGTACGTGGTTATTTGATCTTCTACCCCATGCGCCGTTCATCTGCCCCCATCTCGGCTGGATAATCTCACGCTCGTGTTTGCGCCCGCAAGCGCCAACGTCACCTGTCTTCTCGAGATATTTTCCTTCGGTCGCCGTGGATGTGGCACACCTGCAAGTAGTAACATGGGACTAATATCATAGATAGTGGAACTATTCAAAGACGGCAACTCGAATCCCTACCTTCAGCATCCTATTCCCATCCGCAAAACCCACCGGAGAGTTCCGACCACATATCTCGCACCATCGTTGGTGCTCTCGTCTATGACCTAATCGACGAAGAAGATCTCTTCATTAGTGTCAAAGATGGAAGCCAAGGCTTCAGAGCTGCTCGCAGCTTTTAAAAACCCCAATCTCTCCGTTGACGCCAAAGTCGCCCACCTCACTGGTATCAAGTCTGATATCAAACAAAAAAATGTACCCGAAGGCGCCATTGCGACAATATTCGAGACAATCAGGCTTGCATTGACTTCGCAACACTACTCCGTTGCTAGTGGTGCCTTTTCTACTTTGGGCCACTTCTTGAAGCGTCTGGCAATCCAAGACCAACAGCAGTGGATTGTTTCACAGGCGCGCAACTTCTATCCAATTCTCACCGAGAAGCTTGGAGATCATAAGGAACGCATCAGAGCCCAATCTGCATCAATTTTCACCGAATTGTGGCCCCTGGCTGGTCAGGAGGTTGAATACTATGTTCTCGAGAATGCCCTGGTGGGCAAAAACCCCCGAGCCAAGGAAATGAGTCTTCTTTGGCTATCAAATGTGCGTTTGATTATTGACTGCAGAAAAGACATAAACTCTGACAAATTATTTTAGATGACGAGAAACCATGGCCTGCTATTCCGCCAATATGTTCCATCAATAGTCGCATGCTTGGAAAGTGCTGACAGTGCCGTTCGAGATACGGCAAAGGTCGTTGTGATCGACTTGTTCCGGTATGAAGAGTTACACTAAATTATACAAGTACGATCTGTAAGAATGCTAACCATTCGTTTCAGAACTGCTCCCTCCAGAGCCAAGTCCGATTTACAAAAGCAGTTGGGTGCTCGTGGCGTCAGGAAATCAATTGCCAATGCGATCTTATCGGGAATTGGACTTGCCTCTGCCGAGCCCGAAAGCTCTGTCCGGCCCATCTCTCGTGCTGATCGTCCCATCTCTGTGATGTCGTCACGTTCACATGCAGTAGACATGCATGAAGATGGTCTGTTTGTCAATAACTCGCCACCTCCATCTTTCAGCAATAACTCTAACGACAATTCAGAACCGGAGCCCACCCGAAGCCGACCAGCCTCAAGAAATCACCACGATCGACCCATCGCTTCTACTTATACTGATGCACCCGCCAGACCGAAAACCCCCGCACCCGCTCCCGCAGAGCAACCGCCCCCTCAGACGTCCTCACAGGCAGATGACGGAGTGGAGCCACTTCTCGTTAGCTCAAGTAGAGACATCGATGAGCTTGTCCGCGATATGCTCCCTTGGTTTGAAGGTCGAGAGTCCGAGGATAACTGGTTGAAACGTGAAAAGAACGTAATTCATTTCCGAAGACTTACCCGGGGAAATGCGCCCCACGAATTCTCTCAAAGCTTTCTTCAGGCTACCAAAACTTTATTGGATGGATTCTTCAAAGTAGTGAGCTCGTTGCGGACCACGCTTTGTACAAACGGATGTCTCTTGATCCAAGACATCGCACGAACCTGCGGCCCCAAAATCGATCCTATGGTTGAAATCATCATGCAAAACCTGATCAAGCTATGCTCAGCCTTGAAAAAGATCGCGGCACAGAACGGTAATGCGACAGTCGACACGGTCATCGGATGTGTAACATTCAACATTCGGATTTTGCAACATATTCATTTTGCATCACAAGACAAGAATGTCGGATTACGTCTCTTTGCCGCTGGATGGTTGCGGACATTGATTAACCGACAGGCTCACCACAAGAGTACTCTTGAGCATGGTGGTGGTTTGGATTTAATTGAAAAGTCCATCAAGAAAGGATTAGCTGATGCCAATCCCGGAGTACGTGAGGCCAGTAGAGGTACCTTTTGGACTTTCTTTGGCGTGTGGCCTGATCGAGCCAATGGGTATGTTGCGGTTTCGTCGGTACATATCTATCTATCAATCAATCACTAACATGTCACAGGATTATGGATGATCTAGATGCAAAATCACGGGGTCTTTTGGAAAAGGACTCGTCGAACCCGAATGCGACTCAGCTGGCGACTAAATCTTCTAGCAAGCCGGCACCACGGTCTGCGCTCAAAGAAGCCATTGCTGCTCGTAAGAAGGCTCAAGCTCAAATGACTTCGCGACCGGAGTCTGCCCAGTCTGCATTTGCTGACAGCCAGCCACCAGAGCCTGCTCCCCGACCGGCTGTAAGGACCGTTCCCACTGGTGCACCTCTTTCATCCATGTCATCTGCACCTATGAGGCCTGCTATGAAACCCCGACGAGCTGAACTGAGTCGTCCTGCAACTGCCGACCCATACGCTCGTCGTCCTGATCCCAGCCGTCCTGAATCCAGAACCCAGACGGCCAGACAGCCAACCAGCTCTCCTCGATCAGTGCGATCCAAAACATCAACACCTTCTTCGAAACCCCTCAATGCACCTCGTCTTCGTCCACACGAGTCTGGGCAGCCTGCACAGTCCGGACAGTCTAGTACCACCAGAGGCAAGCCTAAGAAGCTTGACCTTTCGAAATCAAAGTCGCATGGAGACCTGGCAGCAGCAGCAAGCCGTGGCCGCAGTGATTCCAATGAAAGCATAGCGAATCAGTCTTCCGGGCACAGCCGCCAAGCTGACCAAAATGTATATGGAGAGCCGAATTCCCCCGCGCAAATTGTGCTAGAAAGCCCTCCGCTTTCTGCAACACACCCTCAACCCAACCATAGCTTGCATACGGGTTCTCGTCGTACTGCCACCCCAGAGCCAAAAAGAGCACCCCAGCCTGCACTAGCGCAAGAGCCAGCGTTAGATGTAGAGTCCATGTCACTTGAAGATCCTCCGCCTGCGGTTTCCCCGCGCCATCAACTGGATATTTCAACACCCTTGCGTAACGCAGACCCATTTTACACTCCCGAGTCTGCTACCAAGGTACAGGCCGATGAAATGATCATATATGAGGACCCTGCCACTCCTGTTGCAGCCGAGACTGGGGTACCGCGGATTGATCCTGTTGAGCATTTCACCCCTACCAAGTCACCTCGCCATACTGTTGGATCGGATCTGGGTGACGAGACAGCTGCAGTCGCAGCCGTGGAATCTACTACTCCTATCATAAACCCACCTCCTGGAATGATGCCCTACCAGGGCTTCTCTACTGATGGCACAACCGAGCCCCAGTTTCCATCCCCCGTGCGGAGGACGCCACTCAGGGGCAGCCCTTCGCCGTCTCGAAACCGATCCCAGGCAACACCCTCTGAGAATGCCCTTGGCAGAGACTCTATCTTGACACATGAGACTACCATGGGTAGTCTTGAAAGGGCCCCTACCAATGAAAATGTCACTGAACATGTTGCTAAGCCCACAGAATATCCTGGAACCCCGCGATCTGCAGCAAAGCCTGGTGCCCTAGAGGAGGTACCATTGAACGAATCAGCCCTCAGGAGCTCAGAAATGAGATACAGATCCGTCGAGCCCATGGCCTCGTCGATAAGCGAAGAAAGTCTCCGCCGAACTCGTAAATGGGCCGAGCGCCATCGCAGCCCAAGTCCTCGGTCGAAGGACCCTGCTAACGCAAGGGAGATGCTCCCAAAAGCCGTTACCCGGATCACCACCAAGACTATGGATATCTCGGGCTACCGCAAGCTGCAAGGACTATTCCAATACCATGGCGCTGAGCTTGTATCTCACGAGCAAGACTATTACGCAGTGCTTGAGGCTCTGCTCAATGAGTTGGAACTGGCTCCAACCAGCCGTAAAGATCATGACGTGAAGACCCAAATTCTGGCTACTATCCGCTCCATGCTCCTCCGCACGAGCGAGCTCTTCCATCGATATGACGCTCCCGTCATTGCGGCGATTGTCCGAGCCCGCCAGCACTACGAGTCGAGCTCTCATTTCGTGACCTGTTTGGAAGAAGTGGCGGAACAGCTTGCATGTTTGGTCCCCATTCCAATTTGCATCCACGGATTGCTCCAAGGTCTGAACGGAGAGGGCGCCCTGAACGAGAACTCGTATCGATCAATCATTCTGGGTCTTTCTACGATTCATCAAGCACTATCACAGGGGCCCGTCGAGATTTCCGATGAGGTCCTCGCCAGTGTCGGTGCTATGGCTAGCCGACAACTTGACCACCCTTGGCCTGGTGTGCGCAAGCAGGCTACTGAGCTTGCCACGCTTCTGAGTCTTAAATTCGGCCTGGATCGAGTTCAAAAGGTTACACCACCTGCTGGAGCAGCATCGCTGAACTTGCTTACATACTTTATGGCTCGTCGGTCGCAATAAGACCCGCTTCTTTGCTTCTGTTTGTCTCTTGCCTTCGTTGTACATACTAGCTCATTATCTTATTCCGGCTTGTCATATCTATTTTTTAATGCTGGGTTCCAAACCTTGTTTGTACTTATGAGGTGGTGCTTGCGAACCTGATTATTGGACATAATAAAAGTTTTATGGACAAGGGCCAGTATGATTGCTTTTTTTTTTACTGAGCTTTTACTCAAGTGCTGTTTGATGCCTGTAGGTAAGTTGTGAATAAGGTCCAACTCCTTCGACTGACTCATTCACCACCCTATTACCTACAACCAAGGTTGGAACCTTCGAATGGCGTACAAGTTACATACTGCACATGTATACTTGTAGAACATTCCGAGTCCAGTTGATGGATGACCTTGGTCGCTTTGGAGCATATACCGTTTCTACTAGTACTCAATACTTGGCACTCAATAGGACCGGGATTAGTTCACCAAATCTGGCCAAAGTGCCTAAATATGCCTATAAAAGTAACCGCAAAGGCACGAACTGCAAGCCACGTTCCAGAAACCCCAGAAGTTTCCAGAAACAACGTGAGAACTGGAATATGCGTCTGAATTTGCCTATTCGGGGCTCGGCAAACTTGCCATCGGCGACTTCTCCGAGTGTTGTTTCCCCCCGCGTCGGGGAGAAAAATCATCGAACTTCGTGGGTATCTGACGTCGATTTTCCCCACGTCTGCCCCTCATGCTCCATAGTCGGCAGAGTTGCCATCTGGCATCTATGGAAAGACGGAACAATGGAAGGGGAAAATGGGTGAAAGGTTCAAGTTATTTTGTTCCATAACTAGAAGAGCTCCACAAAGAGAAGGGGTGAGCTATAAATGGAGGACAGAGGACTCTTTTCTCTGCTGATTCCTACCTTACCCCTCATTTTATACCATATATTTAAAACATACATGCCTGTATTGATTCAAAATGGCATCGACTTTAACGGGCGGAAACCCACATATTGTTCAACTCCCCCAAACACCCAATAACGGCGGAGACAGTGACCCCCAAGCAATCGTCCAGCAATGGTTCAACGGCCTACAAACCCAGCTTTCGCAGTCCAACTCAATTGACTTGACAGAGCTCTTCCACCCTGAGTCGTGGTGGCGTGACATGCTTGCCCTGGACTGGGACATGCGGACCCTCCACACAGCTGCCGAGATCCAGAGCTTCCTGCGCAGGCGCCAGGCCCAAGCCCAATTATCTAGCTTCAAGCTTCAAGATCAGGGAAAGTGGAAGCCGAGGGTGGAACAGGTTGTTGATGGATTGAGCTGGATATCGAGCATGTTCTTCTTCAAGACTGCTATCGGGAATGGATCGGGTATGGTGCGATTGACGCAGGGTACTGATGGGTGCTGGAGAGTGTATGCGGTGTATACGTCGCTGCAGGAAATGACTGGAACCGAGGAGCCGGTGGGGAAACGAAGGACAATGGGGACCACGGAGTCCATGCCTGGTGGTTTGGCTGGCGGGACGTGGATCGAGCGCAGGGAAAGACAAAAGGAATTTTTGGATGCGGAGCCTACGGTGTTGGTTGTTGGGGCTGGTCAGGCTGGCTTGAACATGGGTGCTCGTCTGCAGAATCTTGGACTTTCCTGTCTGATCATTGACAAGCATGAGCGAGTTGGAGATAATTGGCGCAAGCGGTATCGGGTAAGTCATTCCGTCCATTTAAACTTAGCTGATTTCTTGATGTGTGACATATGCTAATCTATACTTGCCTCGTTGCCACAGACTCTAGTCACGCACGATCCGGCCGAGTTCACTCACATGGCATACCTCCCTTTCCCCCAGAACTGGCCTCAGTTCACGCCAAAAGATAAGCTTGGTGACTGGTTCGAGGCGTACGCAAGCATCATGGAATTAAATGTCTGGGTCCAAACATCCGTGGCATCTGCCGAGTATAATGACACCACCGCCGAATGGAAGGTAGATGTCACTCGTGGTGACGGGTCCACGCGCACACTCCGCCCACGCCATCTAGTGTGGTGCACCGGACATTCGGGCGAGGCCAAGATTCCAAGTTTCCCAAACCAAGAATCCTTCCAGGGAACTGTGTACCACGGCAGCCAACACACCGATGCATCTGATTCCGATGTGCGCGGGAAGAAGGTTATTGTCGTCGGCACAGGAAACAGCGGGCACGACATTGCGCAAAACTACTATGAAAATGGCGCCGAGGTGACTATGCTCCAGCGAAGCGGAACATATGTGATAACTGCCGAAAAGGGCGTATTCATGATGCACGAGGGTTTACATGAAGATGGCGGGTTCGTAGAAAGCCTTTTCCTTTAGGATTATTTTACGATCGTGGAGCTGTTACTGATCTTCAATATGACAGCCCCCCAACTGAAGAATGCGATCTGGTCGCCGAAAGTCTTCCATTCCCCGTCCAATTTGCTCTGAGCGTCCATGCGACAAAGCGCTTTGCAGCGGCCGAAAAAGAGACTTTAGATGGTCTGCAACGTGCCGGTTTCCAGCTCGACTTCGGAGTGGATGGTGCTGGTATTTCGCGTGCGTATATGACACGCGGTGGTGGTTACTACATTGATGTTGGTTGTAGCCAACTTATCATCGAAGGTAAGATCAAGGTGAAGCAAAGTCCTCGTGGAATCACTGGATTTGGGCCCCGTGAACTGTGCTTGGAGGATGGTACTACTCTGCCGGCTGATGTGGTTGTCTTGGCTACTGGGTACGATAATATGCGCACGACTGTTCGGAAAGTTCTGGGTGATGAGATTGCCGATCGCTGTCATGATGTTTGGGACTTGGATAATGAGGGAGAACTTCGAGGGGTAGGTTTCTCACTCTCCTCTGTTATCGTTGGATTTTTGGTCAATTTTCATGCTAATGATCCACTAATCTATAGATGTGGCGACCTAGTGGTCACCCTGGATTCTGGTACTTTGGCGGCAATCTTGCTCTATGTCGGATTTACTCCAAGTTCCTGGCTTTCCAGATTAAGGCTGTGGAGTCTGGTATTTCGACTGGTAATCGTCAGGCATAAGGTGACTAGACTTAATATAAGACTGCAAATGTTAGATAAAGTTGGTACGGGATAGATTGATTAAACTAGCAGTGAATTTCACTACCTTCCAAGTTTTAAGCGAAGTAACGACGAATGAAGATTATTTCTTAGAACTCAATTATACACGCCTGCCTCGATATCTGCAAGAATAGTCGGCTCAGAACATGACCAGCCAAGCTGCTCTTGCGTCTTCTTGCTCGAAGCCGGATTATCGGCACTAACAGGATAAACCATGAAGCCATTAAAATGCTTTGAAGCTGCCTCAAAGTCCAGAGAAACCGTCGGAAGCCCCGAAGCCTTGCCAACAGCCTCGGCAATATCTTTCATATATACACCCTCCTCAGCAACAGCGTGGTACCTGGTACCCGCAACTCCATTCTCAAGGGCCAGACGGAACAAATGGGCCGCATCGCGCCGATGAACAGCAGGCCACCGGTTAAGCCCATCGCCAACATAGACTGACTGACCATTGGCTCGTGCGAGCTCAGCAATCGCCCAGACAAAGCCTTTGTCTCCATGGCCATGTGTTGTAGGCGATAGGCGAACACAAGATACACGCACGCCCTTGGACGAAAGATCGAGAGCCTCTTGCTCTGTCTCGGTACGAGCACTAAATGGCGTGTTGGTCTCTGGGGGAGTGTCTTCCGTGCCAACCTCCCCCTTTGGCAGACTCATGGTTCCTGAAGTGAAGACTAGCGGCTTGTTGGATCCTGCGAGTGCATCGATCATGGCGAGCAGTGCTGTGCGTTCGGCATGGGCGTTCTCGGCAAATTTGGTGAAGTCGTGGTCGAAAGCTAGGTGGATGACGCCGTCTGACTTTGATGCTGCGCTTTTCAGACATTCGATGTCTTGCAGAGAGCCGCGGACTGCAGTCACGCCTTTCTCTTGCAGGGCTTTGGCCGAAGCCTCTGAACGGGCAAGGCCGGTGACGGTATGGCCGGCATGGAGGAGCTCTTGGATAACGGCCTGACCGACGAAGCCGGTCGCACCGGTGACAAACACGTGCATATTGCTCTTGTTCTTGTTGTTTTGAATGGGAGAAGGCTACTAGTTGGAGAGATACTAGTCAAGTGATGTGAATATTTGAACAGTGAAGGAGGAATAGTGATTCGAGATTGGGAAAGTCGAAGGATTTATGTCTCGATTCCGGTGACTTTTAAAACCGAAATTCCGACGGAGATATGGATTTTATGTCCATGTTCTTCAACTTTGGAATTTTTTGGAAAAGTCTACGAAGCGAAGATGATAGATCTGTAGTTCTGTACTTGGAATACGATCGCGGGTTAGCGCGCTTTTAACGTGAACCAATGAGGTAGCGCTGTCCTCAACCATGTGGGCCATATAGTATCCACCTCCATTCTGGCCAATCAGGAACCGTACGCACGTAAGCTTATCCCGGACTCCCGGAGTTAACAGTTACGGGGCCGAGACCGATCCCCACTATGAACATGTCACTTCACTTCTCCTCCCTTTGACATCTCCACAAGTTTGGCATCTCTGCACTAAATAAGAGAAAATGCCATCAAATCAATCTGGAGTCGGGGATCAATCCCGACGGCGTCGGGCACACACCAAATCGCGGAAGGGCTGCCGAAACTGTAAGCTACGGAGGGTCAAAGTGAGTCTTTCGTGTTCAATTACCTGCCGCTTGAACCCACCCCGCTTAGGCTTAGTTAGTAACTAGGGCTAACGATATTACAAAGTGTGATGAGACGCAGCCTAAATGTCAAAATTGCCTATCGTTTAGTGTCACCTGCAATTATAAAATGGAACATGATTCAGATTTGCAGCCTGTGAAGAACAACAGCAATAATGTCAGTCCATTTGGCCACTTGGTTTTTAATTCAAAGCCCACTCGAACCATATATACTCCGTCAATAACAGTGGGCCATGGCTCTGGTTCCTTCGAACTGGACACTGAATGCCTGGCTCGTCTGTATCGCTTCCTAAACCGCACCGTTCTCTCCTTGTCTAGCAAAATGGCCTGTCATATTTACCAAACCGATGTCATAAAACTCGCAATGCAGGTAAAATGCCGATTTCTTTTCGATGAAATAACGTTAATCTGAGCTAACGTTATTCAAGCATCCTTTCTTAATGCATATTATTCTGGCCGTCACGGCGACTCATGACCGCTTCTTGCTACCAGCACCAGAAAATGGCCGACGATCACTCGCTGAAGCCTATCACGGCGCACAGGGTGCTGGACTTTTGAGTGAAAAGCTCTCAAGCCCAATTCTATATGAAGATCGCGATGCTCTCTGGTCCTCCGCAGCAATGTTAGGTATTGCCTGTATGACTTCCATCGAAGCATCAACGCCAGCAGAAGCATGGCCCCTCAAACCAGATGATCCATCGGACCTGGATTGGCTAAATATGTCAGTGGGCAAAAAAGCGATCTGGCGAGCCACTGATCCCCTTCGACCGGACAGCATCTTTCATTGCATGGCAGATGAATACGGGGAGCTCATGAAACGGCCATATCTGCGTGAGGTAGAAGATATTCTGCCGGGGTTGGCCCAATTATGTTCCTTGGATGGTCCACTTACTCCAAATGAAAATCCTTACTATACCGCAGCTTCTACGATATCTGACCTGTGGCCTATCAGCTGCACCCAAGAATCGGCCATGAGACATCTCGGATTTTTGGGCTTCATGAAACCGGAATTCCGCGACTTGCTACGCGGTAAGGACCCGCGAGCCCTACTCATATTTGCGTATTGGTATGCGCTTTTCTCGGACTCCATGTGGTTTATGGCCAGGCGAGCGCGGTTGGAATGCCAAGCCATCTGCATATATCTGGAAAAATATCATGCGGATGATATCGAGATTCAATGGATGCTGGAAATGCCTAAGGCAAAGTGCGGATTGGATGCCCAGGTGCCATCTTTGCTTTTGGAACATTAGCTGAAGCCTAAACTTATATTAATTGATGTTTTATGTACCAGTCACAGTCTGACGTTGGGTTAACTTGAATCAACGCAATAATGCTGATCACGCCTAAATTAGTATTAATTTAGAACTTAAAATTGGAAGCCACTCGACGATTTTTTATATTTTTATCTAGATGTGCAGGGAAAGTGCCATGGCATTGGGCCATCCGTCCGGTGTGCGCAGTTGAGGAGATTTTGCTCGCGGTACGCGGAGTCGAACTGATCGGGTACATTGAGAAGGGCATTGTAGTAGTCAAAGACAGCCTTTGATGGGTGGAGAACGAAGAACCCGGCATTCATGTAGCTGCCTTTCTGGTAGAAGACCAAGTCATCGGGTGGTGGCATGAACTGTTCCATCCAGGCATCGTGAATGCCGACATTCATGTACTCCGAGGGCAACCTATCGACAATGGTGCAGTTGATGGTTTCATCTGGGTACGGCATTACTGTTGGGCGAATCTCGGTTGTGGGTTGTTCGAAGATCTCATCAATTGGACTGAGGATAAGAAAATCGGCGTCCAGGAATGTAATTTTGTCGTATTCCTCCAGTCTCCATAGATTCAGCTTGGCGAGCACGTCGCTCCAGCGGCCCCATTTTGGGTGGATCCAGTCGCGTCCGAGTGATTCAACGGGCAACACGGTGGGTCCGTCGTTTATCAAGACCTGTCGGTGTCCCTCTGGAACATCTGGCGTGACGAGGACCAAGAATGGAGTCTCGTGACTGACGTTATGGGTTCGAGGGTTGTGGAGAAGCTGGTAGGTAAGAAGTCTGACAGCTCGGAAATAAGGCTCTTCGACATCTGGGAATTCAACATCCCCCTCAGCCGTTAATATTGTCGCAAAGGCATATCTCGGCGACGGAGACACAGTAGCCTTCCAGAAAACCTCTGTCAATGGCCTCGGGCGCTGAAAGCGCAGGGTGACAAGAATCCAGAGAAAAGCAAGCAGGCATGCGAAAAGGATAATGGCTTTGTTGAAATATGGTGGTAATTTCCAGTTCTAAGAGCGTAGGACTGTTAGCAAGGCCACTCATTTAGGATGACATCGAGGCTGCAGTTTTCAAGGCTGCCTTCAAAGTGGAAGTAGTCACTACTATGTACACTGAACATCGCGTGCTGTGAACCCCATTCTCGGTGGAAAGACCGGAAGGGTTTTCGATCTGCGTTAAGCAGCCTGTATTGCGTAACTTTAGTGTGGATACAGTCTGCGGCGGCCGATACCCGCCACCCCTGTGCCATAAGTTATAACCCAATTTGGATTTCTGGCTTCACCGCCCTGTCTCCCATATTGTATTTATCACATACAAGACAGTAACAAGAATATCTCAATCCCGAACCCCTCGAGCTTTATTTATGAATATTAATGGCTCAGTCAGCAAGACGTCTAATAAAGTTGATTCCCGCTGTCAGTGGTAGTCAGCGACGGCACTCATTATCTTGGTATTGCAATTGACTTACCAGCGGCGGTTTGGGGCTGAGTCCTGACGGCGGTGGAATAGTTGCATCGCTCTTGGGAAGCATTTCACTCAGCTGCGAGTCTTCTTCCTTGTTATACTTGTGTATAGGTTTGGAGGCCTCTATTACGAAAAGAGCTAGTGAGAGTGATTGAAGTGGAAGATGCCGATCAAGTGCTGGTCAACGTCCCTCAACAATTATTCAGATACTCTTCCAAGAAAGAAATCAAAAATGAAGTCTTGAGTTCATTGTCAGGTTTCAAGTCCTTAGTAGAAACTGAATTCTCCCCGAACAGACTGGTCAGCACATATGTCCTCCTTTAACATGATAACAGCGAGGCGTCTGAAGTTTTGCGTTGGCAAGGTAGATAAATCCCTGGAAGGATAAATGTCTCCAAGAAGAAGATATATGAACTGCCATCCTAGAGTCTGAAGGCCCGCCAGCTGACCTAGTGACACAAGCGCCATTTTCCTCTGCGAGTGAATGAGTCGCAACACGAGGCAGGTCAATACTCGTGGCCCTCCATCGACATTCCATCGTGGACTCTTATTGACAATCATGCCATCACTGATTTGACACAACGCAGGGCCATCGAAGTAAGCGACGGCAGATTCACCCAAGAACCGTGAAACTAACTCGTCGACTCCCTTGTCCGAGACAAAGATAAGGGTATTGAGCTTCAAGTGGCCTAGCTGGTTGATCATTTGGAAGGGTCGCGTTGGAGTAAAGATTCGTTGACGTATCATGCCCATCGGGACCGAATCTTCGTCAGCAAGCCATGGGCGTATATTCGGTCGTATGTACCGGTGGCAGTGAAAAGCTTGCATCTCGGCTGGCAAGGTGTTGTGCAGTTCAATCAGGAACTTATCCATTAGATCGGAGGGATTCATTTTATAATCGACGGGCACATTGACTCCAATCGCGCCCATGATTCCATATACCCTATCATGCGGACGTTTGCAAGTCCGATGAGTCGAGGCCAAAAGCAACTCGTTGGCATTCATTGACTCCAGTCTGTGGAGATTTATTGTGTTCACAGCATCGATTGCTTCTAGCCACACCTTTACATCATTCTCATTAATACCGAGAGCCGTCGGTGGATTGAGAATATTTATGCGCCCTATTCCTCCGGCCTGTATCCATTCGGTATACTCTGTATGTGATTGCCTATTTTGAAGAGCTTCGGCGACATATCGCAGCGTCTTTACCAGATGCCTGACTGTTATTGGCTTTTGACTATACTGGTGTAGTATAGGTTCTCCACTCTTGTGGTAAAATATAGCATCTAGACGAAGGGCCGCCTCTTGGAGTGTCCAAAGTGATGTTGTCCAAGGTACAGCTTCAGCTAGTGCAACAATCAGAGCTGTTCGGCGTCGAGACTCGTCCAATTCCGACTGTGCGGTGCCCTCTCGCATGGAGTAAAAGCTCGGGAATTGCACTGTGGAAGGGTCAACGAATGTCGGCCCTTCAGGCACCCACGAACAAATTTCGGCCAAAATATCGCCACCTCCTGAGCATAACCAGACTGCGGCCCGAGAAGCGGATCGAAAAATAGCACTTTGGTTGCCAATTTCCTGGGCGTGTAATGGGTCTGAGTCGATTTGGGGTATGCAAAACACATCCACCCAAGCATGGTCCCCATTTGCAATGTTTTGAATCGCAAAATCAAGATCTTCCCGTGAAAAAAGGGTGTTGGAAGGCACATCCCAATACCCACCTTGAACAGGTGTGTCGAATTCCCGAGTGGGCTTCTTCCAGCGACCCCATGTGTAGGAGATCACGACATAATCTGGGCACTTTTGTGGTGTTTCAATACTCAGGCCGTCGGGTCCCAATAAGCGATGAGGAAAGACCCAGGGAGTTTGTTTATTCACTGCCGTCACTGACGCAGCCATCACTTCTTGTTCGTATTCCTCACGAAATGGAGTGGTGTAATCCGAATGTAGTCTGTGTGACATAAATTGGCCCTCATCATCGGAATAGGGCACGAACAATTTTTCAGGTGTTGCATTGTTGTTCGATCCATGCCAGTGGCTTGAGCCACGCTGATGAATTCTTAGTCAATCCTCAAAATATTTGAACTCTTGTCCGAGTACAAAGGCTTACCACATAAGCCGGCATCTTTGCGACGGAGACCGTGTAAGTCGACTTGACAGATCATTGATATTTCGATAAATGGATGCATTCAGCCCCTCTTTATGTTGAGAACATCAAAAGTCGCGTTCAGCCACGTGAGGGATCTGACCCCGCATTTAAACCACCATCAAAATCTTCAATCTCGGAAACATTATTTGTTCATGAATTTATCTTATCATTTATCATGATGAAAAAGGCTCTTTTGATCGCCATTGAATACCTACCATCTTCAGATAACGAGGAGAGACTTGACGAAGATGTGGAGGATCTTGACGAAGATTTGGAAGGTGGGGATCTGTTCATGGGATGTATAAATGATGTGCTTGGAATAGAATCTCACCTACTAGAGGCCTGTGGCTTTCAACAGGAAAACATTCAAAAGCTGATTTCCTATCCACCCACTCATGAAGAGTTCCAAGATGAAGCAAAACCCCCCACATATTCCAATCTGCTAGAGGCCTTTGACTTCATGCATAAGGAAGGAAATGAAAGCGACATTTTTTATTTTCACTTCTCAGGCCCTTCCTGTAAGATTTACCAAGAAGCGGTGGGGGGATATCCTAAGAGAGACAAAGGACTCCGAATACTGGATGACAGTGAACAGAAATCTTATATTTACGAGTCAGAGCTTGTCTTCATCTTCAAAAAGCTCGCGGAAAAGGGCATTGATTGTTGCGTGACTATCGACTCGTGCGATAACGGGGACATTGAAACCTCGCCCAATTTTCGTGGCTCGAGACTAAGCAACTGCCAGCTCGCTGGAATGCTAGATCATTTTAGTCTTGAGGGGAACTATCAGAATGCCCGGCTCCAAAACCAGGATTCGCCATTAAGCCATACAGTGCTGTCTTTGAAGTCCGGGCAGGGTCAGTCTGCAAAGTCCGTCTACGACGCCTCTTTGAAGAAACATTTTGGGTTTCTCACTGCTTTCCTTCTTTTAATAATAAAGAGAAGTACCACACCGTTGACTTGGGATGAAATTGTCTGGGAAATAGGGTTGGAGACAGGTGATAGAAACCCGACTGTGAGGAGCTCTGGATCAACAGATCGGCTTTTTCTCTGTGGCCAAAAGGAGCAGATGACATACTCGCTGCTGCGGTTCTCAGGGACTCTCGATGTACTTGGCAAGAAGCCGACAAAGCTCATCATCGAGGGAGGGGAAGTTCATGGGCTCTTTATAGGAGCAATGGGATGTTTTACTCCATTGAGGAGGGAAGTGCGAGAAAAGGGAATCAGTGGAAGCACTACATTGTTTTTCAAAATTGTCAATGTGAACCAGCTTTTTAGCCACGCGGAGCTCAATGACGCATCGGTCACTATTGAAATGGGTAAGTAGACAGAAAGTCGCTGGATGTCAACCCCCATAGACTAATATTGCGCACAGAAACCCGAGCAGACATGCCCATCTCAGTAGAGGGAGTTGCTAAAATACATACACAGTGCATTTGGGGATTTTCAAAGTTGGACCTTGATGAACACGCTCAAATTTACCGATCAAGAGTGGCAATTCAAAGCCCGCCCTCGGTGATCGATGATCATCTCAACATATACACAGTGGGAGGGTACACCAGAAAGTATAAAAATATCGATCACAAACAGAGCGGTATTATTCCAACTATGAAGCCTGGCGGGTGTCTTCATATACTTTCAGGGGACTGTATATCAATACTATTCAGCCATATGTGGCCCGAGCCACTGTACCTTCATCTCGTCCACTTCGACAGTGCATTCGGAATTACCCAGATTCATCCCAAACAAAACGGTCAGCGCCTGAGCAGTCTGATGAATTTGAACAGACTGGATGATCACTTAAACTTTGACATTGGTCTTTCATTACCAGACCAAATTATGAGAGATGGAGGCCCGTCAGCAACCACGGAACTTGTTAAAGTCTTTGTGACGAACAGGAAGACATCCTTTCACTCGCTTGCGTTGAGATCCATTAGAGAAAATAATTTCTTGAATGCGAACTCCGATCCCCTAGCGTCGGTCCAGATTCAAGGAAGTGATAGCGATTCTTTTAGTGCAGCGTGCACGAACCATTTCAAAGCGAAGACCGTGACTTCCTACATGCCCGAAGTGGAAAATGACAGAGATATTTGGTACTGTTTTGATTTGAAGTTTGTGATTCATAAAACTGCGGCATCACTTGCTCTTGTCTGATTGAGGATGGAAGCGCGGAATAAAACAATTGATTTACTGTCTAAGGAAATCTGGAGAATAGAAGTTTTCTATCTTGAGTCAAATCAAGTCAATCAATCAAGTCAAGTCAAGCCCTCTACTACGCGCGAACCTGTGTTTTTTTGCAGCACCTGATTGGCTGAGAGGCCCAAAGTGGGTCCAAACATGCCACAGCTGGGTCTCTGATTGACTTTAGATTCAATCGCCGCGCGCACGCGCGGCGACAACACTTGTTATTATAAGTTACAGCCTTGGATGTGTAGGCAGATCTGCTAAAACAGGACAAATAACGTGTTCATCAAAAGAGTCCTGATTTCAAAGTTTGATTTTCACATTTATCTTGGTCTGTTCCTCACTCCTATAGGTGGGAAGCTGATTGTTACACTCAAGTGCTAGATCATAGACGGTTTGCACATTAGGCACTACATGCAAGGGACCGAATATGTATGACACGTATTACAAGCTTGAGTTATTAATCGAGCACTTGAGAATCAATCAGCACGATATTAGTGAGATATCTAGCACTTGAGTAGGTATTATCCAAGTGGTGGGAAAGGCCACGACTCATTACTCCTACATAAGCTACAAGACTCGATCCACAGTGCACATGGCAACTAGCGTACCCAAGTACATACTCCATGTGTTGCACATATATGTCTCTATACATGTATTAAGCAATAAAATCAAGGCTTGGTTATAGTTATATACACAGCACAGTTTGAGAACAACATGCGGTTCCGGTGATGGCCATCTTAGATATCCACAGTGATGCAGCACTCAAGTGCTTCCAGCAAGGCGATAGAGCTTTCTATTACATGGCTATCCACCGTAAAGCCAAAAGAATTGCATCGAGCTGTCGTCGGGTGTGTTGAGGTTTGTGTTCGTAACGAAGACATCGACGTCGTACGGCGGGTCTTCAAGTGGAATTCCGGCCGCAACATCCAAGAGGATCGCCGCCATTGCAATAGGATGGAAGCTAAAATCGGTTGAGTGCCACTGTGTGCTCGCGTATAATGATCCATCCGCTGCGAAATCATTTACCTGTCCATACAACAATTGAGGGTTGTATCTCAGGAAGACGGCAACAGCAAGTCTGGTAACCATTAACGGGGTCACAGGTGGAAATATAGAAGACATTCCCCGATATCTCCAATAGACTCCGCAAACCCGATAAACCGTATTTCCAAAAATGTAGATCATACCATTGGCATTGGATTCCGTCAACGGAACCCCTCTTGGTGCAAGAATGGCGGATCTCGGCTTTGCGACATCCCGCTTTTCATTGGAAACCTTTGAAACACGGTAGTGGGTGGCTGCCTGCTCTAGGCTTTTACAGCGCCAGCTGACAACACTGTTTGTGTCTATGACTGATGTAGACTCGGAGGTTGGTGCGCAGTTGGAATATGGCGAAAACACGATCTCGAGCTCGACGTCGACATTGTCCATGAACGTCATCGTGTCGAACGTGTAACTAGATATTCTAGTTGGGAGCTTGAAGCACCCTAGCTCCTGGCTGCTTACCACTAGCTGTGAGGAAGCAGCATTGGTAGGACACACACCACCCTGACCAGTGTCTGGGGAGTTGTAGAGGGATATATAAGCCATTGAGGCATGACTGGTTGTAATGAAGGCTCCCATGAGCACTAGATATGCTTTGCATGATTTGAAGAACATGGTTTCGTGCTCCCAACGCTGGTATCGAGTGCTTGTTGATGGTTTGGGTTCAAATCTTCCCTGCGTATGCTAGGTATTGATGATATGATTGAAGTTTTCATACGCAGTGTCTGACACAGAATATTTAACAAGCTGGCTTCTTAAGACCTCGCTAGGGCAGCTCCGTGTAATAATAATTGTAGCTTAATCGGAACTCGTAAGGCTGACCGCTAATGGTGACGCCTTTCAGCTGAGAGGTGGCCTTAACAAGCCACAATCACTCTATACGAGCTCCAGAATGTAAGTTGTATCTGTTGTGGTCTGGTAGCTGAAACTGCTAACCGAGATAAAAGCTCACGAAGTGGAGATTAAGGGCACAGCCACCGCCTATTTTTTTTTTTATTGTTTAGGGGTTTCTTGGAAAAGTAGTAAGCCCGGCGGTATTAGGTGAGATCAGATTTTAGACTTGAGGACATTATGCTTTGATAGCTCATCTTGCTTATTTTAGGTTATTTATAGATCGCCCCACGCACATCTTAATTATCCTAAGCGAATCCCAAAAGTGTTCCTGGATGATTATATCAATAGTGCATATTGAATTTCATGCTAATATTTATAGATAAATAGTGCGCATATTATTATGGCTTGAATCATTTACCACCGGTGTAACCAGGCCTCAACCACTGTTCAAAGTGTATGTATGCCAACCATATGCCATAATTTCTTGATATTACACAGAATCCCCGGTAACAATTACAGATTAAAATCCTCAGTGTTACTTTGCTCCTCCGTCATGCTCTTGCCAACCTCGGTTCTTTCGATAGTTCTACTCCTTCAGTTCGCCTATCTTGCCAAAGCAAATGGAGAGATAGCAGTTGAAGTCAACTTCTACAACAACGACTGTTCTTCCTGGGTCGATACGAAAGTCTTATACTATGACATCGAACCACATGTCATGCTCGAAAGAAAAGAAAACTGCCATACCCTCACCGTACCTGCCAAGTCTACACATTTGAACGTTGCGCGTTGCCAGTACTCAAATGGAGAACAGTCGGTCAGACCCTATGACTGCGCGTGTTTCTTTTTCGCGGAATATGGGTGCAAGGGTACCACTGCTATCATAGCGTCCAACGAGGACACATGGCAATGTCTGACTGGTATATCTCAATATAAAAGCTGGTTTTGCGTTGCACCAGATGGTTAAGAGGTCTGGACTAGACGCGTGTCCCAGCCTTTCTTTCCGACCGTTACCAGAAAATGACCCAATGTGGCCAATGCAGAGTCAACGACATCTCCCATGCGGGTGATACGGTAGAGACCCGGGGGTGCTTTGATTGCAATGGTTTTGGACGGGACTGGTGCATCTGGCTCTTGTCGAGGAAATAAATGGGGTCTAGGAAATGAATGGGGCACCGGTGCGGTTCTTGCGCTTGAACCGAGGATTATATCACAAGCTTTGTCCAGATCCTCCTTTGTGTATCCTAGTTCTTTTATCGTCGATAAGAAAGTAATAAACGAGCACTAGCGAATTGGGCATCATTCTCTTGTCTCCTAGAGCAGCTCTCGCCAAGAGCAGTGGATCTGCGAGAAGATGATCGGTAAGATTTGGGTACTTCTGAATTTGAATTGAGAGATGTTGAATTTTATCGACCCCGGCACTTGATCGGCGATGGAAATTTCAAATAACTATTAGGGGGATACGTATGAGAATAATGAGATGATGGTATTTCGCCGGGCGGATTTGCTCTTTTCCCGATTTCCCGGGCTGCCTGAATACGCACGTGGAATACTTCCGGGATGTAGAGCGCAGTGATGTTATTCACCAAGTGCTTTGAAATGTGACCGTATTTTGCATGAATAGAACAAGCCACCTTCAGCAAGGACCCTTGAGCTGATGGCTGAGTCAACTGTGGGGCGAGATGGATTTTAGCGCAGTAGCACATTAGTTAGCGGCCGGAATAGCCGACGTGATGCGGCGGCCGATAACCGCCACCCCAATGACACATTCCAATTTCAACTTTCCGACCGGCGGAAAGTTATGTAAATCACGAGTAATTCCACCATTACATGCATGTGCAGCGCTGCATTATGCAGGTCTATTTAATTTTACTTGCTATCAATATTAGGTAGGAATTAGTTTACATATGCTGGAGTTGGCGGTAGGATCTTGACAGAACGAACTATTCATAGGAGGAATTGATATATATTCAAGCACGGGGAAGAAGACGGTATGGACGAAATTGATCTCTCCTCAACATTTGAAGTCATCATTGAAATCAATGAGCCAAAAACCTTTTCCCAAAACAAATCAAGACTTTCTAGTAAAGAAGATGACGTACAAAAAGTAAAGTCTTCTCCCAGTGAGCACCCATCCACTCAATATGCTCATAGGTTTTAGTCTTATCAGACTCGAAATTATGCATCTCACTCACTCCATCTGGCCCAAAGCGCATAAATCTTTCAGCCTCACCAAGGGATTCCCAAGGTTCCTTTCCGTTTGCAAAGGCTGTAAAGGTGGAAGCGGCTTCTAGAGAGGCAACCCTTGTTGGCTCAGGAGAATCATCAAGTTGATTGAGGTAGATGAGCAAAGCACACAGACCGTGATAGGAGAGCCCATGAGTTGCTCCAGGGAATGGAGAAACCTCCTCAAAATGATAGAGATAGATATTCTGCCCCTTGGAAGGCGTCTCAATTGCAGCACGGGCGATCCCAAGGTTGGGATATTGGAACATTGCTGCACTGAAGAAGAGACGTACTGCATCGCGATATTCCTCGAATGTCTGGTCTTTGATGAATCCAAATTTGGAGCGGAACTACTCGACCTCGTCATTCGTGAAAGATCCAGCAAGTAGCTCTGCAAATTTGCTTTGCGAAATCTGTTCTGGCAAATGGTCCAGGACGAGTGCTTCAATATTGGTAGCTGTGTTGTTGAACATCCCACCATCCATCATTATGGGCGTGGCAATGATCATCATCAGCTTCACTACCTCCGCCAAGTGAGTGGAGGGCAAACGGATCTTTTTCATCTTTTTCTGCTACATTCCAGGCATTATTTCGACTGCGATGCTCTTTAGCCTTCCCTTCAATACCAAGCATGCCCACCTTGGCGCCGTCTTCATCATTCCTTTTGTGGCCGTGGCGGCAGGGATTATGTACTCGTTGCTTGCCAGTAACGTGGCAGGCTATTCAAAAAAGGTCTTTACTGGTGCTCTTTTCTTCGGATCCAACTGCGTGTCCAACATCATCTCTCCTCAGGTCTTCTTGACTCGTGAAGCACCGCACTATCATACTGGCATTACTACATGCTTGGCTGCATTTTCGATCAACATCATGGTGTTTTCGTTGCTATACTTCCTTTACTCTCGAGAAAATAAAGCCAGAGACAAATATTTTGAGGGTGTGACCATGGAAGAGGAGAATCTCACCAACGCGTTTTCTGACCTGACAGACCGAGAGAATAAGATGCTGAGGTACAAGTATAAGCAACGATGGTCATAACTGATCATATCATGAACTTTTGAACAACCACCCATCACGACTCAGTCAAGGTGCTGGCAGTCACAACGTTTTATCGACTTGAATGGATTGCTCTAGAAGGAAAATTTCCTTTTCATTGTTTGTAAAATCAACAACTTTGAGCAAATTGAATGCCAGTCTTAGCAAATTACAATATAGTTTATCGACTTTACATCAAAAAAAAAAAAAAAAAAAAAAAACTCCATACTCTAGAAATTCTCGAGTGCTTTTGATCCGTCAACTTCTTTGGATCATCAACATCCCTAATTCGTGCACACGAACTACGGAGTTGGGATTGGCCAGGATCATCTCGTTTACATTCAAATGTTCCTATCGTCCAATGATTTACCGACAGAAGTCCTAAAGAAGTGTCTTTGCGACTCATTGACCGAACTCTTCGATGTCGTTTCAGTGATTAGAGCACCGGTAGATAAATTTCTTCTTCAACCATCATCTATAGTCCAGGACTCAGGTATAGAAGCAACGAGCAGCCTTATATACAAGCTCAGGACCAGATGTGAAAGGCAACGGCGTTCATTTACAGGGCTACGAAGTCGCAAGCCAGATATAGCAGATCAAAACCATCGTCTCATTCAAACTTCATGTATGAACATATCCTACAAATTTGCATATCATCCGAAGAGCCCTCTGCTCTGCGTATTTGAAACCCCAAGACCCATGTCAACGCTTTGTCCGGAGTGCGTGAAGAGAGAACCAGTAGGCAGGGGAATGTTTGCACACCCGATATTTCGATACCAGGGTTCTAACTTGAGTTCCCGTTTGGGGTAGCCCTACCTGGTGATGCGAAAAATCCTGCTCCATTCGTGGCTGACCCATCTGTCTTGTTTGCGTTTCCAAAAAGATTTCCACCGGACCAACCCGTAAAATTGGAAGCGTGGGCGTGGGCAAAGGGATTTTGACCGTGGTTTTCGGCGGTCCATTTTGGAAGTTCGGATTGAGCGGGCAAAGGTTTAGTAGTGGGCATTCTTTGTATCTTGCAATGATTGAGAACATTCAAACTGTTTTGCAGCTTGTCCTGTTCTCGGATCAGACGGTCACGCTCCTCCGTGATGAAGGGTGCTTCCGCAGCCAAGTCTTTGACTTGTTTGTCTTCCATGTTGTTGATCGTCTGGCTTGTAAAAATCCCACCCAAGGGGCAAAGAAGACAGTTTTCAATGCCCAATGTCGCAATATTATCAATGAATGTTATAATCGCAGTCTATAACAAGTTAGTCTCCTTGGCTTCAGAATTTACAGCCATCATTCGCTTACATCGTAGTATGCTTGCATCTGGTCGATAATCTCAGCCGCGGCGAATTGATCCTCAGTTATGCCCAAGTTGCTAACAGCTGCCCTAACATCTTTCATTGCATATGATCCATCCTTTGCTGAGACTTTTTGTTCCAGAACTTTCTCAAATGCCTTGGCCTGTCGATCAGCTCGGGACTTGTGAATTCGCCGGAAGAAGCTCTTTCCAAGAGGAAGAGGATGTCCTCGTTTATTGTAGGCTGTCAATTCATCAAGCTTTGAAAGCAGGCCTTCTTTCATTCTTTGAAGTTCCGGGGCAAGTATAGCGCCCATCAATTGCTGGTACGTATGTTCGTCGGTGAGGTGTTGCAAGACCAAATTGACAAACTTATCCACTGCCTCCCACGTCTTCACCATGTGAAATCGCGCAATTTCTTCCCAAGGCCGCGATTGATCTCGAAAAAGACTGCCCACCAAAAGCTGATTGGCACTTCCTGGTAGTTCAATTCCCCGATTTTGACGAGCTTGCCGATCTACCTCTTTCTCAACGTCTTGACGGGTTTTTTTCGGCGGTATTCTGATTTGGGCGTAAGGATTGGACGAGAAGAGAGAGATGTTGCCTTCATTGACCCCGAGAATACTTATCTTGCAACCGTTTAACTCCATGGCTTCCGCAAAATATTCATTCATTTGACGAATGGTAGCACGAAGACGGCGAGTCTCCTGATTAGCGGAAAAATTGAAGTTGTTGAGCTCGCCAAAGAATTCATCCGTATACATTCCATTCAGAGCCTGATTGGTGATACGCTCGAAGTTGCTGCTCAGGGCAAGCAGATATCCCTTCTGCTGTTGAAGGGTTGATCGAGGAGCACCCATCTTTGAGAGCCTTGTCTGTCGGTCGAGCAACTTTTTTTCAATGTCTTCGATCAGTTCTGGCAGGCTATGACGGATATGTTTTAACAGAATGCCGCTGAGTCGACGCCTCAAGCTATCAATTCCAACACAGTCTCTTGCCACTGTGCTCCATCGTCCTTGGTTGAAGAATTTCTTTTCATTTTTGTCTCTATCTTCATTGGAGGCCTCTTGAGTTGTAAAAGTTCGGTTCAGCAACGTATGCCATCCGAGTCGCAGCCTTATTTTTTCATTTTTCGCAATCTGGAGCCAGACATCTTCCTCCTCGGAATGTTCTTCCAGCTTATCAGGATGCGTGATGATGCCGACAGTTCTGTCGCGGGAAGGGTCAAATTTGGCCGCAATATCGAGAACCTCTTGAAGGTGATAGTCAGCCTTGGCTGACACGGTGGCCAAGATAATACTGCGGGGGCTTTTCATGTACTGTTCTGTGAGCGCACGTGCGATAGCAATCCCTTCCGCTCCTTGGTCGGCACTTTTGGAGTAATAAAGGCCAGGGAGATCCACAAGCGTGAGCTCCGGTTTATCGGGACCAGATATCTCAATCTTGAGAACGTCGTCGCTGACCCCTTTCTCGCTCTGAATACCCATGCAGTCTTTGGCTTGCTCGATCAACGCTGGCAATTGGTCGATGTTGGTAAAAGCCTCTGGAGCGAACTCTCGAACTTTTTGTCGGTCAACCTCACTCTTTCGCGAAGGTCCAGGCTCAATGGAAACCTTGAATCGAGTTACTGGATGGCGTCGCAGGCTGACCTCGGTGGCGAATCGGGTACAGATGTTGCTTTTGACTGGAAAGCGTACACGGGATATAGCTTCAAGAACAGAACTCTTTCCACTAGATTGGTTACCACAAACGATCAGCTGTGGCAGGTCAACAAGACCGCTGATACCAATATTGCGTAACTCATCAATCTTATCGAGAAGCCAGCCTTGTTCGACTTGAAGCTGGCTCAAGGCCTCTCCATCTGTATTTGAATCAGACATGATGGTGTCAACTGAAGATTTTTGCTGCGATAATAAGAGTTTCCGGGGCGAAGCTGATCCTAATATAGACTCGGTCAAATCTTTCCCCTTTCCCCCTGGTTTCACGTGGCACTTACTCGGAGAGTGCGGCTGAGCATTCATTTCACTAGGCGCAGTCCTTGCGTCATGACCTAACCGACCTTGGAATGCACCTTATCGGCAATTCCTCGTTCTAAATTTTTGTATAGACCTCATTTATTCCATCATGAATGCAGCCTTCTTCCATTTCAATGTGAAATGTTCAGCCTCATCTAATTTTGTTAAGTCAGCAACTTTCTGACGACGTCTATTATTCATTGAAATCACTATATGCGTTCATTGTGCTGATGTATGTAGTAGAAGTGAAGACATTGGGGAGGGGTGGTGGGTCAGGTAGCCGAGCCGGCCCGTTTCCGTTACCCTTACGCGTACCTCATCAACTAGGCAACCGTGGGGGCCGAATGTTCTTAGTGTGCGCTAGGACAGGTCACAGAATAAAGGAGGAAAGGGAAGGAAAAGGTAACTGTTGTGTGGGGGCGTTTTTTTTTTTTTCAATTAAGGGGGGGGATTCGTTCGGAAATCATCTCTTGCTGCCCTACTCTTCAGTCCCTTCACCTGAGCGCCCTGCCCTGCATCCTTTAATCGTCGCCCTGAATAATGGCTGAACGAAGTGAGGTTATCTAAAGGATTCGTGCACGTGACCCATACTTAGTAACCCAAAAAAAATCACAAATAAACCAGGTGACCCCACGTGGTACCACGTGACACATACTCAGTTCAGCCCCCTCGATGGCAGGCTTGGCCGCTTGGGCCAGCCCTATGTACTAGTTTTTATTTCTCTGGTTTGATGTTTGTCTCGTAACTGATTGTAACGTGACACACAGTCCAGACATAGCAGAATTCGCAACGTTCTGATTTTATAGCCACGCATAGAATCTGCGAAGCGCGAAGCAATAAAAATGATGATCTAAAGCTAGACATAAGCTGGACACCGGAGTGGCTTGAGCGGCGCCACGTCAAGCCAAATGTAAGACTTTAAGACGCCTCAAAACTGAGGGGTTGTCGTGGGGGCATTTCACAACATCCCAATATCGCCCCTTCCTCCATACCACGTCCACGGACAACGGCACCCACCATGGCTATCCTGTCTAACGAGAGAGACGACAAACTCTCCTCTCTCTGGCAGGCCGCCTGTACTGACTATGCCAACGAAACCGGGACTACACTCGCCGATGAGGAACTGCAGAGCCTCCGTGGCCCTGAAGACCTGTCGCGACAACTAGACAATGAGCAAAACAATTTCGAGGACTTTCGCGTGAAGCGACGCCCACTCCTCCACGCGATGCAGACTATACTCGTTCCCTTTGAGAGCTTTGGCGATCTCGTCGCGGGTGTTGCGGCAGCGGCATTCCCGCCCGCGTCGTCGATTATGGGGGCGATGTTGCTACTTGTACGTGCTGCAAGGAAAGTAAGCGATGCATTTGACATGATTATGGATTTGTTTCGCAAGCTGGGACATTTTGCACTGCGACTGGACTCGTATAAGGGCGTCCCGCTGAGTGAGGGGATGAAAGTGATTATCGTTAAAGTGTTGGTTAATTTCCTGCGTGTCTGTGCGGTGTCACAAAAATTGTTCCGCAAGGGCTCTCTGAAAACGAGACTGACAAAATGGGCGAAGAATGCAATCGTGGAGGATACGGAGGTCAATCAGCTGCTGGGCGAGCTGGAGGAGCTGACGAGCCAAGAGCATATGATGGTTTCGGCGCATGGGCTGAACATAACCCATCAAGCGCTCCGAAATACGGAGGAGTTGCTTGAAAGGGATGATCACAGGCGTGATCAGGAGAAATTAGAAAAGATAAAGGCTGCCCTACAGCCAGTATCTGCGTCAAGCCAAGTTTTCTCATTCATCAACGAGAACCGTATACCTGGGTCAGGGAGCTGGGTAGAAGATAGGATTCGGACATGGTGGCAAGGAACTCAGCCTCTTCTTTGGCTTCATGGGGGTCCTGGTGTGGGCAAGTCCCATCTCGCGTCTAAAATTATCACGGGTCTTTCGAGTGGAGAGTTTTCTGTCACTGCCCCTTTAGTGGCGTCTTTCTTCTGCAGGAACAATGACGTTGATCTTCGCTCCATCAACAAGGCTTTGCGCACCTTGGCATGGCAGCTTGCCACACAGAACCCAAGCTTCGCAGCTCATGCGGAGGAGTTCTGTTTGAAAGAAGACACTGGAAATACCTATGACTTATGGAGAAAGCTGCTGCTCGAGCACCTCGCTAAAACTCCGTCAGTGGAGACGTGCCTCGTCATCGACGGTCTCGATGAGGCGGAGCTGGAGGAACTGGATGTCCTTGTTAGCCTACTGGGGAAGACTTTCTCAGAAGGTGATCCAGAGACAAGACCACTCTTCCGAATTGTACTGCTGAGCAGGGACTCAGTACGCCCCGTCTTTGAAGAACACTATCTGGACTGGATCCCTGAAATTGAAGTCGGAAATAACGAGAACAAAGATGATCTTCACGAATATGTCTCTCAAAAGCTACGGACGGCTAGAATGTTTCGATCGGCGCCTGACCTCCGAGAGGAGATCGTCCAGGAGGTCAGCCGGGAGGCCGAAGGTCTCTGGGAATGGGCTAATCTTGTCATTAAAGCTGTCCTGCGCTGTCGGACCAAAGAGCAAATCCAGAAAATTATCAGGACTACCCCGCGGGGAATAAGTGCGATGTTAAGCCAAGAGCTGCAGCGCTTGAGCAGAGAGCTGTCGCCATCGGGAGAAGCGTCCAATGACGATTACTCCGTCGAGGAAGCCGCGACGCAGATTGACCAATTGAATGTCCTGCTCTCCTTTGTGACACTCGCACAAAAGCCGCTGACATTCCGGCAGCTCGAAATCATGCTGCAGATCATCTTCAAAGAAGAGGTACTAAACTTAGAGGATGACATCCGCAGCTTATACTCATCACTCTTTCAAATACGGCATGATGTAGGCGAATACAACAGGGAGACTGATGTTGTGATCCTGCGACATAGCTCGTTTTACGAGTATTTTAGGACGTCGCAGAAGTCTGAGCCGATTCATGTCGATGTTAAACAAACCGAGGCCAACTTTCTATACGTCATTCTTCAGACGATCAGAGAGGTATATAAGCCAAGGTCTGAAATAGGTCCTGAAGAGCTGTACCTGGGAGAGGTCGGACCCTACGCTGAAAAATTCCTGGCATGGCATTTGATGCATGCGACTCCTGAAGCCGCAGGCAAGCGACGTGAAGACATTTCAACCCTCTTTGAGGACTTGTTTATCCAAGAAAAATATATGAACTGGTTGGTCACCGTTGTACAAATGAGGGACTTTACTAAGTACTGCTTCTATCCTTCGTCTCACATTTCAGACACCGCGGAGTTCTGGCTGTATGCCGAAAATCGGAGCACTACAAATAAGAGGGCGGAGTTGGTCCTGAACTGGCTTCTCCCGGAGACAAGACGGCGCTTCGAGGAAAATGCTTGTACATCGGAAGACGCAAGCGACACATGCCCATTTACTGTGCTCTTCTCCTTTATGGTGTCTAGTTGGTTCTGTCTTTGGCTGACCCCAGATGAAATCACAGAGCACGATGGCTGGCCTGCAGCCCTTCCACGTCTGTTGAAATTATACTCGGTTATGGCGACAGTGGATGATGAATCGAACGAAAACGAGGGGATTAAAAAACTACTACCGATGAGGTGGGGCAACACCGCCGTGTGGGTAATCTTTGAAGCCGCCGAGCTACGTAAGTTTGAGCACACAGCGATGTGGCATGCCAGAGTCGCTCAGGCGCTGCTTTTGCAATACCAGCATCAAGAAGCGCTCGAGCAATTTCGCGTCATACTCGATGATGATCAAATGGCAAATGCCCTTAATGAACAAGACCTCTCTGTCGTGCATAGAGACTTGGCTCGTGCATGTACCGAGATAGGAAGACACGAGGAAGCATTGAACCATATGGAACTCGCTGATACGATAAGGCTATCGGGAGACAAGTATCATTCAGACCAGGATCGAGTGGGCCGATTGCTCAATTTGGCGCAATTGAAGTATCGTGCAAAGCAAAGAGAGGGTGCAATTTCGACAGCAAGTGAAGCTTGGCAGGAGCTGTTGGCAACTCAGGAAAACTGGTGGTATCCTGATTTCTCTTCCTTCTTCGACATTTTTCTCGAGTTGCGGCAGCTACACCTCCTTGAGACCGTTTTAGACTACGCTGCCAAGCATCTTGAAAAGACGAATTCTGAAAGACCGAAGCATCTGGATCTGGAATACTACGTTTTTAACACTTTCACCGATCATCCGCGCACCATGTACAGTGTGTTTCAGATTGCTTTGAAAAAGGACGATCAGCGTTACCTAAATCATCTTGTAACGGCCATGAAGAAAATCGATACCATGACAAAAAAGCATCGTAACATCGCCCAAATTAAATACCTCATTGCAACTGTGCTATTTGGCAAGGGACAGTTAGATCTGGGGATTCAAGGCTGGTGTCAGGTTTTCACCGCCGCCTATAGTCCCACTGGCAACAATGGGGATACCGAAGATTATCGCGAGCGCTCACTGGCTCACCTGGTGGAATTATGCCTGAGCGACGCTGAAATTCCTTCCTCTGATAGTTTCCCAATCACGTTGGGCACTGCGGCTGAGTCGAGTGGTGCCTGTTTAATCATTTCGAGCTGGCTTCGGAACCATGGAGATCTCAGCAATGCTAGACATGCTCTCCGCGGCCGCGTTAAAGCATGCGTTGCGTTACTATCGGACGACGATCCAACAAATGATGATGGTGCATTTATTTCTCTTTTTGAGACCTTTATGATCGATCCCGGTAGCGAGGAAGATATCGGTGCAGTTTTATACTGGATCAAGCAAGATAATGAGCGGTTGATCAAGAGACACGACGACGAGGAGCGTGATACAGCTGATGCTGTGAAGTCGAAAGACGAGGTGGGGCTAGTGGGCTCGCTGGGCAAAGATAATTTGGAAGACGACAGCGAAGACATGAATAACGCCGACAGTCTTGATGATTTGAATTTTTGGTTCACATGCGATCCCCTGACAATGTGCTCGATATGCACGCAGCAGATTAAAAGTATCCATGGCTGGTACTATTGTCGCTCTTGCCCGTATAAGACCTGCTGTCGAGAGTGCTCCAGCACGTACCCGCGGATTTCCAACAGCCTTGGTCTTTATAAATGCCCTGGTGTTTGCGATGATGAACATCATTTCTTCTATATGGGTGGCCTTCTTCGAACGGCAGAGCGTGTCCCGGAAGGTATGGTACCGGTGGTCTCTTCAAATGGGGATAGGCATGCTATTTGGATTGAGGACTGGAAGGATGGGCTTGCGAAAAAGTGGGAAACTGCGGATTTCACTTTTGACGGCGGGTTGTCGGCTTGGTGCATGCGTGTTTTGCCGGAGCCACAGAAAACACGGTGGGCTAAAATGTTCAAAGTTGAAGCTTAAGTAGTAATATATCTCTGGTGAAGACGAGGGTTGATAGTGTATGTAGGAGGGGAAGGCAATTTGAAGGTGAATAATCAGACTGTAGAACCTAGTACCTTAATCAATAGCTACTCAATCCCTCACTTAATACAGATCACTGCGCGACTCGTGGGATTCAGGGGGTAAAAGGTATCTAGCGGTAGATAGTACTACCTAGAAATGAAAGATACAATATTTACTCCCACAAAACCATCAATGGACTGGTTGTGTTTTCAGTTTTTGTATGCTTTCTTTGTTTTTGTTTTTTTTTTTGCGATTCTCAAGTGCTGGAGAAAGTGCCTCCCTGACGATTCTGCTACTACCAGCCTTACAACTAACTCAAATCGAAGTTCAATCCCAGACATCAATTTAGTACTATCGCTGCATACAAGAATAAAATAGATGCATAGCGCCTCACAACTACGCTATAGGTTTACCGTTTTGCTAACAATTTGGTCAATAGTTGTCCATCGTTCAATCAGAGCTCGCCTCTGTTGGTCCATGTCGCTGCCACCAACGACCCACTGCTTCAATGTTGCGAACAAAACAAAAAATCGCCTCCAAGCGCAGGTGATGAGTTCCACATCCTCCACGGGCTGTTTTTGACATGAGGCGACACATCTCAGCCCGTGGACAGCCTAAATCACGTCCTCAAAACGGGCTGGCTGTATAGCGGGAACTATCTCTTCACCTTGATCCCACGATTTGCACCCACGTTCGAGGCGTGCTCGGGTTGGCTGCAACTCTCCTAAAGTCGACCTCGGTCATTTTACAGCGTGGTGAAAATAGGTTTTGTATAGGAGGATTGGGCATTGGTTCGCGGGGCGGATAGATGATGACTCATCAAATAAACAGCTTCCACGATCATGCGCGCTTCCTGGTTCTCCTTGCTGGCAGAAGACAACCTGTTTTTTTTTTCTGTTCTCGCCCGCCACATTTACAATGCCTTCACCTTATCGGAGATCGTGCCGAGACTGCGTTAAAGCGAAACGTCGCTGTGACTTAAATTCACCGTGCTATCGCTGCCGTGTTCGATCCTTGCCGTGTACATATGAGAAACCGCCACACAAGAGACCTATAGCAGTCGCTGAAATTACAGACGGTGAACATCTTATGACGCCAGTCTCGCCGCAAAGTGTCACTACTCGTAGCGCCAACGCTACGGAAATTCCGGATGCAAATACGGCTATCGGCCCCTTGGATGTGTATGATAATGCTCCCGCGGGTCAGGCCTTAACTGGGTCGGCTTTCCCCCCTTTCCCGGACTTTGACTTGGACTGGCAGGATATCATGAAAGATATCGATAGCTACGCGGTCCCGGACCAAGTTGGGATGGATAACACGGCGCCGACCCGGAGTGTCTTGGTAGGTGAGATATATCAAGAGCGGATTATTTCAGCAGTGAATCAATTCAAGTCCTGGCCAAGTATGTTCGCAATGCGTGGACATACCCCGTTTATACACGCCCGGTTATACACACACCAACTACCATTGGTCATGCAAGAAGCTCTTGGAGTGTGTTCCCTTTATACCCACAAAAATAGTCAAAACGAACACTTAGTCAATCGGTGCATCAGCGAAGCGGCGCGACGACTAATAAGGGAATACTCCGAGACGGGCAATATGTCACCCACCGAACAATTAGCCTCAGTGCAGGCATTGTGCATCTACCAAATCGTTCAACTATTTGATGGTGATATCGCGTTACGGTCGCAGGCAGAAGAGGCAGGGCCTATCCTGGATCGATGGCTTCGACAGCTCAAATGCCAAGCCAATCCGGTCAGCGATTCATTAAAACATGCGACTAACACAGGGTCTGCACACGATGCATGGCGGGCGTGGGTATCTGATGAATGTATACGACGAACCCTCATCGTCGGCTTTTCCATTGAAGGGCTCTACTCGTTTCTCAAACACGGTTGGGATGCTTCGCACCATGATTTTGTGGATCTTTGTTTCTATGCACAACGGGCGCTCTGGACTGCACCATCCGAATACTTCTGGCTAGCAGCTCTTCAGGACCACTTGTTGCTGCCAGTGTGGTTTCGGACATGGGAGCACGACATTGATCAAGCGCAACCAGGAGACATGGAAGAGCTCGGGATGATAATGATGGGGTTTATAAAGGGAATAGATTATTGTCGTCATTGGCTAGGAAAAGATGCACTCCAAAAATTTGGTCTCGCGTTAAACGAACTTGGCTCATCCGCCTGAGAAAGGCAATCTGACCTTGAAACTATCCACAAAGCTGGGAAACCTCAATTGTCCAGTAAAATTTCCGTCATCTCAATCAACTGCTTCCCCCCTTCATTCTGCTCAATGACAGAAATTGTCAAGCTGGTCTGCGTGCGTTGAGTGCCTGTCTTCTTATCCTCCAATGTAAAGGTTTGAATGTGCGCGACGGAACCAATGCCTTCATCCGTTGCATTAGCTGAGGCCAGCAGCTCACGGCTACTTTGCAGGCTGATCTTGTAGGTGCGTCGTGCCTCCGTTATCACATGATCATATCCCTCCTTGGACACATGCTGGCCATTGATACTGTATAGCGTTAGACTCACTGACAATCCAGGGCAGGAACCAACAGATAGAATAATTACCAAATTTTGAACTGAGGGCTCACTTCTTGTTTCATTATCTTTTCACACAGTGCGTCATCTGGCTGGTAAAATAACTTGTTGACGAGGCCTTCAAGCCAGTTTCCAAGAGGAGTGGGGTGGTGGTCCATTGATGCGGGCTTGGTAGGATTGACAAAATATTTCTTAGCAGCTTGTAAAGAGAAACCGATGGAAGTGTTAAAGATGCGATGAGCCATGAGAACGAAGACAAATATAGGTGGTTACTGACTATGGTTTAAATAGATTCTCTGATTTCTACTTCCACCAAAAGCTTCCGCTAGCCTCTTCCGCAGAGGCGGAACCTGGGAAGCTTCCGCTCGGGACTCATCTACAAATCCGCTGTGGCGGCGGAAGACCCAAAGCCACCTCAACCCAGTCACCACACCTAGTATGCATGCGAGATAAATTACAGAAACCTTCCTTCCCTTTACTACCTCAATGTTGGGTACTTGCGCAAAATTTCGTATACTCGATTTAGGAAGCAAATAGGGAAGAGAGTCGCAACTGAGAATTCATTGCGCCTACGGGAAACTTCAGAATGTTGAAATCGAATGCCCTGAAAGATCTCAGGATAACAAGTCAGTACCGCTAATTCCAACTATTTTTTCTTGTGTTTTTCTCTTTCTTCTTCTCAAGAATCTCAACTGAAAACAAGACTTTGTCTGCTTAAAAAATTTGGGTCGAATGTAAAGGACTGAAGTATCCTGAACAAAGGCGCCACATAGAAACAATTCAAAAGAGGTTCATTCCAGAAGGCCAAGCTCTGGATAAAAAGAGAAACTATCTTGAGACTGGAAGCTTACTTTAGTCACTTTCCTATTTAGGAAGAATGGCGGCAGTATATTGCACGTGACCGGATTCCATTTCCCGAATCGTGACTGTTTCGCCGAATCTGAGTACAAGCAACACCAACAACCAACGGCATCATATGGGTGCTTGTTTTTTTTTATTAGAAAGGAGACCACCAGTGGGGCTTGCAAACTCTTGATATCTCAGAACGGATTTTCGAAGCGGGACTTGCTACAAACATGAGTGAGCGGGGCTCGGAGATTGTGTTTCGCGCGGAGAACGTGCCGATCCGGTTCTTCAAAGCATGCCGGTGGTGTCGCCGACAGAAGATGCGATGCGATGCACGTCATCAGGTACCATGCTTTCGATGTCGGTCAACCGGCCGGGACTGTATTTTAGATCCAATTGAAGATGGCCGTCGGCGCAGTGATCGCCGACGAAAAGCTACCCCTTCACAGTGAGATCCTGTTCTATTGTTTACTCTACTGAAACAACAGCACGCTGACTCATTGGCGTATAGTGGCTCGGTAAGAGCTTCGCCGCTGGACCAGCGCAGTGGCTTCCATACTCCGGCCTCCAGGGAGCAAGAATTTTCTCCGATCGCTGGACAGGATGTGAGCTTTGATGCTTCAATTGACTCCCTTCCAGATTCTTCGGGATTGAGGGACTTGCGCAGATCTGTGACGGTCGATCACAACGGCCCCGAGTCTCAGCAGTTGAGTCCGAATGATATGATTGCGCCGCAGTCCGCAGTCCATTCTATGTCAGTCAACTTGCTTGGGTCTAACAACGTGAGTCAACATATGGATGACCAAGGAAAACCGTGACTTCTCTGACGAAGCCACTCTTAAGATATTTATGGAGAACTCAACAAATGGTGACCCAAGAGGCGATATCATCGCCCGTGGTATTGTCACCGAAGAAAGAGCTCGCGTCATGTATGAAAGGTAAGCATGACAGACCATCAGCAGAGACCAAAAACAGCATCGTGAATGAAGACTCACTCGTGGCATAGATTTACCGGTGGGAGTAAGAATTTCTTGCCTCTCTTTGATCCTATTCGTGATACATTCGACTCTATCCGGTCACGATCCTTGTTTTGCTTCACGGTCATAATCTATCTTGCCAGTCGAGCAGTCATAGACCTACGTGGGGATACCCATATGCAATGCGTGCTTCAGGACGAAGCACAACGGCTTGCGGAAGACAGCTTCTTTGAAAGGCCCACGAAACTTGAAACTGTGCAGGGAATGATTCTCCTCGCTGCTTACTCAGAGAAGACCTGGTTCTCAACTGCACTCATCCTGCGCACGGCTTTAGATTCTGGTCTCGAAAAGTCGTTGGACACATTGCTCTCACAGGAAAACATACCTCGAAGCTCACTTGCCGCGACTATGGACGATCGCCAATTAGTGTGGCAAACACGGACCTGGCTCATTACTTTCACGTTGGAACTCGACGTGGCTTCGGGAACCGGTCGCAAATCGCGCATTGGGGAGGTAGATATTACAAAACTGCGCAAATTCTTGGACTATCCTCTCTCTTTACCGTGTGATATGCGCACTGTTTGTATTATCGAGATTCATCAACTTCGAGGTTCGTCTATCTACAACTCTGTTTCGTTCGCTAGCTAATTGGAAGATAGGTCACTCGCGCATGATATTAGAGAACGCAGGAACAGTCCGTGATATAGTACTAACGGAACTTCCAGCCATCATGACAAGGTTTCAAAATTGGTGGACAACTTGGGACGAGATTCATATGAGTAAGTTTCAAGGTTGTTTCAAGGCATACAAATATGTTGAAATACAATAGCTGACGAGTACAAAGACAATGGCTTTCATGCTGGAGCGTTCCAACGGAGTAGCCTCAAACTGATGTTACTATACGCTAGAATCTTTGCACTGTGTGCCTCGTTGGCACGCATACAGAAACTGCAGCCTACTGGCTCCAACTCCGAATCAGAAGTCATTGATCAGAGTGTAATGAATCTGTGGCAATCTTTAGTCACAACCATTATGGATCAACTCGCATTCCTGATTAATGAGCCATCCTATCGATGCCAGTTACCTTGGGCTCCGACCTACCCGGCTTTGACCATGGCATTTGTCAGTAAGTAATAGTACTTGCATAGGCCCCATGACGATGCGCATGCATACTAACTCGCGACCAGCCACATTTGCACTTCGCATCGCGCGGTGGCAACCAAACCTTATTGATCAAGACCTTCTTCTTGAACGAGCGGAGAAGATGTGTGACTTCTTGAAGCAGCCCCCATATCCAGATATCCACCGTACTGTCTCGATATTCGTTAATTATGCACGAGCTCTTATTGCAAGTCAGCGCCCTGGAAGCCACGATAGCGACGGTCCCAACTTGTCCAGTCAAGGCGATGCCACCATGTCCTCATACGCAGGCCCCGATAGCCCTGTGGACAATGCCCCGCATCTGGCGCCCTTGGATGGGCCGCGGTACAGGGCCGGCACAGCTATGCCGAGTGATAAAGATCCTAACTTACTACCCATGGCAAACCCCGATGCTGCAGCTGCAGCTGCAGCTGCCAGACCTCCTCTTCCACGGCTGCCCGACACAATGGAAGCCCCCAACTGGACCATGTCTAATTCCATCGCGGACTCATTTGGTCTGTTCGAGGAAGGGCAAAACGACATCTTCGATTTCTTGCCTATGATGCCTTCTTTGCCACAGTGAGATATTTGGCCGGCACAAAGTATATAGTTTTTATGATGCAAATGCAAACTTTTCAATCAGATAAAATCAATTGATGCCAAACTAAGGTAGTAGAACGTAAATATGTGCCATATTCTCCGATCTGCAGTACCGGTCCACGTTGGTAAATCCCACGACCAGACTGACTGCAAGAAAAGACAAATTCGGTCACAATGCCATTTACACATCATCTGTCACATGAAATAACGCAGTCTAAATCCTACCCACGCGCACCTGAGGCCGAAAACGTAAAATCCGTAGAAAATCTAGGCGTCGGGAACTGCCGTCGGAAATCCGGTCCCTACCCGGCGCCGGAGCCTGAGGCCCTCAAATGCGGCGCCGGACCGGCCCCGAACTGTAGCGAGCATCTTACTGGTTTGTTGTAGATACGCAAACATAATAGTTTGGAACGCTATGCATGAACACGGCCTAGAAGCTCTGAGTCAAGTTTTTCTGGCTCAAATTTTGCTCTCAGTGTCCACTAGTGGCAATGGAAGATTCTTTTAAATGAAACGGGGTTCGCATTGGAGTCATGGAATTGTTTGGATAGAGGCATCGTTGGTTCTTTCTTTAATTTGTTATTTACTTTTTTGCATCCTTCGGGTTTGGATTCACGTACGAACTTGAATGCACAAAATGTCGGGCCTTATAGGTGACTCTCCGATAGCTCGAGTTTTGAGGAGTTTTTCTAAAGGTGCGATTGATGTCTATACTATGCTCTGTCTATTCGAAAGTCTTTTTTTTCGTATTCTAACTGCCTTAATCTGTCTAGATAAGAAGCCTTGCTTCGAACAAAAATCTGCCACTACAATGGGCTCTGAAGAGAAGAGTCAGGATGGCGAGGAGTATACACTGGTTGAACTGTCACCCCATGAAACACTGGTGGAGTTCCAAGAAGGTTCTTTGGCAAATCCAAACAACTGGTCTTTTGTAAGCTATCAATATCATATTGTCAGAGGCTGAGTTTACAATAAGTAAACAAAGCCAGATTATGGTACGTACTAACACTTGCTCTAGAATAAAAAATTGTACAACGCAGTGGTGGGACTACTCATCGTACTGAACAGCGGCATCTCCTCCTCTCTACCTAGCAATGCAGTCCCCACCATCATGCAAGATTTCGATGTATCCGGCGACGGCCAGAAGGTCCTGCCAACAGCAATTTTCCTGGTCGGCTACTGCGTCGGACCTTTAGTCTTCAGCCCTCTAAGTGAAACAATCGGACGTCAGCCGATTCTGTTCTGGTCATTCACGGTGTTTGTTTTGGGGACACTTGCTTGTGCCTACGCACCCAATTGGCCGGCTCTATTGGTCTTCCGCGTTATCTGTGGCACGATGGCTGCTGCGCCGCAGACTGTTGTTGGCGGTGTTTATGCCGATTTGTTTTCTGACTTGCGAAGCCGAGGTCGTGCTATGGCGTTGTATATGGCGGTAAGTCAACAGCTGATGTCTATAGTACTCAAGTGCTTCCTACTCAAGCTGCAAAATAGCTGACAGGACCCATCTTACAGGCTTCAAGTTTTGGGCCAATTATTGGGCCTATCATCTCTGGCTGCTCGGTTCAGTATGGTTGGCGTTGGACGTTCCGGATCGATGTTATACTATGTGGCATTGGCTGGGTTGGCCTTTGGGGCTTTTCTGGTAAGTACACTGACCAGCTCCGTGTCTTCCAATCTTATTCCCTTGCTCACTCTTCCTTCCTTAGAAACATTCGCACCTGTGCTCCTCGAAAAGCAAGCAGCAAAGCTTAGAAAAGAGTCCGGTTCCGACCGATATCTTTCTCCACAGAGACTGAAGTCCTATGAGGCCTTCACATTGACGCAGACGATCACCCGTCCTCTGACAATGCTTGTTTTTGAGCCCATCATCTTGTTCACCTCGATATACATCTCTCTTGCATGGAGCATGGTATTCTTTTATTTCCAGGCGTATCCAATTATCTTCGAGGGTATGTTCTCCGCGTCTATTCTTCCTGGGCCCAATCTGACTTTACCAAGGCACTTACAACTTCAATGTTGAAAAGACATCTCTCACATACATTCCCAGTAAGTTGGAATCTCCCAAATCAGCCATCTGTATGATTTTTCCCAAGCTAACGAATCATCAGTTGGCCTTGGCGCCGCATCCTCCTGCGTCTTCGCGCTCTACTACGACAGCCTCTACAACAAAGCCAAGAAATGCGGGAAAAGATGGGCATCCGGGCCAGAGTCCCAGCGACTCCCACTATCTTGCATCTCCGCCCCCTGCCTAACAATCAGTCTCTTCTGGCTCGCTTGGTCCGCAAAAACCAGCATCCCTTGGATTGTTCCAGTCCTATCCGGCATAGTATTCGGACTGGGCTACCAAACAACCTTTATCTCTCTTTTGACATACGTCACCGATGCATACAAGATCTACTCTGCCAGTGCCCTCGCCGCATCAGTTATCATGCGGAGTGTTGCCGGTGCGCTCTTTCCGCTCGCTGCCGACCCGCTGTATTCAAAGCTTGGTGTTGCGTGGGCTACTTCGGTTTTGGGACTTGCTAGTCTGGCTTGCATCCCGATTCCATTTGCTTTGCTTTACTATGGGCCTTGGATTCGGAAACGGAGTCCATTTTGCCAGCGGTTGCTGGAGATGGAGATGCGAAAGTCGTCGAGTGGGATACAGACGCCTCAAGAGGGTGAAGTGGAGGTCTAAGTATTACCATGACTACTATCTGCACCTTTCCGGTCTTGGTCATGATCATGGGTTTTGTTTTTATTTCTATTCTCATTTTCTCCTTTTTCTCTTGCTTCTTGTTTGCTCGTTTTTTCGCATTTGGGAGCTGTTTGGGCTTGCATTTACAAGACATGAATATTAATGTTAATGACTCAAAATAATAATATCGCGCGGCGAAGGTCCTTGCAAAAAATGAATCAAAATTTGTCCTTTTCTTTGATCTACTCTTACCCCATTGACTACAATGACTTAGCTTAAAATCGGCCTTTGACTTCGGAGATTTGCACTTCGGCTCGGCCATTCGACAACCCCGAGGACGACCTTCTCTCACTTAGTAGTAGATTGTCCTTTTTCCCCGAGCGTTTTAATTATCTGCTTACTTCAAACCTCCACGCGCTTTTTGGAGTAATCGTGGGTGTTTGGTTTGGCTATGTGAGGTCTGATTTCTCCTTCCTTCCTTCCTTTCTTCTTCTCTTTACTCCTGTGCCGCGTCTTTTTCTTCTCTTCCTTACCTTTCTTTTCTTCCTTTTCTTTCGAGGTGTCTCTTTCAACCAAAATGTCGCTCCAAGGTGCCAAGTCTGCGCATTCATTTGTTGATCCAGAGCATACCATTGACGAAACCACTCCAGAGCCCAAGCTCGCCGAAGTAGAGGCGCCCAAACCACCATGGACAAATGATGCGCCTGATGGAGGCCTTACTGCTTGGCTAGCTGTGCTAGGCGCATGGTGTGCCTTATTTTGCACATTTGGCTGGATCAATAGTACGTTAACTCTCCGGGTTTTCAATCGATACGTTGTGGTCTTCCACGGGGCTAATCTACATTGACATCGAATCAGGTGTGGGCACCTTCCAGGACTACTATGAGACTACCCTGCTGCGTCAATACTCTTCCAGCACAATTGCCTGGATTCCTTCTCTGCAGATTTTCTTCATGTTTGCCATGGTAAAAGTCCCCCAAAAAGATCCTCTAATTTTTCAAAAATTGACGACCTGGTCTATCGAAATAGGGACCAATCATCGGACAACTGTATGACAGATTCGGACCCCGCTACATCATTCTCGGAGGCTCATTTCTCCACATCTTGGGCCTGATGATGGCATCCATATCCAAAGAATATTACCAACTCCTCCTCTCCCAAGGCGTCTGCAGCGCGATGGGAGTATGCGCAATTTTTCAACCCTCAATGAACGTTATCCCAAGTTGGTTCGACAAGAAGCGGGGCGCCGCCTATGGAATTGTCGCAACGGGCTCGAGCCTTGGGGGCGTGATATTCCCGATCATGGTTAGTCGGTTGATTGCCGAGATCGGGTATGGGTGGGCGATGCGAGTGGCTGCGTTTCTTATCATGTTTCTGTTGGCGATTACTGCTCTTACTGTGCGTTCGAGGGTGCCTCCGAGGCCGAGAAAGATGGACAAAGACACGCTTCTCAGACCTTTTAAGGAGGTCAAGATGGTGCTTCTTGTTTTGGGATTTGTGTTTTTGACGTTTGGGGTTTTCATTCCGATTGATTATGTGGTTGTTCAGGCCCTGAGTGCTGGAATGAGCTCTAATCTTGCCCAGTATCTTGTTTCCATGCTTAATGCTGCAAGGTGAGTCTTGGAACTCTGTTCTTCATGATTTGGTGTGTTGCTAATTACTATACTCAACAGCCTGTTTGGCCGCATGTTGGCTGGTATTTTCTCTGACAAGGTTGGGCACTACAACATTCTTGTCAGCGCATGCTTTCTTGCCGGTGTGCTTGTTTTGGCGTTGTGGATTCCTGCTGCGAGCAATGCCTCTATCATCGTCTTTGCTTGCGCCTTTGGGTTCGCTTCAGGGGCTTACGTGTCCCTCGCTGCTGCGCTGGTGGTTAAGATCTCACCATTCCCAGAGATAGGTTACCGGACAGGCTTGCTGTTTCTGTTTTCGTCAATTGGTGGTCTAACAACCAACCCGATTGCAGGTGCAATCTTGCAGCGTGACGGTGGCTCTTACACGGGCATGAAGATATTCTCTGGTGTTTTCCTGCTAGTTGGGAGTGTGTTAGTGCTAGCTGCTCGACTTCATCACACGGGACTAGTGTGGAAGGCTAAGTTTTGATGATGCACGATTCATGTATCTCAAAGGTTGCTTTCTCTTGGCAATCCGTGTTCGGAAGAGAGATCTCGAGCTGCTTAGTGGATAGAACAATGTGACTGAACACCTGTAGGTCTGGGCCGAAAAGCCAGCACCTAAGAGGAACATTGTAGTAGGAAGAAATACATTCGTCCAAACTTCATCAAACACCCTTTCAATAATATGATATTTCAAATCAGGCGCCTCTTTTTCGCGCTCATGGCGACAAGATACGAGGATGCCTCTTTGTGCCAGCCAGTCTTGCACCCATCGGGATTGTCCATCAAGTTGCCCCCGCAGCATTCGAATTTAAAGTACTCCGGATATTCTTCTCTGATGTGCGGGTCGGTCTCCGCTTCCATAGGGCCGAAGAAGTCATTGTCCCAGAACAAAGGCGAATCATCTTCCACACAGGCCTCTTCTATAAAATCATTAGGTTTGTTCCAATTTCACAATTTCGACTTTGATCTTTCTCATTTCTACTTACTTTCATGGTATCTGCAGGCTGTTTCCGAGTTCAACAGAACGTCAAATTGCTTATTACAGACTTCGCATTCTGCATAGCGAGGCCTCTTGGCACTGCTAGTAGTTTCCTGAGCCGGACGTTTCTCTGCGCTTGCGGTCTCATCATCTTCAGAGCCTTTCTCTTCATCTGAGCCCTCGTCGTTTGATTCTTGATCCGAATCCGAATCCGAACTCGGTGGAATTGGAACCTTGTTCTTTTCGACAAGTAGATTTTCAACGACCTTCTCTTTTGCGGCGGGAATTGTCTCGCAGATAGTCTTCAAGAGTGTCCGTAATAATGTGTCCGATGCAGTGTCGATGCAATGATTGAGGCAATCATCTTCGATTTTGATGTTTTCGTCCATTGTATTGGAGGCGGGCATTTTGATGCTTGAAGATTGAACATTCAAATTCTTTTTCTAGAGAGAGAGAACGAGTCAAGACTGGTCTCTTACGATGAATCGGATAGAGACATGACGGGTCCGAGAGACGCGTCAACTCGCGTCTTGCATGACCCGCGTCGCGGATCGATTCTCCACCACTGACAAGGATAAAGAAAAACAAAACAGGAAGTTGTAGTCAAGTTCAATACCTCACTTTTGTATTATGACACCTAAACATTGGTCCTTTTCACTTCATTTGATTTGTGAAAGTTCAAAAATCGGTTCGTGATACATCACAATTGAGTGAGCGTAGGTATCTACTTCAGCAGTGAGAATCAGTGTTCTCGCGCTTCTATGTATAGCCTAGTACTCAGTACTGAACCATTGGGAATCTATTGAATCATCCCATCGGGATTCATCAAACCAATGCTCTGCGCCAAATAATTCCAATCCGGAAACTCGGACCAATTGAAGTCCAAATCATCCAAATCCCAAAACGGCGCCCCGAGATTTTGCAACGCCGCATCATCCACAGACACAGGAATTTCAGTAGACTGCATCTGCTGTTGTTCCTCTTGTCGTTGCTGCTCCCTCTGTGCAACGGAAGCAGAGTGCGCATTTCGAATCCTTAACGCTTTCGCTCGCAGCTGCACAAGCATGGGCCACTTGGGACCCGGATCAGGCCACGAGGGATCTCGAGCCACAAGCTCAAAATGTGTCTCCACGCCGCGCCAGGCTTCCTCCACAAATTGACCTGTCGGGAACACACATAGGTGCCACAGTATATAGGTTAATAGGTGGAACTGGGTGTACGTTGATGTTAACCAACGGAATCCGCGTAGGAGCTCGTCTGAATACATTTGCAAGCCGAGATTTAGGGCTCTACAGGCCATTCCGAGAAGTTCTTGGGTTTCTTCTGAGTCTCCTGCTGATGAGGATGGGAGTGCGGTCTGGAGCCCTTTTTGTCGGAGATGGACCTCTGCTTTGGCGACGAGGATCTGGCTGAGGAGGATGCCCATGCGCTGAATTGGGATGTCAAGGTCGCCGTACTGGACATACTTTTCTTGTAGGGCATTGTGAAACTTGGCAATTAGTTGCTCGGGACGGGCGCCGTCTTCTGAGTCGATTGTTGATCGGGCCATTGGAAGCCACATTCTGTTGACTTCGGATATGATTAGGGAAAATGTCATCTCTGTCCACTGTGCCTGTGAGGATATCGGTTCTGTGGCTGTTTCGCTAAGGCTCAAGTCGTCAATGTTGGCGGGTAATTGGGCATCGCCGCCATGTTCTGTCACTGTAATGCCATGGTCCTCCGCCATTCGGCAGTCGGTCGTGGCTAGCATCCACCATAGTCGGCGGCGGATCTCGCACTCTAGGGGAGACAGTTTAAAGTGCTTCCCATCGCGGTGAAGACCGATTGATTGCGCTGCTCGAATGGCTAGTCCGCGCAGAGTAAAGCCAGAGCGACCACTATTGCTGTAACGTAGGCACGTCTATGTAGGGTACGTTATTAGCAGGCAAGGCTCAGATACCAACACTTGGGGCCAGTATAGGCTATCCACATACCAAGAAGATCGCCAGTGCCTGTAATGAGGTCACTGTTGGGGAGTCCAGAAAAGATGATTGATACATAGCAAGTTCAATGCCCTGTTGGTACCGACGCATGTCCGAACGTATGCCATCATTCTCGGGGTTATCAGAAGACATAGCAGTGGCAGCACCGAAGAAAATTGCAAAGAGCAAACAATGAACATCAGGTTGAACCGAATCTGGCCGATTAATCGCAGCGAAAATACGAGGTTTAGTCGTCGGCACGTGAATCACCTTGACAACTGGATCCACCCGACTTAAAAAGGTCTCCCAGAGCACCGTCGCCTGCCATCTGCTCGGATGCAACGATTTGATATCCAACGGGATGAGCTGCGGATTCGTGATCATACCATCAACCTTTATCCGAGGCGGTTTTCTAGCAGCACCATTCTCTGTATTGGGTGACCCCATGGCCGACTGTAGCTCATGCTCCTTCTCCAACACCCGCGACAAGAACGGCTCATCAACATAACTACCATTTTTCGCCAAGAAACCAGGCTCAGCCCTCGCCGTCTGGCGACCCGAAGTCACCGCACTAGATTCACTCGAAGACGCTCGAACAACATCATGATTGGCGGTGTGGGTGTGGGTGTGGTAATCCGAGAGTAAATGGCCAGTTGGGTGCTGGGGCGTTGGCTGGGCTGACTGCCCCGCGATCGAAGTAATGGAGCGCTCAAGTTGCTCCAGGCGCTCCACTAGATCGGTAGAGGTTGTCTTCGGCGCTCGGCGCTTCACTCTTTTTGGGCCGGGATATTCACATGGGACATTAAGGCGACTGCACTTGTTGCATGGAGTGCCTTTGTCGCAGCGGACTTTGCGCTCGTGACAGCGTAGACAAGAGCGTTCTACGTTGTATCGGCGGTCCATTGTTCTATCAACCTACAAAGTGGGTCTCAAATATCTCGGGTGTGGATACCGGGTATAGATCGAAGTGCATGGGCCTATGGTATAGATACCATGGAGGTTGTCGCAAGAAATGATGATGTCGGCATTTCGGATTTTTGAATGACCGAGGCCGGAGGGCCGAATGCCAAGATGCCAAGACCCGGCCAATGGCACCTGGGTGGTTTGTCAGTGGGTCTATATGATAAAACTGGGGTAGGTGCTACTGTATAGACTACCTCCAAACAGATCTGAGAGAGACGAGTTTGATGTTGGAAGGTTGTAATTACTTTGGCAAGGCCCGTATTCCTGTGGTTCGGGGCTATATCAACTTTTTTTCAAACATTCCGAGTCCACGGGTGGCGACCACAGCATGAAGGTAGGTTGTGAATAACCTCAGTTTATCCACTGGGTGGAGATCGCACCCCACCATCTCTATATTTACAAATTGAAGTAAAGGTAAAACTGAGTACAATGGACTCTCTTCCATTTGAACCTCATTCAATGTTTCTCTTTCTAAAAATTATTTCTTCTTTCACTCTTCTGGATATCAAATCCTCAGGTGCCATAAAACACAAGTTTATCCCAAGACATCATATACAAGGGTGAAACCTTCCAAAATTCCAAAATTCCAAAATTAAATCATATAGAATCACATGAACAGAACGCCGATAATCGCTAAAAAAGACAACACCTAACCAAACACAGGGCACCGCCGGATTTTAATTCTTCCAAATGGCTGAAACCAAGAATGAAAACAGGAGACCAGCCCAGGAATTAAAGTATGTATCATGAAAAGAAGATTAGGAAATGAGAAGGTCGCGCACGCTCATGCCCTTTCTCCGTTGCACATCGACTCCCCTGCTTTGCTGAGAGGGAGCAGAGAGAGATGTACTGCTAGCAAAGTGCTCGTTGATAGAGTCCGCTGTACCTCTTCTGTCTTGCGTGAGCATAAGCAAAGCAGCGGAAGCCTCATGATCGATTCCTTGAAGCTCGTGCATCTTGTCCATAGCTGGGTTGATGGGACCCAGTGCTGGACTAGGCAGAACGGATGAAATATCGGGCAATGTGTGGATTGAGGGCATGCGGGTACGGGGAGAGAAGGAGGGAGATGTATCAGACATCATCGCGCTGCCAGGCATAATCTCCGGTGATTCAGAAGCAGAGTATGAATACATTGAAGATGGCGGGCGTTGAGGGGGATGTTGAGTGGACTCTGCTCCTTCCATGTGGAACTCTGGGGATGTGGGTGAAGGTGGGGAGGTGGTATGGGTAGCGCCGGCTGTTTTAAGGTCTCGAATGCATCGTTCCAAGTAGTTCACATAGTCAATGCTCGCCTAGAGAGTAGAACAGATATTATGTTAGAAAAAGAAGGGTCCACGGCTGAGTTCAAACGCAAGAAGGCTTGAGCCTGGAGGAGAAATGTACCTGGAGAATTGCAAGTTTGTGCATCTCTTGCCCTGTGCAGGCAGGAATCATATCCTTCAAAGTACCAAACTCCTCGTTCATCTTGGATCGTCGACGGCGCTCGATCAAACTGTGGGCTGTCTTTCGGGCGATCTTACGTCCCGCGGCACTTGTAGCACTGGGTTGCTTCTTTTTGGAGGTGGTAGTATCCTTGGTCTGTTCGGGTGATGGCTGGGCTGCTTTCCCGCTCTCTTTGGACTTTGAAGGAGACTTGGTTGTTTGGGGCTTTGGTTTCATCTGAATGATCTTGCGTGTTCGAGTAGGAGGTGGTGGCAGCTCAAAGTCTTCTAGCGAGCGCTTGGTAGCGTTGCCGGACCGAGCCTGTTGTGTTGATGATCTGCGAGCCACGAGATCAGGGGAAGTTGGTGAAGCCGGGACGTATGTAGGATCTGAACGAGATGACCGTCGACTATAGGAATCATCAACTTTGGAGGAACCCATGGCGGCTGGGGGTAGAGCGAAGGCGTCTGTGGCATCGGCGGGCTGATCCTTGATGATGAATTCGCCAGACATGGCGGGCGTAGGGGGAAAACGTGTAGACATGGTGGAAAGTGAGAAGTAGACGACAATCAAATGTTTCGAAGCACCGATCCCCGGGGAATGAGAGAAAATGGTATAAGCAAGTGAGGGGGAGGAAGGGGGCACCCAGTTACTGGGGAATTATATACCGAAACGGATTTGTATAGAACGGCAGTGTCGCGTGCTTGGAGCGCCCACGAGCCGCAATCGAGGGAGCTGATTGGTGGTGGATTGGAGCTCGTGCCCCAGGGAGCAACGGGCATTTGCTGGCTACAAGTGGGGCGGGGGCGAGCTTATCAGCAGGTACAGGGTTACTCCTTCTCCACACACCAATCATCACTGCAATTCTGTCCTATAACCCTCAATTCCCAGGCAATTCCCAGGCAAATACATCAATGATTGTCCCTCGTCCAGAGTGGTAGCCCAGCACGTGTGCTCTGGACTCGTACTTGGACTCTCGTGCCCCCGTGCATTCCCTTATTAACCATTTTATATGTGCGGGGGTTGTACATCTCTCTGGTTGAGACTTTGCCCTTGACATTTTTTAAGTTCTCATCAAAAAAAACAAAATTCAATCGGAGACGTTGAAGGGAAAAAACCGGGTGGTCTCTTGTGAGGCACATGTGCAAATCGATCCCATCCCGCATTCATCCTACCTGTCCATAACGTCAGTGATCGACCTGCAGGAAATTTTCTTTTCTTTTTTTTTTTGCCACTTATACTACATTATTTCTTTGTACTGTTTCCAGAATTTTCCCTATTGCATAAATATCAACATTATAATTAGCTTAGCTTATTAGATTGTGTTACCAATAGGGCGGTTGCAATTCGAATCAAGGTTAATTAAGACAATTCCGGTTGGCCGACAATCCGGCGCGGAGAAAAAGCAAACCTGCGGCTTGCCGGAGTATCGGAGTATCGGAGAAAGAACATTCAATAGGGGGACATCTATACATAGTAGTAATTGATGTGTAGAATGCGGTATTATTATTATTCCTTGGTATTCAATCAATCCATGCTATATAAAGTACACTTCCAATTCTCGCTAGTAAATCAAACAACCCCTATCCATATCCATGCATGTCCTTGTATATCACAGTATTCTTTCAATTCCAATTCTTCCTACTTTTGGAAGTTATCCGGTCGACATTTCGACATGCATCGCGTATAGGTTTGCCAGCTAGAACAACCTCGATTAGCTCAACAATTCTCACCCATTCTTATATAAACCGTTTCACTTACCAGTACTGGTCATCTTCAGGCACAGCAATGGTGCAAGTCTGAGCTTCCAAGGAGCACAACTCATTGCAATGGTTGCTTCCCTTAGTGGGCTTATCAATCGAGTTCAGTCCATGCGAGGCGTGGATGTTGGTAGTCTTATTTTTCGGAATTGACAGTCCCGTTGTCAAAGGTGCTTTGTTTCGGGTCCCGGTTGTGGTCGCATTATGAGCGATTGTAGCATTGGTAGGGACTGGGACTGCGATGCGGTGGCCGACGTAGGGGCCTGCGAGTCGGGGCAGGGCGGCCGCGGTGCCGGCTAGGGCAACCAGGCAAACACTGACAAGACTTTGGATGTGCATAGTGAATCGTAGATTGTAGTAGAAACTTAATATCACAAGGATAGGTAGAAATGTGATTGATTGAGGTCAAAGTCGGAAAAGTGGATATATTGGAGATGATGATGAAGCTGAAGATCCACCCCTGGGCAATCGGTTTATATAGATCGTCTTTCTGACAATCTCGGAAATTCTGAGAGGCTGGTTGCTCTATAGTACTATCCATGCACCCGTCTTTGCTATTGGTGCGTATGGCAAATATGACAGCTGATCACTGGGTTACGGCATTCCACATTCCTCTCGTGGGCCGGGGGAAACCATTCATACCCAACCTCCCGGCGGATTGATAATCACAAGATTTGCCTAAAGCAGTCTCAATAGCCTTTGGAACTTCAATAATCAGTGTGCTTCATTACTGAAAGTGGTTTGGTTGGGCCTTGGTTGTCATTCTGGCCAATCTGCTTCAACGCTTATACATTCCAGGCCGCTTTGGCATAAATGTAAACCAATGGCGGTAGATATTGATAGATTAAGGATGATTTGGCTTTGTGCATCTGCCGACGCGCTACGAGGTGTGGAACTCCTTGTCGTGACAGGAAGCTGGGTTCAAGTTGCCCGCACGGGTCTCATTCTTGGACAGTCTCTAAACTCGGATGCTCCAGGACTCCAGGGCTATTCATACCTAGCTGCCACATATTTACTGAAGCCCGGCCGCGTTGTGCTTTCCAAGGTTCCCTTCAGATATTGACAGGTTATTTTCGGTTTGTTCGAGCTAAACTAATAGACATATCCAAAAAAAAAAAACCATAGTGGAAACGTGACCTCTATTCGTCTAGAACCGTATCAACATTAACGCAGAATCGGTCTACTTTCAAATGCTCGCCTCTATAAACAAGAAATTAACTGAACAGACGATCAACCATAATCTTGCCAAACGTCTTCTCAGCAGGTGATTGATCCATCCGCAAGATACGGTTACCAGCCCGAGAACTCAACCACAGGCCATGGTCGCTTGAGCTCTCTTCATCGCCTTCGATTTTGTGGCGACTTCTGCGATCAATTATACACTGACCGCGAGTCCACTGCCCCTGTGTCTCGATACGGATATCTTCGGGGGAGTTGGCTGAAGGAGCCCACTCAGGATCCTCGGAAGTAAGGGCGTACCATACACAGACCGGGTCGTGCATACTTAACTCCGCAGAATCCCCAACTTGGCCTGGGTGGAGACGCTCCAAAGTACGGAACGTATGTCCCATGAATGCAGTGACCCATTCAGCAAGAGGAGAACCGGCGGCGAGAAGAGGAGTGACGGCTTCGCGAAGCTCACCACGGGACAGATTGTGGCGCAGAGTGATGTCCAGTGGGAAAAGACGTAGGGTCAACTGCTTACTGAGCTTTTCCGGGTAGGGTGCCAATAAGGGGCTTGTTGTAAGTGGCAAGGTGGAGTTGGGGTTTGGGGATGTGAGCGCAAACACTCGTGCGGCAGCGACAGCATCTGCATAGGCGTTGAACTCGCCAACCGGGGTGACCTGTGTAACTCTTTGTTAATGCTGACCTCCCAGCTTATTTGACAGTTTTCTTACATTGCCAGGTTCATGGATTGCACCACCCATGACAACAACCTCCTTCGCGCGGAGGAAGGTCTCTGGGTCTTCTGCTGCAGCCAAAGCCAAATTGGTGAGTGGGCCAACAGCGACAATGGTCACAGTATCGGGCTCATTTGCACGCAGTACCCGGAGGATTTCCTTGTGTGCAGGAAGTCTTGAGGGGATGAATGAATGGTCACCAGGGACGGCACCTGTCTGGACTGGTGTGATACCCTCGGGATCCACTGCCGGATCAAAAAGATGTTCCCAGGCGGTCGTGGGTGTGAGATGAGGGTGCTAGATTATCGGTCAGTTCTTCTTCTACTATGCGTGCAGAGAGTGCCCGTGTAGTACTTACCGTGGCATGGATGCCACCAAGGCCATCGGTTCCATCTGCGGGGTTAATGTCAGTTATCTTATCAATTCAAATTGTTCAATGCTAACCACGAAACACTTACGGAAGTAGTCTGCTAGCATCTTCTGGTCTTCCAAAGGATCCTCTGCACCCACTGCAACTACCGGACGGAAAGCACGGAGGGTATCATAGCCCTCTGGCTTGCCATTATCACGGCGCCATTGAATCTCCCGCTCGAGGATATGGAACATGGACACCACATTGCGTAAACAGCTGTATCTGCATAAGCTCGAGTCCGTGTTCGCCAGTTATTAGAACTCACTTCTTGACTTCGATGTTTCCAAATGTCAATGAGATCAGTAGAACCTCAAGGTCCTCTGGCTTAGAGGACAGAGCTAGCAGTAGAGCAAGGATGTCATCGATGCCCTGATACATATCTTTCAGTATACTATACAAAATGACTCAGATTGTATTAGCACTTACTGGGTCAGTATCAATGATAATCTTCTTAGCCGGCATTATGAGTGAATATGATCAATGATGAGAGTAGGATATGGGAGGTGGGATATCAGAAAGTTGACAGTTATCGCTGATTACAACTGTTTCCCCCCCATATCGACACCTAAGGCAGAGAAACTTAGATAACCTACGGGGTACACGTGACCTGAATCCGCACTTGTCCGCACCATCGAAAAAAGACAAAAAGGGAGATGATCGTCTCAAAATCAAAAACAAAGAGATCAGACGCAATATACGATAGATCATGAAACATCAATTGATGGTGCTAGATTTTGCTTTCCCCTACTTTACGATCTGTACCTGACCAGTTGGGTCTTACTTGCAGAAAACGCGCGTAGATGCATTATCGGTGACCGGCATCCCCTTTCCGACCCCTCGTGGCGGGCGAGGGCGTAAAAAGTACCTACATGTAAGGGGATGAGGATGGCCCGATCCCCTGCCGGATCGACATGATTCTTCTCGGCCATACAAGGACATATCAGAAAAGGATAATTAAAACAAAGCCGGGACCTTGGAGGCCCAATCATACGCCAGGTGGGTAATTGACAGTGTCACCCGGAGAGGGGAGACTGGAGACGTGGCCTGTTCGCGAACCCCCATTTGTACTGCTCTCCACTTGGAGAAGTGCATGGACGTTGTTTGGTGGCTTTTAGATCCCAAGAGGAAGTGAAGGTTAGCGTATTACCAATATGTATCTATCGCACTAGGGGACTTTATAGAGTTAATTTTGGAAAGACTTAATTTTGGGAAGTCAACCCATGTCACTTATTTAATTCTTGAGTTATTTTATTCAATAAAAGTCCAAGAAATCCGAAAAATCTCATACCAATATCTCGCGGTTTTCATTGTGGGTAGTCTCGCCCAGAGGCCGTGTAATACGCCCCGTTTACCGTACCGTCGGACGCCCCCCTCGGATCAGCGTGTCCTTTTCTGGCTCCCCTTCTCCTGTTCTTCTTCACCAACGTCCTTTCCCTTCCTACCTCCCCCTTCTTCAACTACTTACGTTGGAGAGCTTTGGTTTGTTTTCTTCTTTGTTTGGTCGTGTTGTTGTAGCTTTGTTCGAGTGCAGTTGAGCGTGAAGCGCTCGTCGCCCCCGGACTTTTCGTCTCAACAACCTACGTCCAGCTTCCACCATCTCCAATTGGGTTGGACTACGACACGAGACTCGACTCTTGAGCTCAAGGCCGCTTGGAGCTTACACCAACCAACACCCTCAGTCGGTCAATCGCATTGCGCCTAGGTTTCGAAGACGTTCATGTGCGGCTTTGTCCTCTAAACCTCCCTCCCATCAACCCCGTTTTTCGATACTGTGTGCGCTCAATTCGGTCTACGGTTGCGCGTGCCAAGTTTATTGTGCGCGTACGTGATTGTCCTACCCTCCCTGGACACAAACTCCAACGTAGTGTGATATTACACTATCCCTGATCCCTTCCCCAAAACCTCATTCAACCCGGTACGTGGAGCACACGAAGCGGCAGTATTTGAAAGTGATCAGATTGATTGAGACTAATTGATTCCGCAGCATTATGACTATGAACCCTTACCTGAGCTGGGCACTCCTGCTCGTTGTGGCAGGCAGCCTTGGCTGGTACTACACGAATGGCTCGGCCCCCAAAGCCACCAAAACCCCCGTCCGGGCTGTTGTCGAGAAGGCCGAGGCCACAGTAGCGCCCAAGAAACAAAAGCGGAAGCCCGTCCCCCAGCCGGCCAAGAAGTCTGAGGTGAAGACCGTGATCTCACCTCCTACTAGCGAGGAGGAGGAGCAGGCGGAGGACGACGTTGACCGCAAGGAGATGGCTCGTCGCCTCGCTGCGATCAAGAACGGCACCTCCCCCGCTACAGCTCCCTCCACCAAGAACCAGAAGAAGAAGGCCAAGAAGGCCAATCAGCTGGAGAGTGGCTCCCACGCCTCTTCCACCACCGGCGCCGATGCTGATGATGATCTTTCCCCTGCCGTCTCCCCGCAGGTGAATGCTGTGCGTTCCGCCGGCTACGTGTCCGACATGCTTGAGGCCCCCGCCCCCGCTGCCTCTGTTCTCCGCGTCACCGGAAATGTCGAGTCGGCGCCCAAGAAGGAGAAGGTCCAGTCCTTCAAGCAGGTTGAGAACAAGAAGCAGCGCCAACAGCGCCTGAAGAACGAGACCCGCAAGGAACAGGTCCGGGAGGCGGAAGAGCAGCGCCGGCAGTTGCTCGAGAAGCAATTGCACACCGCTCGTGAATCTGAGCGCCGTGAGGCTGCCCGGTCTCAGGCCCCTGCCACCAACGCTTGGCAAACCAAGGAAGCCCCCAAGGCCAACGGTACCAAGGCTGTTCCTGCCCCCGCCCCGACTTCCGCCCCAGTGCAGCTCCTTGATACCTTTGAGTCCGCCCCCACCCAGAAGAAGTGGGCCCAGGAACTTCCTTCCGAGGAAGAGCAGGTGCGTATCCTCGGTGCTGCCAACGGTGTCGATGAGTGGACTACCGTCTCCAAGAAGCCCAAGAAGAAGGGCACCAAGGCCGATGAGAGCGTCAGCGATGCCAGTGCCTCTGAGAGCCAGGCCGCTCCTGCGGCACCCCTCCCAGTTGAGCCTAAGGTGACAGTGACTCCCACCTACCTTCCGGATATCCTGCGCTCCACTGAGAAGGGTCACCCCTTGGACTCGGACTGGGCTGCTTAAATTCATTCCCCTCATTCCTACATCCCATACGCCATGTTCATTTTCATCCATGTTCCTCTCTCACGCACAATTTCTCCCTCTATCTTCACCTTGACATGTACTTATTACCCTTTTGACTTGGCTTTGGCGTTTTTCGGGACTGTCCTATAATACCAGCACTTTCCCACCAAAATTTTGGGCAAGTTGCTCACAGCGCAAAATCCCGGTGCAAACCCTCACATCTCGAGGTATGGAAACAGCATTTCCAGAAAAAGCACCAGTGGGGCGATCTGTGTGGTCTATGTTTTTTTTTTTCTCTTTTTTTTTTCCATTTCATTTCTAGCTCACCTGTATTACAATTGAAGTATTTCCAATCGTATCATGCTTCGTTTTGATCTATTTATGTGTAGAAGAATACCTAATTAGAATAAGAATGTGTACCGTTGTCGTCACATTACCCGTTCTGGTTTAGCGCCGAGTTCCGGTCATCGTGGCCTGAAGTGCACACCTGCTTTGTATACATAGTACGGCTCCACCAGGTTATTTACTCCCCTTCGACCCTCCTTGCAACTTTAACCTTCCAACCTCTTCACTTCTCTCTAACTCTTTTTTTCTTTTCTTTCTACACCACCTTCTTTCACATCATTCCGCCATGGCCCAAATCCGTGGCACAGCGGGCTACAACCTCGGCCACCAGAACCCATTCGGCGGGCCCGGTAGCGCAGATGCTACCAGCGATCCCAGCCCGCTCGACGCCATCCGCGAGCACACTAGCAAGATCGAAGACTGGCTAGACACCATGTCTGATCCTGTGAAGCCGTACGTGATCCTCCCGATGCTTTAGAAGCTCTCCCAGTGCTCCCGATAGTCTCTGGTCGCATCCACACAAACACGCCAATTATCCCCAAACAAGGGGTCCCAAAGCTTGCTCTGAAGCGGTGTTGACTCGACCTAAACAGATATCTCCCAGCCATCGGCCGCTTTCTTATCGTGGTCACCTTCATCGAAGACTCGCTGCGCATTCTTACACAATGGAGCGACCAGCTGGTCTACCTCAATGATTTCCGTCACAGTAAGACACCTTGAAACACACCTCCCGCTTCCCGGCCCGCATTGGCACAGCTCGAGTGCTCGAGGGCAAGATCACAACACACTTCTTTTTTTTTTGGAGCTTCCTGCACAATGATTCTAACTCGGTCTTTTTTCTTTGACTTAAAGTTCCCTGGGGAATTACACACCTTTTCTTGATTGTCAACGTCATCGCCATGTCCATCTGCTCATTCCTCGTCATCGCCCGCAAGCATACCGAATACGCCGTCGCAGGATTGCTGGTTGTTGTCGTCACACAAGGTCTAGGATACGGTCTTATCTTCGACTTGAACTTCTTCTTCCGTAACCTGAGTGTCGTTGGCGGCCTGCTTATGGTGCTTTCGGATTCCTGGGTGCGCAAGAAGTTCATTCCCGCCGGTCTGCCCCAGCTTGATGAGAAGGATCGCAAGATGTACGTCCAGCTTGCTGGCCGTGTCTTGCTGATCTTCCTGTTCGTTGGATTTGTTTTCTCTGGCCAGTGGAGCTTCTGGCGCGTTCTGGTTAGCGGATTTGGTTTGGTCGCGTGCGTCATGGTCATTGTCGGTTTCAAGGCCAAGTTCAGCGCTATCGTGCTTGTCGTCCTTCTCAGTGTGTTCAACGTGTTGGTGAACAACTTCTGGACGGTACGTACTAAAAACTTTATCGTGCATGTTTTAGCTTTAATGACTAACTCTCAATCTCTAGCTCCACCCCCACCACCCTCACAAGGACTTCGCGAAGTACGACTTCTTCCAGATTCTTTCCATTGTGTACGTTCCTTCCCCAGTTCATTCTTGATCTTGCCAATATAATATATCTGACATTCATCTAGTGGTGGTCTCTTACTGCTGGTCAACACTGGCCCAGGCCAGTTCAGCATGGACGAAAAGAAGAAGGTCTACTAGAGCGGAGTGAAGAAAGAAAAACACACCCTCTTTCTTATATACCCGCCTTACGGTCCTCGCATTCGATTTTCAAGAAACTCGTCAAGGGGAAACAACCACTCATTCATCAGAGAGCAAATGCCCATGCACTCAGGATAAGTCCGTATTGAACTTTGGTGTTTTACCCTTGGATGATCCATAGCGACCTACCTTTTTTGTCATTCGAATTCTCGAGAGCCGTCATCTTGGTCCTTCTTCTCCGACCCCATCTTTGCGTCTCTTCTGCTTTCATTTTGACCCACTCATCATACGCCTTATGGGATTCAATTTTCCCACCTTCGGCCCATTCCTGATTAATCCCTTTTTTCTATTTTTCGGTTGCAGCCATCTTCCAAGCTAAAAAATAGTCGGTCATGTATCATGGGCATGAGACGATTGTACTCAAGGTTATCCATCCTGATCAAATCTATAACGAATGATAAGTTGCATTGAAGTCATGAGTCTGCTCTTTTCAAACTGGAGTTGAAGTTTATCATCTACAGTATTGTTGTAATTTCTCGAGTACAACATTTAGACAAGCCCCAATGTGGAAGTATTATAGTCCCCCCTCCCCTACAGACTACCTTATAAGTTACATGTAATTTTTGTCTCCAAGGTCGCAATCATCGATGTGAGGGGATGCGACATGTTGCAATGTCAGGATATATTTGTGGCTCCCAATACATCCATAGATGGCTGAGTTAGTGTTGGTTATATTAGGGCCACGCGTAAATAATGAGATGATCAGTCAGCGGGCTCTATAGGGAACCACCGGCGGACACGCGTGGAGGGTGCTAGCAAAATACAATAGTAATAATATGACTGGAGATGATCTAGTTATTCTTATCTGTCGTTGTTCCAAGACTAACCTTACGAGTGAACATTGTTACTTCAAATGTTCCAAGGTTCAAGACTCATACCTACTTTCCCATTTTCGCCTGAGTCTTTTGTTTGTCTTATGAATTTGGACCGGGCAAGTTGTCTAGTCGTACAATCTACTACACAAGTAATTTCTCTAATACCTGGCGCGATAGAACATGATAGCCACAGGTAGACAAAGATTGATAGATCAGATATTCTATTATACGGATGATAGATAACATTAACGCTACAGAAGTACATGTCACAAAAGAACGCTTTTAAATAGAATTCAATTGAATCAGCTATCATGCTATGTAAACGCCGTGTATGTAATCCAAACGGACAGAGTGATTATAATACAAGAATGGGGGAAGAAAAGATATGTGTGTAGGGATAGGACAGTAAAGATAGAAAAGGAAAATGAGAGAGGCGAAACCTTATTCACCAAAAAGGAAATGATCGACAGGGTTCGAAACGGGACCTGAAAAGCAGGAAAAAGCAGAAGGGGGTGAGAGAAAGAATGTGATAGGTTGAGGGTGCATAACGAAAAATCGCCGCCCTGCGTCATCGTGCGGTGCTGGCTCCAATTGAGGTCGTTTGGTTGGCTTTGAGTCTTCAGCGGTTCCGTTCTGTGGCATGTGCTGGACCAGCCATGCAGTTTGTTTCAAGCCAGGGATGATAGATGCGCGAGGAGAAAGAAGGGGGCGTTGCAGAATTGGTGAAAATGGAGGAAAATAAACGCTTGCTGTTCTTTTTGCTCGGAACGCCGGGTAGCCAAATAAAGATAAAAATGGAACGGTAAGAAAATTCGAGTAGGTGAGGATGAAAAGTAATGGGGAGGGTTTGATGATGTCGAGGTTGGTCGAGAATTCTGGATGATTGGATGTAATAGGGGGTTCGTTGAAAGATGATAGGCCGTTAAATATCCATGCTCCAGCGCCACGGGCGAATGCGTTCTAGTTGACCGAGGCCGACCTCATCGGGATTGTCATCGTTAATCTCGAGGTGAAGAAGATGGACCTTGTGTTTATTATCAGGTCTTTGCAAGGTTGAGAGGGTTTTAGATATTTGCGGACGATGCGGGATTTTATCACTATCGTCAATTGATTTAGACGCCCGTCGTGTTTCAGGGGTGTCGGGATATTTCCAAGAAGAACTGGGAGAGAGGTCGTCGCTGTTGGCCAGCGAGAACATGGAATCGGATCGAGAATGCCGTGAATATTCAAAGTCTTCACGTGAGAAACTATTGGAGCGATCACGCAAGCGGGTTACTGATGGCCGTCGTGGTAGAGTCTGCTGAGTAGGATCGCTATCGGGGGTTCCATCGTTACTGACACGCGCCGCGGCCAGTAGCTCGTTCCGACGAGAGCCGTGCTGGGTGGCACGAGATAAACGGTCGCCAGGTAAACCACCTACACTGTCGCGAGGCGAATTGGCGAAACTTTCTTTGCCAGCCATGACCCTCGCGCTAGGTGGTGGTTGGAGCATCCATCGAGTTTCGGCGCGGCTGATCGGGCCGCTCACGATTGGTGGGTGAAGATCGTTGACGGGGGGTACACGAGCAGTGTAATACTTAGAGGGCTCATAAGGGTCTGCACGGCCACGACCTGAGAATCCAATGGACGATCCGCGTACTTCCAATTCCTGACCCCAGAGGGGTTCATCTTCGCGTTGGTTTCGTAGGCGATTCCAGCGTTCGCCGATCGGGTGCATCAAGCTCCCACTCTTATCTTTCACTTGCAAACTGTCGTCTGATTTCCAACTATTCGTCCGTTGAGGATTGCGATTGCCACCGCGGCGAGTTGGAGGGCCTGGGCCGAGGACAATTTCCTCCCGCCACCCTGCATTGGTACTGAATGGAGTCGGCTGGGGGAACGGCTGAGGTTGGTCGGTAACGATCTCGGGGTCGTATTTTTCCTTCAGGCGTTGTGTTCGAGCAGCATCCTTCTTGCGTTTGCGACGGTCAATGCTCATAGCACACGGGGTGCAAGTGGCATAGTAGAAGACGGCCGACTGCGCGCCCCGGTAGAGCCACATGACGCGGGGAAGGGGGGTTCTTCCCCTATTGCTTCAATTTTTTTTCTTGATATCTTTTTCAAGTAAGTAATCTAATTCTCGAGGGCGTAGCCCAAAGAACACGTTCACGACGGGCTTTGTGCCCGGGAGAATTGGTGGATTTGACCCGGTAGTGGTATGGTGTTCAGAGATGATAGAGACCACATGAAGGGCTGTGGGGTGAGATAAAGGGGGAAGACGAAGATCGGCAAAGAGTGGGTAAAAGAGAGAAATAGGATTTCAAGGTGAGAAATAGCCCAACGACCAGCGATGAGGGCGTGAGGAACAAGAGAAGGGATGAAAGATGAAACGGGAAATGGGGGGGATCAGGGGAGGTTTGGGGGCTTCGGGTCTTTGGGTCAAGATGGGGCAGTGTCACATCGGTACTTCGGCCAACGCTGCGTTGGCCATGGTAACGCATGTACCTGTACTTCTACCCAACATTTAAACGTCGGTTCTTTTGTCTTATATTAATTAACGATTTTGATGATTAGAGAACCCCACGTTGATTGGTTTTTTTCTTTCCGCAGGGACATTTCTTTTATTTCATTTGACCTCTTTTCTAGTATGTTACTTGGTATTGGAATTTTTGAATCTTTGAATCTCCCAAGGTTGACATGTCTTAGTTAGCAGAAAAAAAAAATTAGAAATTAGAAAAAAAAAAAAACTCCTAACATCCTTTGTTCGTTTGACCGCATTTTCAATTTCCTTTGCGCTAATGTCAGCTACGATGCGTAACTGCACCTCTGATGTATGATGCATGCGATCGGGCAACAGCCTTGTACCGGAGTAGGAAACATGATCTTCGCTGACAGGGATTAATACATACTATACATGTATCTTTCCTCAGACTCCTCAATCTCCTTCAACCCAGGTTGGTCTTGGCATCTTCCCGCTGTGGAGTGCACGGATTCTGGCGGACTCTGTTCCGCAAACGGATTAGAAAAGGGGGTTGAATGGTGCCATCATATTAAATATTCCGTACGGAATAGATGATATAAAGTATCCCAAACCCTTAGTGATCATGTAAAACGAGCCAATATGCATGTCTGGTTTGGTGTTGGTCTCCAGTCCCCACTTTTTGATCGAATACCGTAGGGATATTCCGTGGTGTTATTAATAATAAAAAAAGAATTTAAAAAAAAAAGATATCAGAACATGTATGGACCATGTACAAGTCCGAAATCTCCAAGGCTCTAAGAATAATCTCACTGGATTCCCAAGTGCTGCCCAGATTCCTTGGGTCGGAATCGATGTGCTCATAAGCTACTCCAGGGCTGAGTATCCCACCCCCACAGACATGGGCCTAACTGCCACTAAGCCGAGCTTAAAACTAAAAGAAAAGAGAAAAATCGTGGCAAATGTCTAGGTGTAGCATGTGAAGCCGTCAAGATGCCTGGGGTCATTACATCATGTAAATAGCAAAAATTATCGCTGGTGCCTTCACAAACTCCGGAGGTCCGTGATAAAACCGTGGCAAAAGAAGGCAGGGAAAAGAAAGCGTGAGCCCAGATAGGTTGGATATTCAAATGGTACAAGTCAGGTCTCGGTTGGATTTCAACTGGCAAGGCATCTCGTGTCACCAACATTTAAATGTCGAGGTCTCCACAAATCACCTGTCTCCCTCCAGTATGCTAGTATGATTTCAAGGTTGTATGCAAAGTATTCCCATAGCCACCAACGCCGGATATGTTAAAAATTCAATGATCATTCTGATCCGCTCATGCATTCTTCGTATCCCGAATCACCTCGCCTTTCACCTTTGTCCAGTCGATATCGGCATCAATCTTCTCATCCACCTCTCCACAAACAACAACATTATCACCTCGAATCAAGTAAAGTCCATGCTCAATTTCTGTTGAGGCCTCATCATCTTCGGGAGTGCGGATGATACGTTCGACGGTATTCGTGAGAACAAGATTTGTAAGTTGATCAGTGGAGAGGAGGTTTCCAAGTAGTGTTCGGCCGTCCACAGTCAGAATCAGGACTTTTTCTATTGAGAAAGAAATAGTAGATCAGTATGTTGTTTCAGGCGTTTGTGTACAGCTTGGGGGCCGCTTTGTTGACTGGGTCGCTTACTATTGATGTAGGTTTGGAGAGACATGATGAGGTTTGGTTTGTGACGAGATGAAATAAGCCGGTAGCTTGGCGCTTCTATTTTTGGCACGCCTGACTGGTTGTGGTAATTGAACCTTTTCTTTGCAGAATTGTATTTGTGAAGCTATGCTTGGGGTAGAGGTTTCGAGGCGATGGTGCAACTCGGTATCGTGGGTCCAATTCCGTGATGCAGGGGCGGAGAAAAGCTGAAAATCGTTGGCGCTAAATCAAGGGCGAGACTGGAGGTAGTAGTAGCGGAAGTGGTTTGGATTAAATGAGCAATCGTTGCAGGATGAACAATGAATCATTTGATCTCGGGGGTTTTGCGCGTGTTTGCGATTAGCAGATATGATCACGTGCGACAGAGCTTTAAGCTACTACATACCAGTCTCCGCCAAATGTTTAACTGAATCTCTCAGTCGCCGTTCAAGATATATTCAATATTCTAATGGGGGGTATTTCGAATGGAAAACTCACAGGCTAGAGTGACCAAATCTTCAGGTCATTGAATTTTAGAAGATTTTTCTTTGTTATGGTCAGACGTTTTGTATGTAACACGGATGTATGTATACATCACACATACTAAAAAATATACATCATCAACTCTTGGCCCCATTATGTAGCCCAGGCGTCATGCCCAGGCGTGCACAGAAATCCCAAGCTTATTCCCAACTCTAGCACTTGAGAGCTACTTGGCAGGTGCTAGCCCTCAAAATACATTCATAGATGGGCATAGATGTCAAGCATTTCTTTAGGTACTTAGTAGTATATATCAATTTTGCATTTGGGGAGCAGGTCAACCTTGGAGATCAGACAATTTTGAAATCTTGACGATAGAGCTGCTCGTATATGGCTTCAAATGACACAAAGAACTATATCTGGTATGAACCAGCACTATCTAGGTTCTGCCTACCTACTACTATGTAGTAGGTACTAGTAGTTGTTACCCCAGGTCAGGTGCCCAGGTGGTGGATCGACATGTCTACTTGACCTATTTATTGGAACAAAAAGGCAATAATTGGCATCCACCTATAAGGTCCATCAAGTGCCGGTGCCTAGCGCAATGATCTCGTGACCCGAGATTGCCACATGCAAGTACCTAAAGCTTACATAGGACAAAATAGCGCTACCTAATATATTCCAAACAAGAGCTCCATACTATGAATATGGACAGCGCTGGTGCTTCCCAGGACTGGAAATAAGCGGCTCAGCCCTACCCATACGAAGGGTGCCCACATGCAGTGGTGCCTAATAGGTACTATATAGTTAGTAGATTCAAAACTTCCAAGTCAGATATAGGTTGATAATTGTAGAGATTTCGAAGATACCACCTGAGTGATCAAATTTGAAAGTTTTATATAATGTATAGCAATTTACTAACTGTGCACGATATCTATCGCCCGCAATGTCCCATGCACTCAAATCAATCCGTAATTCATTTAAGATGGTACGGCACACTGCTGACTTTCCCGGCACGATATTTAACAGGCAGGGTTCTGGCAAACCTCCGAGGAGCCGGAAGCATCGCATTGCCCGGAAACTTGAAACGGGGATCTACAATGTTATGCTGGCCATTTGTAGATTGAATCTGGGCGGGTGCAGGAGATGAGCCGCCATTGGAGAGAGTATAAGCACTAGGGTTCATTGGTGCGGGGGATGAAACAGGGGATGGGCGGAATGCCAATGGCGATGGCTCACTCGGGGGTGGGGGAGGGGCGCTAGGAGGAGAGACTGGCGGAGGCGGAGGAGGAGCTGCTGGTGCTGAAGCTGTTGGCGCTGATGGCGGGTGTCCAAGAGCACTGCGGGCAGCCTGGGCGGCGATTGATGGTGGAGGAGGAGCATGTGACCGCAATGTGGCGGGAGGGGGAGGCGGAGCTCTTGATGTTGTTGGTGGTGGCGGGGGTGGAGCCGCTGGGATAATTGCTGGGGTGGGAGGTGGAGGAGGTGCAGATGATTTTCGAGATACCGGGGGAGGTGGAGCCCGGGAAACTGCAGGAGGTGGTGGAGGAGCACGCGGAGGAGGACTCTCAGGAGCAGACCTAGTACTTGCCGTAGAAATAGTAGACGATGGCCTGGAACCGGGTAGCGGAGGGGCCTTCTTCAAACTTGCAACTAGCGAGTTCACAGGCAGCGCAGGCGGTGACTCTGTGGATGGAGGAGGTGGCGGCGGTCGTGCTCCAGGTAGTCGAGGAGCTCCTGGGGGCTTTGGAGGTGGTGCACCAGGCGCCGGGCGGGAGGCCTCGGAGTCCGATAAATATGGAGAGTCTTGTCGGTTGGCACCCGTGTTGACACCACCACGGCTGCGCAGCTTGGGCATGCCACCCGCAAAAATGCCACCCAGTTGTGGTGCTGAGGCACCGGCCGCCCCATCAGAGTGGGATACCCCTTCGCTGTTGCTTCGTAATCTATTGGCGGCGGGCCCAGTTGGGACCGGGGGTGCAAGTCCCGTAGGAGGTAGTCTTATGCCTGGAACTGGTGGTGCAGCTCCCATGGGCGGTGCAGCTGAGCTGCCTCCAGATTTTCCAACAATAGGTGCTGATCGATCATTGGTGACGGCTTTCTTCAATCGAGCGCCTTTGTGAATATCGGATAATAGAGCGCCCTATTCACAAGTTAGTAACCTGCTTTTCCATAGAGGCCCAACTGATATGGCAGAGTTTTCGTAAGCCACGGCTCTGTCAGTTCAAGTGCACATACTCTATCTTTAACTTCGCCTTTTGACGGCCTCGCTGGTAAAGCTGCAGGAGGTGGTGGTGGGGGAGGGCCACCTAGTCCCCCGGGCGGCGGCGGAGGGGGTGGAGGGGGAGGAGGCATGTCCAAAAAAAGAAATTTAGATGCAATAGAAGTGTTGAGAACGATACAGCATAAGACTTCTAAATCGTTGAGTAGGAGGAGAGAAGGACGTTGCGCTCCTTGACCAGAAGGAGGTGTGTAAGGCAGAAGTAAAGACGTCAGTACGATACGGGGAAGTGAATAGCGCCGGGGCGAAAAGTCTCCGCCTTGAGCCTCTCCCTATCAGAAAAACCACAGAGCCGGGCCCTCAGCTGCCCACTTTCTCAACTCAACGCCCAATTCGCCATGAACAGAATAGCCCTCAGAGCCCAAAGAGGCTCAAGGTCGCAAGGAGCCGTCTGCCAATTCTGCCAATTCTCAACTGCGACACCGCGACGCCTTCCCTTTGCCCGGTTGCCCACCACGACCCAAAGCCGACTCTCGAACAATAAGTCTGCGCTGCAGCTGCCAAGTTATACTCGATCCCCATTATCCTACCCGCTCATCAATTCGCGTACCTTCGCATCCGAGTCCATAGATACCGGATCAGCCATCCAAAAAATCGAACAAGATGCATCGGCTTTGCATAATTCAGACCAAGTTCCTTCCAACGAAGCCGTGATACAACTCCTTGAGAGATGCCAGCATCTCACCGAATCCTTAGTATCGCAAGAGCACGAAACCTCCGAAGGCTCCAGTAGTGAGGATGGAAATGCGACCTCGTCGTTGCTGGACATGCAAGAGAAGAGCGCCAGGCCCGCACAGCAAGTCCAGTCAATCAACCTGGATCCCCGACAAGCAGACGCGATCGCCCGTATCACCACCGATCTACTAAAGGACGAGAAAGTTTTTATCACTCCAGAAGCCTTGGAAAGCTACACCAAGACTCAAACTCTTTTGGAGCGAGTAGAGCATCTCCCTGAGATTTTCCACCTATACGCCAACAAGCCCGTTCCAGAAGAAGGCAGCTCGCCAGTCAAATTCCTCAAGGCGAAGCCAAAGAGCATCAACAGCGCTGTTCCCGCCGAACTGGCCGATATGGCTCTGAACGTGGCTATCGCACAGAAAAACCTCTCGCTAGTTCTGGCCATCATCGACAACACCTTCTGTGCGCCTGCTTTCCCCCGCGCCAAGATCTTTAAGAAGGCCAGTGTTCCCTTGGTTGGCTTAGCTGCTGCCCCGGCCGCATGCTATGCCCTTGCCTCGTGGGCAGCAACATTCCAGAACACTATGGATCCTAGCACTGCGACTGGTATTGCTTTTGCTGCCTCCCTGGCTTACGTTGGTGGTACATCATCTCTTGGAATCATGGCTATCACTACGGCTAATGACCAGATGGAGCGAGTGGTTTGGTTGTCTGGCATCCCCCTGCGCCAGCGCTGGTTGCGTGAAGAGGAACGGGCGGCTATGGATAGGGTGGCGGTTGCTTGGGGATTCAAGGACCCATATATGCGTGGCGAGGAGGTCGGTGAAGAGTGGGAGAGTCTCCGCGAATTCATTGGCATGCGCGGCATGGTTCTGGATAAAACAGAGTTGATGGAAGGCATGCAATAAAGAGCACAATACAATACCTGTACTATATTCAATGCTGGACAATGCCATGTATAACATTACCCACGTATTCATGTTTGGGCTTTAAAAAATACTATAAATCTACAATGCATTGATAATATATGATTTGTACTAGTAAAGAGATAATGTTTTGAGACCGAGTCGTGAGATTCATTTTAATTTTTTAGGGCCACTAGTAAACTATTGACGCCCTCACTTCTCGAACATCTCCAGAAAACATCAGCACAATGAAGTGATGAAGTTTCTAGTAGATGCGCTTGGGGGGAGACATGGAAGCCTTGATGACAAGACTTCCAACGTTCTGCCAGCCCTTCTTGAGCAGGGAGACAAGGTAGTTGATGGACAACATAAGGTTGCCAACGAGCTCCTCCGTACCCATGCCAACGTTACCGACGGCAACACCGAGACACAGAACCTTCTTAAGCTGGAACTTGATGGTGGACTTGACGTCGTTGACCTTGTTGGCCATATCCTCGTTGTGGGAAACGGGGGTAGGGAACTTTCCGGCCTTGGACAGACCGGGACCAAGGAGACGGGGAATCTGCTTGATCAGAGCCTCGGAAGCAAGGAAGGCATCGTACTTGCGAGCAAGCTTCTTGATGAGCTTCTTGTTCTTGTTGAGCTTCTTCAAGTCGTCGGTGGACATGGCATCGATACCGTGGTGCTTGGCACGGTCAAGATCGTGCTGGTCACCAATGATGCTGTAAATTCCTCTCGTCAGTACTCGTGTTCATCAGAAAAATTGAAACCCTCTTGCATGATCATCGATTTGCGCAGCGGGGTCGTTGCAGATGCGATGCAGTGTGGGTGATGGATAGTAAAACGCACCAGATGGCCATGTTGGGACGGGGAACAACGGGCAGCTTGATGGTACCAGAGAAACGCTTGTCACGTTGGGGGTCGTAGTTCTTCAGGCCGATTTGGAGCTCGACGGTCTCGAGGAAGTTACGCTTCTTCTCGTTGAGCGAGTAGTCGAGCAGCTGCTGGACATTCTCGCGCACTCCGGCTGTGAGGGTGTTAGAGACCTTCGATTTCAATGTAGAGATGATTAAAAGAGTGGAACATACCGACTGTGATCTTGGACATGATGGCGACAGTCTTCCAAAAGAATTCTTAAGGTGTGGCTCAGCGCAAGTGTCTTGAGGGAGAAGAAAAAGGTTGCCGTAAATTTCTCCGCTTGTGGGAACAAAAAGCCGCTATGCCTGATCAGGACTAGCCTTGCCCTCTAACGAGGCCGATGACTCAGCTCAATCATTGTGGATCACATGACCTACCCGTATTGAAAAATCCGACCAATCAAAATGGGGACTGCCCGTGCTCTGCCTTTGTATACAAATCATAGAGGTCAAATATGCAGGATGTTTTTGGAACATAAATATTTACTGCAATTGAAGATAAACGAACATGGAGGTGACTGATTTTGACCTTGGGAAGCTAGGTCAAATCGATCTCCTTTATTAACGCAACCACATATGTTGTCTTGCCCTGCTTGTCTACCATCGGAAGCGCCTTGTCGCACACCACAAACCCCAATCTTTCATACAATCGCTGCGCAGTGGCATTCCCAGGTTCGATCTCAAGCGAAATGGTTGCCTTGGATACTCCGCGAGCGCAGGCGTCTTTCCGGGCGGCTTGAATTAAACCCTTGACCAATTGAGATGCATGCCCCTTTTGCCTGGCTTCGGGCAGAACAAACATGCCAACAACCAAGTAGGCAACTTCCGAATCTTTGAGATCTTCTTCTATAGCGGACCGCGGAACATTGTATTTCCCGTCTCTAAAAAAGACATCCCATGGGTTCACAGGAGTTGTTTCTTTATCGGCAATCGGCTTTGAGACTTGGACTGGGCCTAACATTGTGACAATTCCGACCCAGTCTCTGCTCACTAGTCGCTGAAAGGATGTATTTGGGCTTCCGGACTCTGCAGATGAAATGCCACCGCTTTTATTATCATATTCATTATCAGGGTTGGTGACCGAGACGAACGTCTTGCCGGCCGGGTTCAGAAGCCGAGATCGCCATGTCGCAGGCGAAAACTGAGACTCATCTTCGTAAGTTGAGCTGAAAGATTTAGGGTCGACTTGGAGCCCGTGAAGCCGAAGCTTCTTGTATTTTGCTGCTATCTCGTCTAGGCTTTTTTGACAAGAGAAGGTTGTGGGGATGAGGAGGACCTCTCCGGCGGGGTTCGGAACAGCCATAGTGAAGCAGTATGTAAATCTCACTCAGGACTAATCTCCTTGGCGCGAAAGCGGAAGTAGAAATCAGATTTCTTTTGAGCTGAGCTATGAGCTTGATTCGAAGGTATTAGAAGAGGTATTTATGAGTAAACTTTGAACATTTGAAGCTTTCCAGGTGTGACTCACGGCCGCAGTGGCTGAAAGATAAGATGCTTAGATTAATGCAGTAACTCCGAGTCCGTAAACATCCCGAGGTCAGCCCGTCAACGCTAGCATCATCCATCGTGCAGTCTACCCTGGCAGTATTTACACACAGCAGCCAACTTGAAGGCTGTTCATAAAAACGGCTGACTGGACCTCCTGAGTGACCAATAAGAAACACGAATAATCGGTTGACATAACGGGGGGGGGGGGGGGTCTACAAATGTGGGCCACGTAATCCGCCCAAGACTAAAAACACTAGACCTTCACAGCCTTACGGAAACACACTGCAAGAAATGACGTTGGCTACTTCGATTTCGTCAAATGTGTATTATGACCCGTTCCATCTTGTTTCATATGGAGTAAAGGTTTCACGTATTAACGTGATGCAATATCGGCTAAAGAGCATTTACAGACGAGCCTTGGAATGGCACCTTGTTTGGACTTCAAAAATGCTGGTTAAAGCACGCTAAGGCTAAGCCTTTGCTTCGCCCCACATAAGATTCTCCTGGGATTTGCAGGTCAAAGTCTGCCTACTCCAAATACCTATCATATATGGACATCATTCCCCGTTGATATACGATTCCACCGAATCCTGCTACTATCTCTCAAATTATTCACACAGAGGGCTTCAGGGCTCCCATAAAGATCAGCACTCTGGATACAATCCCTCTTCATTATCAAATCAAAGGCTTACCATTCAACATCCACGCCGGAATAACATTTAAACCGACCTCGGAACCTTTCAAGGAAGTTACCGGGCAGCCTCCCTTCCAAATATGCCATCGCTGTTTCTGAAGATATTTGTTGGGCTACTCTGCCTAGTCGCACACTCTCCTCTTGCTCATGCTCAGAGCACCTATAAAATACCGAAAGAACGGCAATCAATACGCCCGAAAACCGGCCTGACCTACTGGCAAAACTGGGCAGTAATTGGGAGCAAGTACTTTGCATCGTCGGTCATGGCAGTTGCCATCGTTAGCGGAGCCTACCAATGGGCTGAATCTCACCACACGGATTGTACGATGGTTACTTATATCTCGAATGGATCCTCCAAGCGCTATAAAGTACCAGTCAGAGGCAAGCAATCTACCAAGGCATTCCACGACCGGTATCAGTGTGATAATGGAAATGTGGGCGGTGTTTTTGAAGGGGACTTTGTCAACCAGGAAGATTGTATTGACAGTATTTATGTCGATGCCAAATTCCCAGGTGGGGTGGAGAGCGACATGACTGATGTCATTTTTGGACACGCGACTTGTTCATCTGGGCAGCGTTGAACATTGCCAATGTCACCTTTATGTACTGTGGGTAAAATCAGGGCGAAGACGAACAGCGAAGGATGAGACAAAACATTTGAACGTTCAAATGTTGAACCTTGAATAAACCTCGCAAAGTTGAAGTAGGAAGGTTCAAGGTTGGAGGCCTGCCAGATATCTAGAAGAAGCTGGAACCAAAGGACTGCCCAGGTACCGATTTACATATGAATTTTGTTCGCTGCAAATAATGTTGTTCCGACTTGCTACTACTTTCCAGTGTCCACCTCATCTGCTACTTACCACTGTCCAATTTTATTCTCAAGTGCTGAAGGTCACAGCTCAACATTTTGTTCTGTACAAAATACTATAGAACTTACTATTACCAAGTACTGGAGACACATAAACCCCAGTCATGCAGAAACAACGTCAGATACCCCGCGTTTTGCCCTATATGGCTAAGCGCGCATGTCGAGGTTTGATTGGTCACAAGTAAAGTATGTGACAGCTCCGGAGACGCGATTATGACCCTTGCACGTGTGTCACGAGACTTTTGCGCATGTATCAACTAATAATATATCAGGCCACTATGTATACTACATATGCCAAGTAGTAAGATTCGGCCGTGTGTTCCGATTGAGTCCAAGCGAGGTATACGTGGTCAAAGGAGATAGGATAAGTTAGGTAGGCAGACACGATAATACAGATGTTTAAATCTTGATTTGATCACACGAAGGCATCCTGGATGACTCAATCATATGAAGACACCTTCAAAAGGCCACCGTGGAAGTGTTTGAGTTATAATACAGTTACAGTTCATGTCCACAGGTACTGTGGAACGGTAGCAGGACGGTAATGTTAATTAGGAAAACATCTGGACCTACTAGGTAGTGTCGAAACATGGGCCTGTACACCATATCGATTTCAAGACTAGATCAGATCTCTATCTGAGGTATCACAAGCGGCTCCTAACATTGAATAATGCTGAAACTTCCGGAGACACCTCGGTAGGTGAGCCCCGGATTTTTTTTTTACATTTAACTCCTCAATATGTACTAGGAGAGCCTTAAAAACTCCACGTATCTCAAGTGCTTTAACCGTGCTTGGAGTTGGAATACGTAACCCACGATACATATCACTTTGGTAAAGTATACCGCGATAGCCGCTGAATGTAGAGTAATCAACTAGTAGACTATGCATGTCACCTGCATAGTTTCTCTATAGAAGGAGTTCACTGCACGGGCCCCATTCATTTTGCCGGTGTTGGTCTCCACGAGAAACGAGATTAGATCCATTATCCTTCTCTGCCTGGTTAGAAGCGGAGACGCAGTGGAGACCTTGGCAGGTTTGATGTGTTTTCTTCTCTGGTTTGTCAAGTCCTATTACCGGGGTCATTTGTGTGGTAAGAGTAATCAAGGATCAATTAAAAGTGAAGGGGAAAAAAAAATAAAACTTGTTCCACTATGGACAAGGGCAAAGAAAAAAAAATAGAGTAGAATTGATATTGCAAATTAGACGCACACGAGCCGCGATGTCATGACGCGGCGGTGGACTCGGGGGTCCCATGTGTGCCCCAGTTGATGGCGTCTTTTTGGCAGAGAAAAGCAGCGGTGCAAGGCACGAGACTGGGGCGCGATAAGTCGTCAACTGACCTATCAGCGGTGAGGGATGGGGGTTGTTCTGGATCTGGGTCGAGAATGGGAGACCCTCTCTGCCTCTTCTCCTTGGTTGTCTCTGGGGGCGAAGAAGTCCCCTTTCGCCTCCGAACCGGTATTTCAGATACCTAATGTACGGGCAAACACGGTGTCCTCTTGTGTGTATAGAATCTCCAAGCCACATTACTGTCACTACTAGATCTGTAGGTAACACTGAATCATAGAAATTCCCCTTCAACCCATTTCCTTGTATACTTAATAGCCAAATCTCTAATTACTTTTTGGTTCTTCTTCTTTTTTTCTTTATTAATTGGATCTTGAAAGTGACCGAAACTACGCCCACCGCTGCCCGTTCAGCGTATTTCTGTAATCCCAAACAAAAAAACAACCACCTCTTTCTCTCCTCTCTTCCTCTCTCCTCTCCTTCCCTTTTCCCGGACTTTAATCTTCCTTTCTCTCTATCCCCTTAAATCCACTCTACCGAAAACCCCATCAATACCTTTCTACCGGTAAGCACTGCCTTGTCGATCATCCCTTCCGCATTGCATTCGCCAAAACCCACACCCCTGAGATTCCCAATCCGTCCACAACACGTTTCCCTATCCGCACCCATCTTTCCCCCTCCTTCACCACTTCCCTCCGACCACCAAACATCCACTAAATAATTAACCAGGTTTCGCGGTTGAGTCGTCAAAATGGGTCTTACTTTCTCCCGGTTGTTCGATAGACTATGGGGTCGCAAGGAGATGCGAATCCTGATGGTCGGTCTTGACGCCGCAGGAAAGACCACCATCCTTTACAAGTTGAAGCTCGGTGAAATCGTTACTACCATCCCCACCATCGGTCAGTTCGCCCCGGTCCATCCTTCCGACTCGTCACGATGAGCTCGATCCACTTTCCGACACAGGAAGCATGAATGTGAAAACAGGGAGGTGCTGACTCTTAGGCTCCAGGCTTCAACGTTGAGACCGTCGAATACAAGAACATTCAGTTCACCGTGTGGGATGTCGGTGGTCAGGATAAGATCCGTCCTCTGTGGCGCCACTACTTCCAGAACACCCAGGGTATTATCTTCGTGGTGGACAGCAACGATCGCGACCGTATTGTTGAGGCCCGCGAGGAGTTGCAGCGCATGTTGAACGAGGATGAGCTCCGCGACGCTCTCCTCTTGGTCTTTGCCAACAAGCAAGATTTGCCTGTAAGGGATCTCCCGAATCCGCCATGTTTTCGAACCTGATTGACTAATTTGCGATTGTTTAGAACGCCATGAGCCCCGCCGAGATCACCCAGCAGCTTGGTCTCCAGAGTCTGACCCGCCGTGCTTGGGTATGTGTCCCACCTCGTCCCCCTTCCCCCCATCCCCCGGATATTTATATGAATATCAATACGGAATGTTTCTGCGCTTCTCCGAGGTTCATTTTTGCTGACCATCAATCTTTTCTCTCTAGTTCATCCAATCTACCTGCGCTACCACCGGTGACGGTCTGTACGAGGGTCTGGAGTGGCTCGCCGACACTCTCCGGAAAACGAACCGCGATTAAGCGGGTATAATACCAAAGGGGAAGAAAGTATGTGTGTGTTGTGTATGTAGCAGGGCAAGAGAAATACCACGGGAAATCTGCAAATGATGGATGAATGACTCTGGAGTTATTTCGCGAGGCCATGGGAACAATTGAATGAACCCTCCAATATAAGAGAGGATGATTCAAAACCGGTTGTGTGTTCCCTCCACTCTATTTCTCTTCGCTATGCTATTAGCCTCATTTGTTATTTTTTTTTATTCCTGGCGCCACGTCAAAATTGCTGTTCCTTTATACGTCTTTTTGCTGCTATTGATTGTAAACAATTTCATGCTTCCCAGGGGAATTGAAGTATCAGTAAAAAAGAGAAGAAAAAAAAACATTGAAAAGGGGAAAAGTGACATAGCAGAATGAAATGCAGAATGATATATGAATTATCAATGGATCTACCATGTCCACTGCTGGATATTCTATAACGTAGAAATCCTCAGTAATTCGTAATCGTTCAATTTCCTTCAATGTCCGGTCTTGGCAAAACGCCGAGACTTACGAGACTTACGTTTGTGGCCAATTCCCGCTGTTGATTGTTCGCATTTGGATCCAAGTTTCTGTTTTCTATCCTTGGATCTTCTCTTCTTTTTAAAAACTCGGTGAAATTTCCTCAATTCTTAGGCTTTAGGATTGACAATTGACAGTACTCTTTTTTTTTTTTTTTTTTTTTTTTTTCTCTTGTCCAGCCGTCCAGCCCGTCCAGCCCGTCTGGCCAGAAAACCCGCACCGATTGCCTGGCCGACGATCTGCGTACGGTTACCCCAAACACCAAACCAACATCGTCATCGCCCGTGTTGCCCAAAGAATCCCCCTTTTTCAACCCAAACTCCCACATTAATTCTTCAATCTTGGTAATTCCGGAGCCGAGATTTAATTTGTTTCATTTTCTCTCTTTGGTCATAGGTTAATGCTTTGCCCGCCACTATGACCGTCCAGGCGAGGAGGCACTCCGCGGCCTACAACAAACCATCGCCCTATTCTTCGAGAGCACACGACACCGATATTGAGAAACAACATCTGAATGCCCGCCCCCAACATCATCATTACAATCGCAGCGATGATGACTCCGAGTCCGACACTGACGCTGGCCCTGGTCACTCCTCCGCTTCCTACCCACCTGCAAGCGGCGGAAGTCTCCGACACACTCACAATCATTCAAACGTAGGCTTTCGCGTCCCTCAACGGATCATGCGATGGCTCTGCTTATCGCTGTTTGTGTCGCTTATAATATTCATCCTCACCCTCTTCCGATTTACTATCTCGTCCTCCGTCTCCAAAGTCGCTGTCGAGTTACCCAAGGTCGTCTCCACAAAACCGCCCACTTGGGAAGGGTTCCCGTTCCTCAACCGCTATCATGGTGGAATTACAAACCTGGTCGCTCGCCCTGATAATGTACCCGAATATCCTGGTAGTGGGGTGGAGGGATTGCCCGACCCTGTGGAAGAGGACAAGACCGAAGCCGCCAAGCAAATAGCGAAGCGGGGGGACATGAAGCCCTCGATGATAAGCTCGGTGTTCAACCCGTACCCAGACTACGACTCGTCGGAATATATCAAGAAGTATGGTGAGAAGCGCGAGTGTTTCTTGGATAAAGATCGCACGGTTCGAATTCCCGCGCTTCAGAGTTTCCCTGGAGTCCCCAAGGGCTTCCCGGACCCAGTGATGGGCTCAAACTCCATGCTTGGTATCCGCGACGATATGTGCTTTGACAGATTTGGACGTTTAGGCCCCTACGGACTCGGGTATGGAGCTAAGAAAGGAGGTATTGGTGCTGGTCTGGAGGGCCATCGCGACGGTTCGGAGCGCATTTGGGAAGACATCCCTCCAGTGGATTTCCGCAAGGTGGATTGGGCCGATGCGCAGCAAGAGTGTCGAACAGCAAACCGCCATCGCTTCAATGAATTACCCGAGCCGCGCTTGAACAGATTCGTTTCCATGCCCGTGGGAATTTCCGAAGTGACCGTACAGGAGCCTGAGGACACATACAAATCGAAGCCCAAGATCGGTTCAGATCGACTACCGAGGACCGCCGTAGTCATCCGGACCTGGCACGACTTCCACTACACCTCCGAGGACATCATGTACATGCGATCTATCATATCGGAGCTCTCGTTGATGTCTGGAGGCGAGTACACTATTCATTTCCTAATCCATGTCAAGAACAACGACCTCCAGATCTGGGCGGATGATGAAACCTACCAGCGTGTGCTTCACGATGCATTGCCAGAGGAATTCCGGGGAATGGGAACCCTCTGGTCAGAGGCGCAGATGTCATTGTTGTACCCTGGTCTTGAGGAGACTTTTGCTCGAGGATTACCAATCCACGGAGTGTACCGCAGTACCTATATGCCCATGCAATACTTTGCCTTCCAGCATCCAGAGTACGACTTCTTCTGGAACTGGGAGATGGATGCGCGCTATACTGGTCACTGGTACCATCTTTTCGACAAGGTTGGCGACTGGGCGCGAGCACAGCCTAGAAAGGGACTTTGGGAGCGCAACTCTCGCTTCTACGTTCCGTCAGTCCACGGTTCGTGGGAAGACTTCCGCCAAATGGTTCGCGTACAGACCGAAAGTGGCACTGGCAGCATCAACAATATGTGGAGCGTGGTCAAGCCCGATGGAACTGAAAAGGATCGGGATGCGAATGGATTGCACCAGCAGGGCGACAAGTTTGTCTGGGGCCCCCAAAGACCTGACGAGAGCGACATCTTTGAGGTGGAAGGCGAAGGCATCCCGCCCACGACCGTTGACAAAGACCAATATAAATGGGGTGTGGGCGAGGATGCCGATCTGGTTGTGTTCAACCCGCTCTACGACCCAGAAGGCACGACTTGGCTGCTTCGAGACGACGTGACTGGCTACAACAAAGAAAGTGGAAACCCTCCACGCCGGACTGCCATCATCACCGCCTCTCGTTTGTCTCGCAAGCTCCTCGTAACCATGCATAAGGAGACCAGTCTCCGCCACCATAGCATGTTCTCTGAGATGTGGCCTGCCACCACCGCGCTCCACCACGGATTCAAGGCTGTCTATGTGCCGCACGCTGTCTACATTGACCGTCGCTGGCCGACAAAGTACCTTGAGACGGTCTTCAACGCCGGCCGTAACGGCGCTTCAGGTGGCGCCCGTACCTCGGTCTTCGGAGAACGGGAACACAACTTTAAGGGTACAACGTGGTTCTACTCTGCCGGGTTCTCTCCGAACGTCTGGCGCCGCTGGCTCGGCATGCGTGTTGATAATGACGGTGGCGAACAACAGGAATTGGCTGGTGAAGGCCGCATGTGTCTGCCTCCTATGCTTCTACACCCTGTCAAGGACGTGCAGATGGTGATTGATGACGGGGAACATGCAGAGGATCGGTGAAATGACCGACTCAGTCGGCTCATGTAGATATTCACCCAAATGCTCGACTTTTGGAATGTCGTGGGTTTGTCTTTCTTGTTACTTTCCTACATTATACCCACCCTTAGCCGTTCGTCTTGTCATGTTTTCTCGTTTTCGTTTTCGTTTTTGGTTTTGTGCTTTCACATCTACGATCTTGCCCAGTGCATACGAAAGCTGGTGATCAGCTGGTATGGTTGCATATTCTTCCTGTATAATGTCTTGCTCCCCCTCAGCGATATACTGTTTTCACTCTCCCTGTTGTTATTGCTGTTTTGGCAAAAGGCGTTTATTGATGTGGTGAATGGTCTGATTGGACAGGCCGTGTTGCGGCTCATGATACATTTGATGTCTCCCTTTTGCTCTTTGTTTTTTTTTTCTCTCCTTTCTCTTTTTGTGAATCAGTCTAGTCATGCCATCGCAGATTAGATGGTGATACATATCAGCAAACCCGAAAATTTTGTCGGTATATACTCTCCCTTGAGACACGCTCAAGTGCACGTTCTTGTATAGCTCTAGGTCCCCGTTTGAAACCAATCACAAATGAATCAAGTATTCAACATCATAAAACATTAATTAACATTATTAGTAAGAGTACTAATATACCTATAACTAGTAGGCTTTGGATATCGTATCATGCAAATGAAATGCCCGCCAAAAAGAAACCCAGACATCAAAACTCCCTCCATCAAGTTAATTGCACCCAAGCCCATCATCGAAGGCCTGCAAAGTATGTACCAATCCCACTATGCATCCATCATTCAAATGACCCATCCCCAAAAGAAAAAGAAACACTCTTCCCCCCTTTCCTCTCCCTCCCCTCTCCACCCCAAATCATCTCCTCCGCCGACCTCGCCCGCCCAGACCCAGGAGACAAAGGCGACCTCGCCACAAACGAAGCCGGCTCAAAACATATACTACACTCATACCCGCCCTCCTCATCAACCCCAAACGAAAGACAAGTCCTACAAACCCGATGCCCACACTTGGTCAGCAGAATTTCCGTCTCGGCATTACACGTATCCTCACACCCAACCACACACGTATGACAAAAATGCGTCGGAAACGCAATAACTGGATCCTGCTGCTGCATCCTGCGCTCGATCTCCGAGGCGAGTTCCTTGCCCTTTTCAACCCGGGCACGGAGAAGATGCACTTTTGTTTTTAGCGCCGCGAGCTTGGACGTGCCTGGGCCCTGGCGATCGAAATCTGGTTTGTGTAGCGGGGGAATCGGCTCCAGGAAGATTACTGGTCGGAACCATTGAGATACGGGTCTGTCTTGCATGCACTGGTGCTCGAGGTGCCAGCGGCGCCGGATTTGGCGGTTTAGAAGGACGGTGAAGTATACCGCGAGGGCCTGCCAGGCGCGGTATTCGGAGATGGGGTCGAGGGGCGCGAGTGGGGGTGTAGGTGTGGTGCTTCCCATTGCTTTTGAGCCGAGTAGGTGTAACTGATGGGGTTTGTTTTTGTGGTGATGGGTGTTGGTGGAGTAAAGAAGAGTTGACATTGAAGTAGGACCCCGGGAGCACCTGAGGGATGTTTGTGGTGTATTCGAGATGTATGTGCGATGCAATATTTGCTGGACTGGACGGAGAAGGTTGGTTGGTATGTTCGACTTGGCTCCGAATTACTTTGGTTTGGGTTGAGGTTGAGGTTGATTTTTTTTTATCATCAGGTACTACGATTGTTCTTATATACCTAGCGTCTGTACTATGTACTAGTTAAGGTACAGTAGCCAGGGGCAGAAGAAGCAGATACTTTCGGCCGAAGTTCGATCGAACCAGAGAGATCTGAGGCTCAAGAGCGCACACGTCCACACCGATTGATTGACTACTAGACCCTGATTACCATCTACCCCACACGAAAGAGGCTAGAGTCTCCAGGCTCTTTTTTCCCTGTGGTACCGATTGGCCAAGACGGAAGAAAACTATCAAATGTGGCGTCGAAACTGCATCTGAGTTTCCTTTTCCCTAATTTCCCCTTCCGATATTCTTCTTCATTGCTACTTGATTCGCCATGGGATATCGAGAATCGTCGTCGAAACCGTGGTTGTGCTTCGTGCGCCACCCGCTCGGAGCCGACGGGCATAGTAGAGAACCATAGTCTTCAGCCTCTGGGTTAGGGCTCGATTGGTGGAAAGTCCGGATAAGAATGGGACATCTGGAAAGAGTTCGGATGTGGAAGCAAGGAGCTTCCGAGGTTGAGTGATAAAAGGAAAAAAAAAAAGATACTCATTAATAATGTAACTTCAGCTCAGCTATCTTCAAAAGGAAAAAAGGAAGTAAGTCAAATTCGGAAAAAAAAGATGGGCCCGAGCCGGGATTTGAACCCGGGACCTCGCACAATAGATTATTCAATAACCTGGGAAATAGCCCGAAGCGCGAATCATACCACTAGACCACCCGGGCAGATGTTATCGATAACAAAGATGGGGTGTATTATGTACATACTACACTTCAAATGTCGGTATTCCGAAGGAAATGCTCTACTTGTGATCGACTTCCCGATATTTCTCCAAGGGGAAAACAGATGAACCAGCATTTTGTAAGAGGTTACTAATTGATCTAAAATCTCCCTACACCTTCCAAATCAAGCATATATCCACTTTGTACAACTCGTCATTCATTCAAGACCGCTTGACTTCAAGGGCTTGGGTCAATGTCTACCTCTTAAATACAGTTTGTGTTTGTGCAGATCTTCTCTCATCTTCAGAGTCCGGTTCAAGTCGTTCCCAATAATCAATTGAGACACCCTTGAAATAAAATGCGTACTTGTGCTTTTTGGGAGGACCATCTGTCAATGAACCCGGAGAGCCCCCAGCATAGATCACATACTCTCCCGGTACACTTTTCCCGAGATCTTGCCGGTAATGAAAAGGTGTAAGCTCCAATCGCTCGGGATATCCACCAGTTTCATCGACTGGAATTCCACCTTGCCAAATTTCTATCTGCCCATTGCTAAGTCCGGATTCAGATAATCTCCAAATTGAGCGGATTCGAGAATGTCCAGGTGAAGATGGTGTCTTGTCTGTGGGGCTTGAATCCACGTATTCGTCGCATACATACTCTCGGTCATATGCTGGGTTTGAAGGGTATTGCGGAGAAAATGTGATGGTTCCAGACCCTTTCATCGCCCCTGTGGTTCGCTCACGAGACAGGCACCAAGATCCCTGGAGAGCGCGGGAAATGGCCAATGAGGCGGCGGCCTCTAGACTTCTATTATGAGAGGAATGAGAAAAAACCTCCCATGCACACAGCGTGCGGTCATTTTCCTTCTCCATAGTCTCTTGTGGAGTGACAGATGGGTGATTATAAGGATACCGGGCAGGAATCGCCGGGCCAGACCGACCATCATTTTTGGACAGCGTTGTACGATTGATTCCCAGATCCTTGGTAAACGACTCCATCAACCCTACATAGTCTCCCATCGGAAACTGTCCACGCTGGGAATTTGCAAGCGGATCTCTTAGGACTCGGAGGCTTTCTCTCTGAGCATCTGTTCTCAAGGGCATTTGCTTTTCCTTAATCCATTCCGCGCCGAGGAATCTAGCCTGCATCTCCATGACTCCCCAATATGGACCGCGGTAAAATCCCACAAAGCCAAGGTCTGGAATTTCAGACCGCGTTGTTCCACCCTTGTCCAAAACAAGTGGCAGAAATGGATCCTCGGTGCTATATTCTAGAGCAGATAAGACATCTGCAGGTAAAATCGATAGTGACTCGAATGGCGTAAACCCCGTAGCCATCACGACAGCTGCAATGTTGTCCAGCCGTTTTGACTGTCCATTGGCAGATATTGTTTCAACTGTAGCCAGTTTTGTGTCGGGGTTATAATTCACAGACACTACTCGGCCCATTGTAGCTTCTATGGCCCCAGATCGAACAAACTCCGCATAGCTGTTTCCGATCGCCACCCATGGGGGTCGCGGGTCCGGACTTGGTCCTTGCATGCGTCCGAACCTTTCGTATTCAGCTCCCAAGAGTGAGCTGAAATGGTCATTGGTTTTTGCCGCTTTCTCTTCGGGTATGACGCCTAATGCATACTCGATTGGACCCGGTGGCCGACGACCGAGATCGTACATTGACAAGTCCAATGGTAAAAATGAGATAGTCGATTCTTCTGGGTTTTCGTGGGGTAGATGCGTTGGTAGAGTCCAGAAAGGGCGTGAATGGATGTGATGTACCATTTGCCCTTTTTTGTCCGGAGATGTGTTGCTAAGGGCCCACGACGATTGATGAAGCGCCACGGCAGAAGCAGCTTCCGCACCGGACATACTGCCGCCGACAATAGCGACATTTCCCTGAACCAATATATTCCCATCGCGTTGAAGAATCCCTTGGGCTTTTTGGAGATCAGAGCTATGAACAACTCGGCCAGCAAGTTTGAGCTCTTCTAATCCTGGGATCGAGGGGATGTGTTGACGAGCGAAGTATCCGGATGCCACGACCAGGAAATCGAATTCTTCCGAGTCGATCTCATCGTGCAAAATATTTGCACTGGACCTGGTTCTCCAGATTATTATTGTTCCAGATATACAAAGAAAGCGTCCAGACTGACCTTTCTTTCCTCCAGTGAACCCTCCATTGGGGTGCGGAATCGGTAGTTATCCGTTCGGCCCGTAAGACCCGGTGTCCGAGTCTCAGAACATCGCGCGGGATATATTTTTCTGTGTACGCAGCAAGGTATTGTCCCACCTGCCTGGCCTGTGGAAACATCGGGACATCAGACGAGCCCATTGCTGTTTCCCATGAGAGATCCGAGAAAGCCACAGTGAACCTGCTGAGATTGGTCCGCATGGTAGGATCCAAGGTCCCGGCACTGGATGGGCTGTTTGGCCAGAGACCGCCAACTTCATGGCGACCATCGAAAATTACTGGTGAGAAGGTGCCAGGCGGGAAGTTGTGTAGAAGTGTCTTTGCAGTGACAAGACCGGAAGGTCCAGCTCCTGCATTCAGGAATTAGCACTGGTATGAGTGAAGGTCTGCTCTAGCATTCTTGCTCAATTAATTACTGACCGATAATGGCAACCTTTTGAGATCGCATTTTTGACTTTTATTCACCGCCACTTTGCTTCTTGTCTTTGAAGGGAGACGGTGAATTTATTGATTTGTTTTTTTATCAAGTTCCAACTTCTAACCCCACCGCGGGGAAGCTTGGAACCCCGCTGCTGCCGGGCCCTTCTCAAATTGGCGTATATCTGCCATGGCCCAAAAACTCTTTCATTCTAGAGATATGGAAGAAAGTTTGCAAGGTGTGGGCATTTCTATTCTTCTAAAGACATGGTCTATCTACTGCACACGTAGTTCAATAAGTTGTTTCTGGGAATAGCCCTTTTTGGCCTTTTTATGCAGCTCGACAGCCCTGGAGAGTTACTAATTATCAATGATCCAGATTGCAGGATATTGAAGTCGAATTGTGAGTAGGCAAAGTATAATGATATTATCGTGCCCGAGTCTTGATTCACCCAAAATCAACGGAAAACGTATTGCCATTGTTATCTTCCAGGCCAAAGATAAAAACTTTCATCAGCTTTTCCGTCCTCCAAAACTTCAGGTTCAAGCTCGTCCTCATTGCCAGTTTCGTAAGTAGGATCTTCACGTATGAATCGCTGCCAAGGGAATTTCGAAACAGCCTTCCACTCGGCCTCTCGTAAGTCATACGGCCAAAACATAAACTGATTCGGATCACGACCTCCCCGGATCTCATAGTCCTCGAGATAGACGAATGCTCTTGAATAAGGATGGATAGACTCAACGTCACCAGATATCCCCGAGAACCGAAAATAAGGCAGTCGTTTCATCAGCGAGATCACGACAGGTCAAAGTGAAGCTCCTCACATAGGGCCTGGTTGATATTGTGACCTTCCTGCGGGGCCCAGGATACCTCCCAATGAAATTGATCCGAAATGCAATTCAGCTGTAGATAGACGCGGTAAATACCACTGATTATGCTGACCATTGTATTCTCGCTATAGGGAAGGCGAAAGACGTGGAAGTCGGCAGTGGCATGTTCCAGTACTTCATGTCTTCCAACACTTAAAGGTTATATTTACCGATTTCTACGTAAACATTGACACTTAGATACTGACGAGTGGGTAGCGTAAGCGCCTTCAAAATGCTAACAGTGAATTCTTTCTTGCTATGTACTACATTTTTTTCGAGCTGCGGAAGGGAGTTTTTTGGACTTAATTGAATTTATTGACTAGTACATGCGTACTACTAAGGTCAACAAGGGCTGATTTTGCAAATTAAATCGCCGGGGACATTGTTAGTTAATATATGATTATTATTCGATCATTTGCCAGCTCAAATAAACAAATGCTCACATCTAAACAACTATTAATATCTGAATAAAGTTCTAATCAACGACCAAGCACATGCGTTTTCGATAGGCCGTGATGTATTATTAAACGGTGGTAGAAGCGAACAAGGTCCCACTTAGTGCGCCGATCACAGCGATGTAGGTTGTAGTATAAAACGGCGGGAAAATCGGCTATTGCTGAATTAGTTTCCAACATCAAAGATAAAGAAAAGCAGCTGACAGAAAATCTCAACCCACCTGATAAGTATAGTAGCACGGGTTATAGCAATTATGCCGAGACATAAAGTTCCACGATGTGCTCGAGCCCATGTCGGCATATGACGATCATAATTGACCGACCGAGTGTGCCTTGCGCAAACGACGTCAAGGCCAAGGGACCGAGCAAAGAAAAGAGAGCAAAATAATAAGAATACCCAGCCTTGCCAAGATAATCCTAGATCCCTGCCACCCTGTATGGTACCTTTTGCGACCCCCGCCTCCCCTCCCCCTCTTCCTCTTGGCCGTAATACGAACCGACCAGGATCCAAAAAGCACCGGAATGTATTCCCCGAGAAGACTGGCTGATTGCAGGCGTGCGGGGGTCCGCTGATCGAGAAAAGTTCGAGAAAAGCGCTAGTGGAAGTCTGTCGCGCAAGCGTGGAAGGTGGAGAACATGCAAGTCGCCCGATCAAGCAAGACGTTCGAGCCATTCGACCACCTGGATTTTTGGCGAGTGTTGATTGGGCCGGGTGATGTCGTTGTACTCTTGTTCTGTCACGAAGGTGTCGACATTCCTGTGTGTCAGGGGGCTTTTATATTGATTCTTTTTGCGGAGGATTTCCTTTTCGGCCATGGCGGATGGGGAGAGTCTTGATAATGTGTTTTTGAGGCGTCGGATTCCTCCGTTTGAGAATGAGCGATGGACTTCGGGGGGTCCGAAGGGTGTATCGACCTTCCATGCCTCTTGGGAGGTGATGGAAGGAGATGATTGATGGCGGGATGCACGGCGGGACATTTTTAGTTTCAACGCTTTCTTCCTTATCTTCTTTCAAATGGAAATGGAGAGCTCGAGATTGTCTTTTGATCCGGTCAAGATTGCCAAAAAGGAAATTGTATAGCGGGACCCTTCAGTATTCTGAACGGGGAGGAAGGATTGTTAAGTATTAAATAAAAAGTGAATTGGGGCTCTCGCTGATCCTCTAAGTCCGCGGGATGCGCGGGGGTTCACATTTTATTGGTACTTTGGTATGGTAGGACCTCTCACGGGGCAATTTTGCCGGGTTGCGACATGCGAGGGTAATTGAACCTTGGGAAGGGATTTTGTTCGCTCTTGGCTAAGACTTGCTTTATTCGCTAAGTCAATTGATCATCGAGTTTAAACGTGGACGCTCTTGTCCAAGCCAGTTACGTCATCTCGGCAGGGAGTTGCCGATCGTGATTCGATTATCACAATTTATTAGGCTGATTTAACTGCACTTGCTGATCGTTGGGAAAAAGCTGCCGTAGGATACCTTTTCCACTTTAATGTTGGTCTTAGCTTTGAACCTTCACCGGTTGAGGTCGGGCAGCAAAGAAAGTTTTGATGCGGAAGACCTAGTATAGGGTAGAAACTTGATTTGTTAGAAGTTGGGATGCAACTATACAATAACCAATAAATTATCTCGAATGCCTCTAAATCGCCACTTAGTGGAATTTGGGTGCCCTGGCTAATTTAGGTCCAAATTGAAGTTATTGTCTTCCTTAGCCCTTTAATTGCTTCATTTGGACAAGTCTCAAGTCTCAACCCGATGATCCGAGCGTTGTCTAAATTAGCCCTTTGTCTGTTCAGGTAACATTTGAAAGTAGCACAAAACCCAATATTGATAGAATAAATCGTGAATTGTTCATAAAAGGGCAAATATAGGAAGCTCAATTCACTCAATCAATATTTGCCAAAATCCCACCAATTTCACAGACCGATCATTATGCAGCCACACCCGCTCACCGCAATAGATAGGCAATGAAGATCATCCATGCAGGGTTCCCCACAATACGCATCATATCTTAGCTGGCTTAGACCTCCGCAGGGGAAACTAGGGTGTTTCAACTAATTAGATGATGGCTTATATATTGTTTGCTTCTGAATCGCATCAAAGACGTGGCATGGGAGGCGGAGTGAAATGTTGCCACTGAAAAAGGAAATACATCTCGTGCAGGGAGTGCCAAGACCCCACTGTCTTTCTCACAGCACCAGCAGCAAGAGGAAATGCCTGCTCTTCCTCGGTGACGTCTTTAAACAAGGTATCCCAGCGATGTTGGAGCGGTTCAGGCGTCTCCCATGCATTCTCGGGGTCGCGCAACCAGAGTCGTAGAAGATGTCGTCTAATATAATTAGTCAAGAACTTGAGCTGTGATTTTTTAGTGCAGGGATACATACTCTTTCCCTGGGCCGTCCTTAAAGCCATTCCGTGCATGGAAAATGCTCAGGTTATTGACATATTGAACATCTCCCTTCTGAAAATCCAAAGCTGCCCTATGCTTTTCCGCCAAGAAATGTAATGCATCCAATGCTTCCGCTTGAGCCTCGGTGATAGGAGGAATATCCGCCGATCTTGGCTGGGAGAGGAACCCGGTAAAGTATCGCCGGGCATATTGAATCAGGACACGCTCGGGAGCAGTATCTGTTGCTGGTTGATGATACAGGAGAGGGCGAAGTGTGTATGGTCTTTCAGGGTTATTGAATCTAGAGCCGGTCAGTATTGTCGGTGGAACTTGACTTTTGGTCTTGGAGGCTCTTACCCATCAACCGGCCAGTCTTGTGAAAGTGTGTGGATCAGATCAGGGCGTTCCTTTGCTAGGATGTTGTATACATTCCCACTGCTCGACAGATAGCTTTCACCGGCCTCTGCGGCAGGACTCAAACACAAAAGGGAGATGATATCTCCAGCATCGGTGTGAAAGACCTGCTTATCTGCTGTATTGGAGGGAGCCCCGATCTTTCCTTTCTCGGTGATGCTAGTGATGTCCTTGATGTGCGAAATCATGGGTGACGTCCCATTTTGCAATCTTGTATCTTGCTGGCGTCCACGAATGCTGCCAACGTGCGAGGAAACACCGGTGTAGATAATAATATTATCTTCTCGAGAGTAACTATCAATGCGTAGACCCCGGAGAACGAAAAATCCCCGACCCTTGTGGAGCTCACTTGAAAGGTCTCTCAAGACCGGTCGAAGATTGGGAAGAGGAAAGGTGGACTCGCTTATATGTCCCAGTGGCTTTTCGAGAGCTAAAATTGTCAGAAACGTTTTCAAATTTCTGGAAGTAATTTCATCTCTTACCTTTGAAGCTCTTCAAGGCAGTATCAATCTCATCAAGCTGCGCATCGGTCAGATTGTAAATCCAGTCACTGCGCTTTTCAACATCTTTTCCTTCCCAGACAAGTGGCGAGATTAATTCTTCAGGAAATCCCGCTGGCAGGCTGGTCGCAAGTGATTCGGTCTCCTTGCGATAGCGGGAGCGTGCTTGATACTTCTCCCAGTCGGGGTGATATTGAATATCGGGCTGGATGGGACGCGTGATAGTTTCAGTTGCAGACATGGTGAAGGAAGGGGAGGCGACAAATTATCAACAAGCAGATAGAGACCTATCGCCGCGTGGAATCCGCGACTATTAGATATATGGGAATCTCTGCCATCGTTTTGTAAAAGCGGGGTTTCTGTAGCTCGTCACGTAACATTCGTGATGGATGACGCGGTCCATGGAGTTTTCGGAAGATGTCCTACTGGTCTATTTAAGGTTGACTCTAGTCCGAGCTCCCGTACGCCTCTTCCTTAAACTTCTCTAAAAAGACGGATTCTTTCCGATATTGAGGTTTTCCTTTGGTGGGAGAATTGTAACTTGGCGGCTCCCTGATATTCATTGTTCTGTGTTGACAAGACTTACTAAGAAAACACAAATTAATATAGTAATTAGTGCGACCGAATGGACAGATATTGGCTTTTCTCGGGTCCAAAAGAAGAAGAAAATAAAAGCCTTCAGCTATAGATTTATCATTTAAGATGACCACGAGCCATCATGTTATCGTTGAACTAGACGGGATGAGTAAGCTCTTTTGTATAGCGTCAAAACAAACCCAATGCGAACAACATTCGATCTTGTTCAAATTGCAATACACAAATTAACGAAAACTCTTCAGCTTTGCAACCACTATCTCATCGAGAAACAGAATATTCTATTGTGGAACATAAAAAACCAAGTGGTGAATGATCACACTATGAGGGGTAAAATCTGACATGTTGTTGAGTCTTAGCTATGACAGAACAGTTCGAGTTATTACCATCAAGAAATGACCAAAATGACAAATTGCCAACAAGAACACTCTCTCATATAGCCGACGTACAGCGGAGTGGGGCCGATAAAGCCTCTCAAGTCTTGGAGGGTTGTTGCATGTCGTACATTCCAGGGGCTAAACGCGATCACGACATCTATGCTACATAGTTGCCATCGCCCGCCACATGTTGCGAACTTGCAACATCAAAATTTTCTATATTTAAGTACCTTGCTTGGGTAGCTGTCAAAATGACAGATATCGGAAATTTTCACAATGGCAGACTCGGAGGCACAGCAAATCAACTACAGTAAGACATCTCAGATACTTGCGATATCTCGAAATCCCGCTAGCCTAGCTAAACCGGTGCCTATAGAACAGTCACTGCAAGTTGATAGCGCTTCCAGTTCTGAAAATGCTTCAACTTCCGATTATGAGGTCCGAGAAACCCATATCTTGCAAGATCGCAGGATTGGACTTTGGGGCGCTATCTCGCTCATTATCAATAAAATCATCGGCGCTGGGTAGGTTCTTTCTCCCATTTGCAATAATGCGCCACAAACTCACATGTGCATTCCAGAATTTTTTCTACTCCATCAACAATCTTTAAGCTGGCTGGGAGCCCGGGGCTTGCGCTTGTGCTTTGGGGTGTTGCAGGTGTCATATCGTATTGCGGATCGCTGGTGATGCTGGAATTTGGCAGCAGTTTACCGGTCTCCGGTGGTATCAAGGTTTATATGGAACGGTCATTCTCACCCAAATTGTTGATGACTTGTATATACCTGTTCTACTGTGTTTTCTTGCGTGGGTTTCTTCCTCTCTTGGCCCTTGCTTTCTCTTTCTTGCGATCAACTGCTAATCATGTTTTGATCGTACAGAAACCTCGGCTAGCAATGCAATCACGGCTTCGGAATATCTTCTTGAAGCCGCTGGAGTGGCTTCAACCACGTGGAAAGAGCGAGGCCTAGCCATTGCCTCTGTTTCATTTGCGGTTATATGCCATACCGTCGCACCCCGCGTGGGAAGAGGGCTACAGGACATACTTGGCGCAGTGAAGCTGTTCGTACTATTTTTCATCGTCTGCACGGGATTTGCGGCGCTTGGAGGTCATCTGAAAGTGCCCAAACCCAACAATCTCAATGTGTCTACATCTTTCAAGGGCACATCGAGCAGTGGTTACGATATCGGCACGGCACTGTTAGATGCGATCTTTTCATACCAAGGTTATGATAATCTGAATGCGGTATGCTTTTATTCCATACACTATTTTCAGATACAAGCCTTGCTAACGGCGTTCAAGGTACTTTCCGAAGTCAAAAATCCCCAGCGCACACTCCGAATCGCTTTGCCCACCGCTATGGGCTCAGTAACGGTGCTCTATATTCTGGCAAATATTGCATACGTGAGTAACACCAATCTTCAAAGTCACTAGTGATCGTAAGCTAAAGCATGCACATATGACAGTTTGCTGGTGTTTCCAAAGAAGATTTCATGAGCTCGGATATCACCATTGCGGCCACTCTATTCCGAAATGTCTACGGAGAATCAGCTGCAGTGAAGGCTCTCCCAACTTTGGTGGCTCTTTCAGCAATCGGTCACTTGCTCAGCGTGGCCTTTTCTGTCTGTAAGTTCTCATTCGCTTCCATCTACCCCAGATCTTTGTTGAAGGACCGTTAGTTAACAAACTCATAGCACGTTTAATCCAAGAGCTGGCTAAAGATGGCACCACACCATTCCCAGATCTTCTCATGCAAAACCGCCCGTTCAAGACCCCCATTTTTGCGCTCGCCATCCATTTAGGGGTCACCATTCTCTTTGTCTGTGCGCCGCCGGCAGGTGATGCATTTAGCTTCGTTGTCGGCCTTGGAACTTACCCATCAGTATTCCTTTTGACTCTTATAACCATTGGGTTGCTGAAGCTGCGATTCTCGAAGACGGAGGATTTCCACTCTCCATTTACTGTACCGTGGCCTGCTTTAGTTTTTTACCTTGCAGCAAATATTGTGAGTTTCCCCACTCTGTTCTTTCGGATAATGTTACTAATTTGTCAGTTCTTGCTGGTGATGCCCTTTATCCCACCTACAAGTGGTAGTGTTAGCAGTTTGCCTTACTACCTGTCTCCTGTGGTGTCACTAGCTATTCTGGCGCTGGGAGTTATTTACTACTATGGTCGATGGGTCATCTTGCCATGGATCTTTGGTTACAGGCTCGAGAAGGTGGCTGTTGGCCTGAGTGATGGGTCTCAGGTTTCCAGATACAAAATTAGGAAGTTAGAGTAGAGATTCTCCTCTGGTGTCATGTTCTAATTTTCTTAATACAGAACATCTGGACTCAAATGTTTGAACTTGGACTTGATCTAGTCTGCTTTTACAGATGGGACCTCATAAAGATAAAATTTTCAGTGTTTTCAGTAGAATATAAACGAAGTGGATTTCTTTTGCCACCCAGAATTCCCTTTGGTCATTTGCGTGACTCGTGAGGGCGGGGTGATCCGATGCATCATACAGGCGATGTGAACCATCACCCCCATGAATTTCGGGAATAGTGCTCCTTATTCATCGAATGTTGACATTATAATGTTATATTTCACGTGGTTGAATAGATCGACTCTGAAATTACCATGGTTCGAGGGGAAATCTGGAAGGCTATCGGCATTCCGTGCCTCGGTCCGCTCCAGGCAGAGAACATGATGGGCTGCCGATGACATTCATGATGGGCTGAGAACTTTTATGCCCAACTCTCCCATCAAACCTGTTGGCTTTCTTTTTGTTCGAAATGAACGACATTATCAGTCACGAAAATGTCTTCAACAGCGATCCAAAGCCGGACGACAGCCAATAGCACCCCGATCGAGAGGGGCAGGTATGGCCAATACTACAGCCCCGTGATGGAGGCCGATGCAATGCGCGTTATAGTCACTGAACAATGCGCCATGAATCCCGCAAAGGCTGCCGTTCTTCTCCAGATCGCCGCAAAGGGCGTGGGCAAGGGCGTATCAGACCATAGCAGCTTCACCAAACGGCCCATCGAACGCGCCCGCCGGAGTCTCGTTTACATATACTGTATGAGCTTCGGCACGACCGCCGAACGCAGACGAATCACGGACGCGACGCACCGCGCGCACATGCGCGTTAAGGGAGCAGACTATGACGCCGACGACGTGGACCTCCAACTCTGGGTTGCTGCTACGATCTACTGGTCCATGGTCCATGGGTACGAGGAGGTATACGGTCCTCTTGGCGAGGATTTCGCCGACCAGGTCTACAAGGAGTTCTCAGTTATGGCTACTGGTCTGCGTGTCCCGCCTGATAAGTGGCCCAGGGACCGTAAGGAGTTCAAGGAGTATTGGGATCGGACTATCGATGAACTTGAGGTCACGGATGAGGCTAGGGCTGTGGCTAAGGATGTTATGTATCCCGGTCAGAACTTGACTTGGGGTGTTTGGATACTTGCCAAGCTGCTAGGGCCTATGCAGCGTGTTGCTACTGTTGAGTATCTGCCGGAGAGAATCAGGAACAAGCTTGGGTTCCCGTCTACATCCTATACTCGCATCATGTATTGGCTCAAATCGTCTGTTGATAGGGCTGTGTATCCGTGGATGCCACAGTTTGTTCGGCATTTTTCGAGGAATTACTACATGGCCGATTTCCGTGCTCGCTTGGCAAGGGGAGCTGGGATATGATCTATATTGATTTGTATTTTCTTAGTAAATCGTGTCTTTGAACACAGAAGTGACAGAACAATGAATGTCAGGGAGCCGCCAACTTACAATTCTCCCACCAAATAAACCTCAACATTGGAAAGAATCCGTCTTTTTAGAGAACTTTAAGGAAGAGGCATACGGGAGCTCGGACTAGCGTCGACTTTGAATGGACCAGTAGGACACCAGTTGACATGCATCTTCCGAAAATTCCATGGACCGCGTCATTCAAAGCTATATATCAACAGGACATTCTTTTGAAAGCGTGAGAAATATGACGCGATTTTCTGAACCGACAATTGCCATTGTAGTTCCATGGATAGCAAGATGATCAGAGATATCAAGAGGGCGGTATTCCAAGGGCAACCATAAGAGCTTGAGTCCATTATAGGTTATCCAACAAAGGTCATCACTTATTCCGTATTCACGTCGCTGGGGGTGTTGGATGAGGCTAGCGGGCGAAGGGGTCATAGGAGCCATTGAACTTGTATCAAATATACCAGTATCAGTATGGAGGCAATTCGAATCAGCGTCATCAAATGCCAGGAAGCTTGTAAAGCCTGCAGAGAAAGTAGACACCACTTGGCTTGTGGCTGTATCCCAGATCTGGATTACATCATTAAAGGACGCTGATGCAAGTCGATTTCCACCTTTCGACCAGGCAATCAAGTAGACCGAACAGTCCAAACCGCATTGCCCCTTGAGAGTGGAGATGCTCTGGCCGGTGGCTGGATCCCATATCTTGATTGTTTCATCATCGGATCCTGATGCAAGGCGGCCTGCATCTGGAGACCAGATAATCAAGTGGGTTGGGCCACTATACCCCTCAAGAGTAGATATAATTTGGCCAGTGGCTGGATCCCAGATCTGGACTATACCACTAGTTGATCCTGATGCAATTCGGCTTCCATCTGGTGACCAGTTAATCAAGTCGACTAGATCATCATACCCCTGAAGAGTAGATACAGTTTGACCAGTGGCTGGATCCCAGATCTGGACTATACCACTAGCCGATCCTGATGCAATTCGGCTTCCATCTGGCGACCATGTTATGATACAGGTTGGGCCAAAATATCCCTCAAGAGTAGATATGATCTGGCTTGTGGCTGGATCCCAGATCTGGACTATACCATCATCCCAAGACCTTAATGTAAGTCTACTTCCATCTGGAGACCAAGCGATTGAGTTGGCATTAATAACATGCCCCTCAGGAGTAGATACACTCTGGTTGGTGATAGGATCCCAGATCCTAACCGTTCGATCTTCGGAAGCTGATGCAAGTTGGCTTCCATCTGGTGACCAGATGATTGATGTAACCGAATATCTATGCCCCACAAGGATAGACACCACTTGGCTTATGGTTATATCCCAGATCTGGATTGTCTTGTTATCGGAGGATGCTGATGCAAGTCGATTTCCATCTTTCGACCATTCAATCAAATAGACTGAACCATAGTACCCCTTTAGAGTGGATATACTTTGGCCAATGGCTAGATCCCATATCTGGATTGTGTAATCAGAGGATCCCGATGCAAGTCGTCTTCCCTCTGGTGACCAAGCGATTACATTTACCTGGTCGCTATGGCCCTTAAGAGTAGACACGATCTGGCCGGTGGTTGGATCCCAGATCTGGACGCTTTCATCATAGGACCCTGACGCAAGTTGGCTTCCATCTGGTGACCACGTAATTGAGCTAACTGAATTGGAATGCCCTTGAAGAGTAGAAACACTCTGGCTTGTGGCTATATCCCAGATCTGGATTGTATTATCATCAGAGGATACTGATGCAAGTCGATTTCCATCTTTCGACCATTCAATCAAGAAGACTGAACCATAGTACCCCTTCAGAGTGGATATACTCTGGCCAGTGGCTGGATCCCATATCTTGATTGTTTTATCATCGGATCCTGATGCAAGTCGGCTTCCTTCTGGTGACCAAGCGATTATATTTATCCAGTCGCTATGACCCTTAAGAGTAGACACAATCTGGCCGGTAGTTGGATCCCAGATGTGGACGCTTTTATCATAGGACCCTGACGCAAGTTGGCTTCCATCTGGTGACCACATAATTGAGCTAACTGATTTGGAATGCCCTTGAAGAGTGGAAAGACTCTGTCCGGTGGCTGGATCCCAGACCTGAATTGTGTTATCGTAAGACCCTGATGCAAGTCGGCTTCCGTTTGGCGACCAGGCAATTAAATTGACGGAGCCATTATGCCCCTCAAGGGTATAAAGACAGGGGCTCCAATCTTCATCTACCATTGGACTATTTAATACCCAATCTGCTCTCTCCTTCTGGAAAGACCTTCGGGTAAGGCTCTTTGACGGGCTGAATATAAGAGGTGAGTAGTACACCTGTAAAGGACTGCTCTCGATCCCTGTTCTGTAGTACTGAATGAATCTGGAGGCGTCTTGAGCTCGTTCAAAGAGGCTTTCTAAGTCCGAAGAGATACCACTTATGAGTTTTCTCTGTTCCTAATTTAGTTAGCCCTAGTTTATAGATGAAGTTATGTTTTGATATAATTTACTACATACCTGAAGTAATAACTTAAGCATTTGCATAGCTTGCACACCTTTCGAGACACTCCCTAGAATACTAAGGGCCTCAAGCCAGAAAAGGAATTTCTGTTGTAGAAAAAGGTCCACATAGCCCCCCTTATCAATGCTAAGGTCATAGAACTTGGTCCGCTCGCTATATTGAAGATGGTCTACCCAGTAGACACATGCGTATTCTGCTGCTGCTAGTGGATCTGGGCTAGGTTTGCAGATATCCTTCACGGGTCCAGGTAATTTGATATTGAAGATATCACGTCGAAGTGTCTTAAACATCACTTCAAGGCATCGTGAGAAATTCATATGGTGTTGAGCTCCTACACCACTAGGAAGTATCTCATTTCGAGCTTCAATGTTTTGAAGGAGGAAGTCCTTCGCAGACTGATGGATGAAAGTGATAGTATCTTTTTGCATCGTCAAGAACGATCCACAGACTGTGATGATATCCTTAAGTAGTATATTATCATCATCATCTTCATCATCATCGTCATCATCGTCGTCATCATCGTCATCATCATTAGGAAGTTTGATAAGTGAAGCAAGTTCACTGAGAGTGATAGGCCGAAAGACTGTTAACATAACTGCCAGTATCTCCTTACAGATCTCAACATCTGCTGAATCGCGAACTTGCTCAATCATTCGTCCATATAGAGCATCTAACCCAGGAGGAAAGAACTCTAGCTTTTTCAGCACATTTGTTCGTGTATATGCATTTGTCAGACTCTGATAAACTAAGGCTACCCAGAGGAAGGTACCTTGTGAGTTTGATAAGAGAGAGTGTTCAACAGCATCACGAGTCTTATTGCTGTACCTTTTAGCTTTCGCTAATTTTTGGACTTTATGATGGACAAATTTGTCCACTGCTTCAGACACATAAACCTCATTCTGCTCTAATGAGATAGGGGCTAGCTGGGTAGCAATTCCAAGTTTCTCGGTGATTTCAGGCCAGTTACGGCTAGAAATAACCCACTTTATATGCATATGAGCCGATGACTCCTGGACAATCAAGTCTAGAAGGGAATGAAGCCCATTAACACACTCATCTAGAGCATCGATTACCAAATAGGTCATTTGGAAGTTCGCGCGCATGCCTTTTAGAATGTCCCGGAAGATGGTTGAGAGTGCATTCCATGCATTAACATCCTCAAAGAGAGTCTTCCCAGCATGGTCGTACTGAGCACGTATATAGTGGAGGAGAGAAGGATTCTTCTTGATAAGTAAATATATCAAGCCCCTTAGCACAGATGTGGCGCTGTTGATCCGCGGATCGGTAGCCTGACAGAAAAAGAACGAGATGCTCACGCATACATCATCCCCATATAGTCTTGTCAATTCTTCGATGACGCCGCATAGGAGCATCGTCTTGCCTTTACCAGGATCACCCCTGATCCAGAGGAGACGATTGTTGTGGCTAGTTGTATTTTGCCATTGTTTGAATTCCTGATGATCAAAGATCCATCGATAACAGTCTTCTAGTAGCCCACCCTTGGTATCCTTGATACGCTCTTTGTCGTGATAAGGATCAGTCGTTCGTAGAGCCTGTAAACATTCTTGGTCTAATGACACCGTTTGACCTAGGCCGCTTCCTAGTTGAGTTACGTTCTCGTGCTTACACATGTGGACACAACAAGTTCACCTACCGATCGTTATGCTCCCAATATTGCCATTTATCACTCCTGCTTGAAAACCACGATTAAGACCGTCGTGGGAAACGGTGGTCGTCATTATTGTCGTTCGATAGTTTTGGGATGGTTTTCAAGTTGTGACTCGGATCGCTTCCAGAACACAGCTTACCCCGCTATCAGGTGATCGATCTCGATGCAGAATAATTTAATAACAGAACATCTTGATTTCATAACTCATATCTCATATCCCCCAATAGAAGCAGGATTTCTTTTAGTTTGTCTTGACGACAATGGATGGGTGAAGAAGCTTGATGCTGGGGATACATAATCATCTCTCCTTTCGTGTTTGAGTTTGTTACATACATATATCAATTGTTGTATATATTTCAGATGAGTCTCTATGGACTACTAAATTGCCGGCAGATTTCGAATGGTTCACGGAGGAATCTTTGTCCAGATAGATCAATTGCTCACGTACTCTCTCATGTCCGATTTTCTATTATTCGAATTGCTTGTCTCGGCTCGAAGGCATCTCTATCACTAACAACACTCATGGGTCTCAATATAAGACCAACTTGGAGGCCCGCCGCGGGATGCTCTATGATCATTTGGGAGACTTATACCTGGTCTTCCACTGAGCGATTTCGTAATCTCAATTTGTACCAAATTTTGCACAACTGCGCCACACCAATCGAAAAGAAAGCAATATAATAAGCATAATCAGACAAAGACTTGCGGTATCCGCGGCATATGTCCTCATCGCAAAACTGACGACAGGCTGGTACAAATGAAAAAAAGAAAACGAGAACCAGAATCACGCCTCTACAATATTATTAGTAGTGCGAAACGAGTGCTTGGATATAGGTGTATACCTACGTAGTACGTACGTACCGTGGTCCTAATTCATGTTTACCATCAAGCTTGTGGGTTTTGGGAGAGTTCGCCTCGGTTGGGATTTCGGCTAGGTCTGTACCGTTGTCGGCAAGAGGATGTGATGTTTTTGAAGGATGCATGGCGAAGATTCAAAGAGTGGACCAAAATTTTGAGAAGATGTATAGGTATAGCGTCGAAATATTTGGAGACGGGACTTGGTAATGCGAAAGTCAAATAGGGAATAGATTGGAATATTCTAGGTGAATGAAGGCAGGATGCCGAGAAAAATCATGCCTATGATGTACACGACGAGGTGAAGAGGAACCTAGAATAAAGAGAGTATCTAAGATAAAAGGAAGCACAGCAGCTCTCTAGACGACTCATTTCACATCGGTACTAGTCATAGCTGCTAGTGGCAGTATGTGCAATTAGCAATGATTAAACTAGATCGAGAGAAAGCGCCCACGTTTAGATCCATCATTTTTTCTAGCCAAAAAAAAGAAAAGAAAACAAAATCCAGGCAATCATATTCCAAAGTTCTTGAAGTCCCACTTTATGGAGCACGCACTACCTTTTTGTCTACGTAGGCGAGACAGAAAATAGCCTACACATTGGTACGCCCCCATTCTCGTTTCACCAGTAAATTTCAATACAGCAGCTAAGGACTAAACTGGCTAGCGTGATTAGTGGATACGTTATTGTGACCAATTAAACATGTTTAACGACTTAAATCTGAGAGCGCTAACCGCATTTGTAAAGAAAAGTTCTCCGTTCCGGATCGGCCCGGTAATAGATTACAAGATAAAACATTGAGCATTATCCTGATTCCTCAAAATGAAAACAAAGGGGCTAGGAACTGCGCTGGAAGTCTACTCTACGCTAGATTAGAATCAGCTAGCATTTAATGTGGAGCAATTTTAACATACATGCCAGAGGGCAGGAACACGCGTACAAAGTAAGTGCACCTAGCACTACATTCGTGTTAAGTTTTAACTGAGGGGTTTTGATACAAAATTGACTTTTTACTGCCCAGGTGCTGGGTTGAAATGAACGGTGTTCCAAAAAGCTTGAAATCAATCGATCTCAAGAAATCGGCTGCTTTGCCTATATTAAACTAAAAACATGCATGGGATAAATCCATACTATATTGAACTAGACTCAGTCTAGCGCCCCGACTTATTAAGACAGCAATATACCAGAAATTTCAATCAAAGAGAGTCCACGTGCTCAACATTGACATCCCCGGACTTCTCGTGAGTTCCGTGAGCAACACTGTCAATTTTCTGTTGTGCGAGGACCTCCTCTCCCGAAGTAACGTGGTTGGCACCACCGAACAAGGTATCAATCTCTTCGAGGGTGATCTTCTTGGTCTCTGGAACAAAGAACCAAACAAAGAGACCCAGCAGGAAGTTAATTCCGGCGAAGAGATAGAATGCGTAGAAGCCATCGTTCTCGAGGAAGATAGGGAAGAATTGCTGGCAGATGGTGTTGGCAACGTTCTGGGTCTGCGAGGCCATGCCCACGGCCTGTGCGCGAACATTCATGGAGAAGACCTCGGCTGTCCAGATCCACACGGTTGCGCCCCAAGAAGGCTTGTCTGTGAGATTGTTAGTCACTGGCCGTTGAAATTTGGTTGGGTAGGGTTGTGGTGAAACTTACAGAATAGAATAAAGAGGAAAAAGAGGAAGACGATCGATATGCCAACGGATTCAGACTTGGCTCCGTTTGCCATATTTGGGGTTTCCGTTTCAACGGCAGAGACGATAATCATGCAAAGACCCATACCGATGGAACCACCGATCAGAAGAGCCTTGCGACCAAATCGATCAATGAACCAGATAGTGTTCAGGGTGAAGAGAATACCGAAGGTGGCGTTGAGGGCGTTGATCAGAGAAATCTGGCTTTCGTGTGTGAAGACCTTCTCGTAGATCTTGGTGGAGTAGGAGTTCAAAGAGCCTTGTCCGGTGAGTTGCTGACCGGCGTTGATAACCAAAGCAAGGTACATGCGCTTGCGGAGAGACTTGTCCTTCCACAAAGCGCTGTAGCCGCTGGAGATGGCCTCTTTCTCGTACTCGAGGGCCTCACGGATCATCAAGATCTCATCTTCAACCTCTTCCTCTGTGTCTCGGACGCGGCGGAGGGCAGCTCGTGCTTTCTCGATTTCGTTGTGGCGTTTGATGTACCTGCAGCTGGTTAGACTTCTGTCTCAATGGTTCCAAAGGTTTCACGTGTAGTAGATAACTTACCAACGAGGACTTCCAGGGATGACAGGAAGAAGGATAAGAATCAGGATGGGGAAGAGGAGTTGGAAAATGACAATCAATTTCCAGTCCCACTCTCCGAGTTGAGGAGCTCTGGTGCAGGCATAGGCGATCCAGAAGCAGATGAACGAACCAACAGAGTAGAACATCTGCCAGAAGGTCATGATCTTTCCTCTGATCTCTGCTGGTGCCAACTCTCCGATATAGATAGGGCCGGCGGCTATAGGAACATCTTGTCAGTGTCTATGAACAGAGTGAAGTGTCGGGTTGTGACTTACTCAAAGCAACACCCTGGCCAATACCGATGAGGACACGTCCACCAATGAAGCACGCAAGGTTACCACGAGGAGCAAAGGTCTGCAGGAAAGTAGCAACGATGACAAAGACACATCCGAAGCCCATGCCAACCTTGCGGCCAAAGTAATCCGCCGTGGGTCCTCCAAGGAAGAAACCACCGAAGATGGCGCCAACTGTGTAGGCAGTATTGATAGAACCAAGCTGGTTCGCACCTGGATTGTTGAACCAGGCTACCCAATTGGCATTTCCTTGAACAGAATTGAAGACAGACGCATCGTAACCGTACAACACCATGCAAGATGCAGCGACAAACGAGACGAACCTAGAGATTCGGATTTAGTATATTGCCCTTGTGGATCATATCTCGGCAAGCCATCATACCAGTTGTAGGCCCGCTTGGAGCTCATAAGACCACCCATTTTGGCGACAGTGACTTGGATTGATTCGTTGGAAAGTGGTTGATTGGAAGAAACAAGATTAAGCAACTGCCAAGAACTCTTGATGCAGTCGTCGAACCTTGGAAGGTTTGTTTTTGGGGGCTCGGTTCAGCCTCACAGTCACAGCAACCCTGTCAATAGAAGTCAAGGAAAGAGCACTTGAGCCAACAACCCTAGAGATTTTCCGGGGAATGGAGAGAATCATGCGGAGTTCCCCAGATATATAATAAAATCCTGGGGCAGACGACAAGTTCCCTTGGCACGGCAGCTCCCTTGGCACGGTAAGCAGAAAAGGTCACGGATCCAATCAACCCATGCCCCAGAACGGCGCCCCCAGACGACGCTAAGCACTACTCGGATTGTTGATAACAGAAACCTTGTGAGACCAGCTCGCTGAGTGGTGGGGTATTCGCAAGTCAACCACACGTGGATCAAAGCATCATGCGCCATGTTGGCTGCTTATTGGTTTTGAGCTCTGTAGAGCGCATTGGACGGACCTGGGGTAATGATGATCTGGGGTTCGAGGATATTTTGTTCCCCGGAGTCGTATAGTTTTGAGTTCCACGAATCAGAGGCCGCGTGGGACGGAGTCTGGGAGAAAGTTGACTCCACCAATGGCGAAATTAGAATCGGTATTGAGACCCCGGACCAGTGGCGTGGCAAGTGGCGTGGAGACAAAATATTTCGGCAAAGCGAAGCGATGTCCCAAACTTCCGAATTCTTAAGCTTTTGGAATCTGGGGAAGCGACCCCAGGTTGGAGGAAGTGTCAATCTGGATACTAGTATCCACTGCAAATCAGCCTTATTAAGTCAGGTGCATCTTTTCATCTAGAATTAATGGGGTTTTCAGCCTAACTTCTGTTTTAAAGTATACTTATCTGGGTCCCAAGGGATTCTTGTCTCTCTTTCTTGTAGCTTCAAAGTCAGTAGCTTCAAAGTCACCTATTTTTCCATAATCTCTTTTTCTTCAGGTTCCAGGGGACGAAGCCTTTTATTCCAAACATCGCATATACTGTCGTCATGTTGATTGGGTCGGAAAAACCGCTGATCGATCTTGTTCCAATAAATGGCGTCAAAGGCAAAATTGTTCCTTGCAGCATACATAATCCAAAAGTGTCCACTCTCCCAGCTATTTCGCATCAGACTAGATAATCGCTGGATTTCATTGAAATGGATATATTCAACATTTGATGTGATCGATAACTATCTATGCCACTTTCCACTCCGGTTTGTCATTCTGTTTAAGGGACCCAATCCGGTTCACAGATAGTGTAGATAAGGAGAAGATAAAAATGCCTAGCTCTCTATAGAGAACTTTTAGCTTCATGTCCAATCTCTTTGTAAACCTCTCCGTCAAGGAGAAGTTCTACCCAGGACTCTTCGATCTCGTCGCTTTTTTCCCAGGTAAAAATCATCGACATCTGGAAGGTCAGGAGGGGTTTCATCCTTCAATATTTAATTTCAGTGGATACAGAGCTGCATGGACCCACACATTCAAAGATTGATTCATTCAGTCGGTCAATTATATATGGAAACTGTTGGAGGATTCAAAATCATCTAATTATAAGGTAGTAGGGTAAGTAATCTTAGGCAGTATCGAGACCTAGGAAAGTACTAGGACAAATCAAACTTCCCAAGTACACATGCGAGAAGGCGCAGATGTGGAAATCGCCCCATGGCAAAAACTGCAAGCAAGAGCAACAACATAATACAATACAGCGTATCACCATCAAGGAAAGCCAGCCTGTTCTCCAAAGAAGAATAACAATCAACAGGGCATTATTAGGCAATGTTCTAAACAAGATAAAGGTCACAGAGAAGAGAAAGAAAATACATAAGAATTGGATTAAAAAGTATGCAAGGGAAAATAAAGGGGGGAACATCTCCATCAGAACCAGAGAAGTATTATATGAGAAACAGGGGCATATTCATTCGTTGCTTGTTCGAATAATTCATGACCGGAAGATGTTTTTGTTCTTGGCTTTTGGTTTCCTTAGAACCCCTTCTCGCTTTCATTCCCGGTGCCAATGACAGATTCTGCTTTAGTCGTGATACGAAACTTGACCAAAGTCGAACCAACGTCAAGAGCAAAGAAGACTGAACCCAAAAAAAATGGACAAAGGAACAAGGGGGACACGCGGGATTAATGGACCGTTACACGGCGTGACCAGCACCAACCGGGCTCCGGGGGGACTCGGGCAGAAAGGCAGAAGCTTAAGAATGCATCATGTTCCAAGGCAGCATCGCAGAACAGGGAAAGGTCAAACTAATACAAGGGTGACTTGACATCCTGAACTCCACGTCGGACAACATCCTCAACCCGCCATCGGGGAGGAGACAGGTTGGGTGTGCGCTTAAGTTGCCAATCCTTCTCCATCTCAGGTGGGGGAGCGATATCTTCGGCAGGTGGGAGCCCACCACCGGCAATACCGGTAGAGAACTTCAGTTGTAGGACATTGCCAATCTCATCACAGGCCCTCAGAACTCGGTCGAGATCGTCCTTGGTGTGAGCAGCCGATACACAGAAACGAGCACGGGATGAAACCAAAGGAGTAGCAGGGTAACCAACAACCACAACGGAGATCTTGCGTTTAAGCATCTCATGGGAAAATGCGGGCATCTTGGCAGGGTTGAAGAGCAAAACAGGAATGATGGGCGAATCGTCGTGACCGTACACTATAAAGCCAAGACGCTTGAGGCCCAGGCGAAGGTATCGTGAGTTGAAAGCCAATCGCTGCAATCGCTCCTCACCTTGGCCAGGAACAAGATCGCCCTTAATGATACGAAGTGCGGAGGAAATTTGGGTGAGCACAGCCGGCGCGGGAGCCTCTCCGTAGAAGATACCGGAGCTGGTGGCACGGAGCTTGTCAATCATCGCCTTATCGGCTGCAATGTATCCACCGTTGGCACCGAATGATTTGGTAAGGGTTCCCATCAAGACGTCCACTTCAGAAGTGGGAATACTGAAGAAGTCACACACACCCTTGCCCAGAGGACCGATGGCACCAATAGAATGAGCCTCGTCAACGAACAGGTGGAACTTGTAACGGTGCTTCAACTCAACAAGACCAGGGAGGTTACACATGGATCCTTCCATGGAGTAAAGACCCTCGACAACAACCAAGATCTTCTTCCAGGGACGATGGGTACGGGGTTGACCTTGAGAGATGGCCTCGCGGAGCTTGATTTCAAGGTCTCTCATGTCATTGTGCTTGAACATGGCAATTGAAGCACCAGAAAGACGAGCACCAAAACGGATAGAGGCATGGTTCAATTCATCAGAAATAAGAAGACAGCCCTTGGAAACGAGAGCGGGGAAGATGCTGGCGTTGGTGCCGAATCCCATAGAGTACACCATGGACGCCTCCTTGCCCACAAACTTCGCAATTAGATCCTCCACCTCGACGTGGAGATCTTGAGTGCCAGCCTCTGCACGAGTACTAGGCGTGCTGATACCGTACTTGCGGACAGAGTCTTCCGAGATATCCGCACAGGGTCCTTCCGACTGGGCGAATCCCAGATAGTTGTAAGAGCTCAGGTTCAATGTATCAGTGGTGGTGCCGGTTAGGTAGAAGTGGTGGTTGTAGTCGTCGGTGGCCCGGTCAATCAGGGTGATGGTGCGGCCGGGGACACCGGTAACGGGGCGCTCAAAGCAGTCATTGATACGCAACTTGAGACGGCGCACATAGAAGTTGTCGAAATCACTGTTCAGGGCGCCGTAGCCATTGCGAGCCTTGAGGTGACGGTAATTTTCCTCGCGGAAGCGCTTTCCAAAGAAATCACGGACGTGACCAAAAGCAATTAAGATTAGGTAACTGATGTACGTCGTAAGCAGATAATAATACGGCGGCTCATCCATCACCGGCTCCGGGAAGACACCACCGGGGTGTCGACTGGAGTATCGGTGACTCGCGTGACCGATGGGACCGAATTGGGCATGTTGCTTGGCCAGCCGGCGGGCCTCCTCGGGAGTTGGCGGCTGGAAGAGTGTGGTCGGGGATTCTTCCATATTCGGGTTATCGGCGGTAGCGGTGGAGAGAGAGATTGTCGGTAGGGACAGTGATGCCGAACTGATCGGCGGGGAGGTATTAGGATTCCCACTGGCCGACAGAGGGGTCGACTGAGTAGGTTGAGAGTCGGCCTTGGATTTGGGCGAGACCGAGAAGAATTGGGACAGGCGATGGGACTTGACCGAGGGCGCCTTGGTGACGTTGCTGCCCTTTCCCGTGGAAGGTGAAAGGGAGGGAGAGTAGGAAGGGGTGTCGATGGAAGAGTTGTTGCTGAACCGACGAGGCATCGCAGAGGGAAGTAGCGACTCGGGAGTTGACAGGCTGACAGTAAGATTTTACCGTCGGGGCAAATTATAGGGGGCGCGTGGGTTCTTTCACGCGTCCACGTCAACGATTTGAGGCAGGGACTACCCGAAAAAGTCTGAGGAAGCGAAGCTTCACGAGAGACTCTTTTCTTGTTCCGTATGCGTCCGTATTGTGTGGGTGTTTTCGACAAGGTCCGATAACAACCAGAGTGATGTTCTGAGGAGGGGGGAAGAAGTGGCGTCCGGTTAGTCGATCGGTCTCAAGGAGCGTGTGGGTCAAACGAGCATCGAGATGAAGATAGAAGTGTGCGCGTTGGCAAACAGAGGAATCGAATGGCGATAAGGGTGAAGTCACTCTGAGCTCGGTTTCCAATGATTCGTACGTACACTGGACTGATTTTGGTCGCGGGAGGCAGATCCGACAACCTCCGGGGCAAGGCTTGGTAGAATTGTGGCTTCACACGTGGAACGGTAAAGAACACAAGAACAAAGGGGCTGCCCACAGCTTCGAGAAATTGAAACTGATAAGGGTCTTCCCACAAATACACTGTAAAGGGAGAATTAGGCTATGGAAAAGGAGGAAAGGAGGAAGATTGGAGGTGGAACTGGTAGACCCGTTGTGTACCTGCTGCGTCTCATAAACCTCTCATGCAAAGCAGGATTATGGCCTCCTGGTATTGAATTGAAGACGTGGCTATTACGAGGCCTCTTATCATTTGATTGGATGGTAGCCACCAATACATGTAACTTACAGCCCCATTACCGATGGGGCTTTTTCTTACCGTTTTAATTTCTTCTTTTCTTTTCTTTCTTTTTTTTCTTTTTTCTTTTCTTTTTTTCTTCATCCGTCTAGTGCCGGCAACCAAAAGTGGTCCCGAGTCCAGACAAAATCAGGTACCAGTTACTTTCTATTGGGCTCTAGGCAATTGACTCCTCAAGGTCACATATACTTTATCCTCTTTATCCCAAGGAATCACCCATGACAGTTCTGCAGAGTACTATAAACAACTTGAAAGGCCGGACCTGCATGCGCGAAATAACAACAGGGGGGCCTTACGCAGAGCTGAGCTAGTGACTGTGTGTGTATGGAGCACAGTGGATCCATTGCCCCTGGAAAACCCTACCTTCATCCCCCAAATTGAATTTCCACCCACGACAAGACTATTGATGCATTAATTTCTTCGAATTCTCTTGGATTTTGAGCTCTACAGCAGAACACCTTACTCTGGACCATAGAGTAGCATTAAGTGGTGAACCTACTCCTTACCCATGGTTACAACCTTGATCCCTGGAATCCAGATCTTGGATGGATCAGCCTTCTGCTCTAATACTACATCATCATTTTTCTGGTTTGTCGGCCAAGGGAGTCTAGCAATCATTCAACTTGGAAACTCAAGTCTTGTGGCATTGTACTCCATACTCCGTGTTCATATCACAATCATCCTTGGTGGATACGTTCAGTGTTGTAGAACGTGTCTCTGACCACAAACCTACAGTGGATTCCCCCCTATAGTCCGGTTGTGTTGTAAATTTACCGCCAATAGCTCTTCATTTTGCGCTTCTCCGATCTTGATTCCTCTCTTTTAAGCAATCTAGGAAAGTACCTTATGCCCTAGGCTACTGGCTACTGCAAGTGAAACGTGGTGCTCTCGTACATACATGCCATGGTCCTCTGAGAGATTGTTGTATAAGGAATGCAAGCTGCGTTGGATTAACATACAAGGAGCACGGACAGTGTTCATTTTAGTTCCCGATTACTCCATCCAGGGTATATGATGGATCTTTCCACTAGGCCAGATACTACCTAGGGAACGGTCCATCGAAAATCGCATGAAAACGGTCGAGACCGTGGGAATTGTATATCTTGGCCTGAGGCATCCACTGTCACTCCCGCTGCCCGCATTCCGCATTTGATCCCGCAGGGACCAGGGTATTATTCTAAAGGCTTGTCCGATGATACTTTGATAAAACTATGTAAACCCGTAAATGGCCTGTAAATTCCAGAGAAATTTCGCCTTTCTAAATCTCCAAAACATCCTTCATTCAAATATCCAATCGTGGTTGTTCCAGAAACTACCGTGTAGCCTCTGACCTCCGTCTTTATATCCGCAGCCGCGGCAACTTAATACCCGCTTGAAGCCGCCCCACGATCCCTTGTTGGGGCAATTGCTTGGTGAGACTTACCTTTTCCATCCACAGGTTGAGTCGAGCCCCTGCAAGTTCGATTCCAAGGTCTTTTTTTAGTGCGCTTATAAGAAAGTGCGCCAGTAACATCCCAGCGAGCAGCCCAGGTAGCCAATGACCCTGAGACCTTTCTCACCAAGTCTTCTATAGCAGAGAACTTTTTTTTCTCTCGCCCAGCACCAACTCCTGTCAGACCTCAATTCTTTTTTGGTATATCACTGCTGTCTCTATATACAATATTCAACCTTGAGATTGATTACCACTGACGCCATAATGCCGCACATCGACGAGGATATTAGCCTGGATGCTAAGGAGCTCTGGCGACCTTCATCTCCTGAGAAAACACAAATCTACGATTTCATGACCAAAGTGAGCAACAGGCATGGACTATCATTGTCCGATTACAATGATCTCTGGCAATGGAGCATCTCAGAACCGGCCAAGTTTTGGGAAGAAATCTGGCACTATACAGGAATTAAAGCCCATGAACAATATCGCCAGGTCAGTTCCGTGACCCTCGGTTCCCCAGTCAACATACTTAATCTCCATTTCAGGTTCTCCAATCCGATCAAGCGCTTTTCCCTCGACCGGCGTTCTTCGAGGGGAGCACCTTGAATTTTGCTGAGAATCTCCTCTACCCGGTCAGCATGCCGGATGAGAATTCTATCGCCGTGATCGGTGCCACCGAAGCTGATCGCGAATTCATTTCATGGAAGGAACTTCGCGAACGAGTTCGAAAGTGCGCCAATGCCCTTAAAGAATCAGGCTTGCAGACCGGTGACCGTGTGGCTGGCTTTGTCGGCAACCATGCCAACACTGTTGTGGCAATGCTGGCTGCTGCGTCTATTGGTGCTTTCTGGACAGGCGTCTCTCCAGATACTGGAGTTCATGCAGTTCTCGAGCGCCTTAAACAGATTGAGCCTAAGATCCTGTTTGCTGACAATTCATCACTGTACAACGGCAAGGTGCATGGGTCTCATGCTAAGGTGCGCGAACTAGTTTCCGAATTGCCGGATTTGGAGATCTTGGTAGTATTTGAGACCTCCAAGTCTCTGGAATTCAGTTTCGATGAACTCCGTCCACAGAACGGCAAGGCCATGACTTATGATCATTTCGAAGCTGCCGTTCAAGATCAATCAGCCCCCTTACAATTCGCTAGTTTGCGGCCAGATCACCCGGTGTATATCCTGTACTCTTCGGGAACTACTGGTGCACCTAAACCCATTGTGCATGGTTCACTGGGCACATTGTTGCAGCACAAAAAGGAGCACCTTCTGCATTGCGATATTCGGCCAGGTGACCGGCTGTTCTACTTCACAACAACAACTTGGATGATGTGGCATTGGTTAGTCTCTGGGTTGGCAAGTGGTGCGACTATTGTCCTTTACGATGGATCCCCATTCCGGCCTTTTGATATTGAGGGAGGCAGTGGAGAAATGGCCATGCCACGTCTCATCGGTGAGCTCCAGATCACTCACTTCGGCACTTCGGCCAAGTATCTCTCAATGCTAGAGCAAGCGGCGTTGAATCCCCGTAAACATGCTCACCGACCAGTCCCTCTCAACACTCTCAGGGCGATCTTCAGCACTGGATCTCCCTTGGCCCCATCCACATTCGAGTACATTTACTCTTCTATCCACCCGGACATTATGCTGGGCTCCATTACGGGTGGCACGGACATTCTCTCCTTATTCTGCTCTGGCTGCCCAATTCTCCCCGTCTATAAGGGGGAAATCCAGTGCCGCTCTCTTGGTATGGCAGTCTCCGTGTTTGACTACGCCGGGAATGACATTAGTGCCTCGGGAGAACCTGGTGACCTTGTTTGCACAGTACCTTTCCCAGCTCAACCGGTCATGTTCTGGCCACCCGGTCCTAAAGGCCAGGAAAAGTACCGCAAGAGTTACTTTGAAGTCTTCGGCCCTTCAATTTGGCACCATGGAGATTTTGTACGCGTGAACCCACAAACTGGTGGTGTGGTCATGCTCGGACGCAGCGATGGTGTCCTGAAGCCTTCTGGCGTTCGTTTCGGGAGCGCGGAGATCTACAATGTTCTTCTCAAGCATTTCGCTGATGAAATCGAAGACTCTTTGTGCGTTGGGCGAAGACGCGAGGGCATCGACACTGATGAAACGGTGGTCCTCTTCATGAAGTTGGCTCCTGGTAGTCCTTCCAGTGTGCCTGATCTGGCGGCCCGTATCCAAGCTATCATTCGCAAAGAGCTAAGTCCCCGCCATGTTCCAGGTATCATTGATGCTTGTCCTGAGATCCCAGTGACTTCCAATGGCAAGAAGGTCGAGAACGCGGTCAAGCAGATCTTGTGCGGGCTCAACATTAAGATCGGTGCCAGTGTTGCCAATGCTACTTGTCTTGATTGGTACCGTGAATGGGCTTCGGAACACCTATAAATAGTATAGATTGGTAGATCAAAACAGAATGAAGTAAAGTAATATGAATAAAATTATGTATAAGATCGATTCGGTTGGTTCACAAACATGTCGTCATAGCCATCATCAACATTGAAGAATTCTAGACTGCAAGCCCTTGGTAAGCAAACCACGCTACAATGTACTAACTATCCAATCACAAAATAATTGGGAAAAAAAGACCAGCCGAATTGGTTATGATTAATCATTCCACATTTTAATTAGTGAATAGACCCCATTAATATCATTTCATCGACGAGGAACGAGATCATGCGACCGATTAGGTAATCGTGCCGGTGCTGCGCTCCGGAATCGATTCTTCGCGGACACATGTTTCCCGATTCCCCCGGATTCCCTCCAAGAAAGGCGTGCAGAACACACCTGAATAATTAACCTGTTACGCGTATCCCAATGAAAGGAAATATGCGTCGCACTGCATTGCGGGCGGTCGAATCCGCAAAGCCTCTGACCAGAGCTCCTCATTCGGCGAGAAGCTTTGCTACTCAGCGCAACTCCGCTAAGGTATCTAGCCTTGATCTTCTTTGCTGCAAGAACAACTCTGACCCGCCGGCTTTCTTCTCACACAGGACCCCTCCGAGCTCGATCAAGTAACCACACTCCCGAATGGAGTTCGCGTCGCCACAGAATCATTATCGGGTCCCTTTGCTGGTGTTGGAGTCTACGTCGATGCCGGTTCTCGTTACGAAGATGCAAGCCTGCGTGGTGTCAGTCATATCATGGACCGGTTAGCCTTCAAGTCTACAAAGTCGCGCTCAAGTGATGAGATGCTAGAGGTCATGGAGACCCTGGGTGGTAGTCTTCAATGCGTGTCTTCGCGAGAGTCATTGATGTACCAGTCCGCGAGTTTCAACTCAACGGTTCCTCAAACTCTCGGTATTCTCGCAGAAACCATCCGGGATCCTCTCATCACCGAGCAAGAGGTTCTCGAACAACTTGCCACAGCAGAGTATGAGATTGGCGAGATTTGGGCGAAGCCGGAACTCATCCTGCCGGAGCTTGTCCACATGACAGCTTACAAGGATAACACACTCGGTAACCCTCTGCTGTGTCCAGAGGAGAGGCTAGGTGAAATCAACAAAGCAGTTGTGGAGCGCTACCGGGAGGTCTTCTTCAACCCGGACCGCATGGTTGTCGCTTTTGCCGGCGTGCCCCACGCCGAGGCCGTCCAGCTCACACAGCAATACTTTGGAGACATGAAGAGCCGCGACGTTGCTCACGGCAAGGGACCCGTTCTTTCTGGTTCCGGAATTGATACCACACTCTCCGATTCCCCTACTGTCGCCAGAGAGGGTCAGATCCCAACTGTCCCCCAGTTCACAGCTTCGTCGACCGTCAGCACACCAGCCGCCTCGCAAAACACTCATTCCTCCCTCCTCTCGAAGCTTCCCTTCCTCAAGAATTTCTCTGGATCACAAAAGCACAACTCGGTTGAGCCACTCCACCCCTCGTTGATTGAACCATCTGCATTGGATCTCCGTCGCCCCGCTCACTACACTGGTGGTTTTATCGCCCTTCCTATCATTCCGCCGCCGGCAAACCCTATGCTGCCTCGGTTGAGCTACATTCACCTTGCTTTCGAGGCCCTCCCTATCGATTCTCCTGATATTTACGCCCTTGCTACTCTTCAGACCCTCTTGGGTGGTGGTGGCTCTTTCTCTGCCGGTGGTCCCGGCAAGGGCATGTACTCTAGACTCTACACCAACGTTCTTAACCAGCACGGATGGGTCGAGAGCTGCATTGCTTTTAACCACAGCTACACGGACAGCGGTGTCTTCGGTATTTCTGCCTCCTGCAGCCCTACCCGCACAACAGAGATGCTTGAGGTTATGTGCCGCGAACTGCAGGCGCTTACCCTGGACAATGGATACTCTGCTCTGCAAACCCAGGAGGTGAACCGTGCGAAGAACCAGCTTCGATCATCCCTTCTCATGAATCTCGAGTCTCGCATGGTTGAGCTCGAGGATCTTGGACGCCAGGTCCAGGTGCACGGCCGTAAGGTCAGCGTCAAGGAGATGTGCAACCAGATTGAGGCTTTGACTGTTCAAGATCTCCGCCGCGTGGCGAGCCAGGTCTTTGGCGGTCACGTGCAGAACAAGGGCAAGGGAACTGGCAAGCCTACTGTCGTGTTGCAGGAGGGCGAGGTAGAGGGATACAAGCAGCGGAATTTCCCCTGGGAAGAGATCCAAGAGCGCATTGCTCGATGGAAGCTTGGTCGGCGGTAAATATAGATCTCAATATCGTGCCATAGAGCGACCAGTCTGTAAAATGTCAGGTGTATCCGTGATGAGTCCAGACTCGCCATTGACATCTACAGAGGTCAAGGAAATACCACTGGGATAAAATGTGTGTATGCTAGATAGACATTCTGAATTACCCAACTCTGTAAATTATTCAATTATTCAATTATCAATAATCTTTTCAATCAGTGTAATTCTTTCTCTGTCGTCATTGTATTGTTCGTTGTTCCGAGCGGGTCCCCGAGTCCCAAGTCCCAGAGCTCGCTCGCCGCTTTTGCCCGGCAAAAAAGTCGGAGCGTCCCAACTCGCGCTTCCTTCATCATCCATCACCCTCTAACTACATTCATTAAACTCTCCCCATCCCAACCCACCACCACCGCCAAAATGGTCAAGCTCACCGAGGTCGAAGACGAGGCTTTCACCGATAAGCCCACCCCCAGCAAGCACGATGCTTTGTTGGTCTCCGATGACGAGGATGACTACTCCGACACCGGTAAGTACTCGACACTTCCCTCCGCCCGATAGTCACGCGAGTCGCATCGCGCGGTCATCATATATCTACACTGTTCTCGAAATTCGTCAATGGAAATGTGTTCCTACCCGAATTGGGCTCAAGTCACAATTGACACATCGCAACTCCGGGGCGCGAGTCCCATAAATCCCCCGAGACTCAAGAAATGAAAACACCCATCAATTCATCAGAACAACATCTGACATCGCCTTTTTGATTTAAACAGACTCGGAAATCTCGGATGCTTCAGATGATGAGGTCGAGGAGGAGACCCTCGCCGACCGTCTCGCTGCCTTGAAGGACATCGTTCCCCCCTCCGCTCGCCGCACTGTCACTAGCTCCATCTCTTCTATCACATCTTTCGGCAAGGCCAGCTTGGCATTCAGCGGAAAGGCTCTCTGGATTATCAGCACCAGCGCCTTCCTGATTGGTGTCCCCTGGGCGCTCGCCTACGCCGAGGAGGAGCAGTACGTTCAGATGGAGCGGGAGCAGGGTATGATTAAGGGTGCCAATGAGGTATGTTATACGTCGTTTTTATCTTTTTTTCCCTTTTATCTGGACTTGGATTACTGTTCTCCGGAACCCTCTGCACCGTTCCTTATACATTGCCTACCGTCGGTCGTCATGGTTTAATATCTTATTTCATGAGGCTGGAAGTCTGTGTAAGGTGGCATTGCGAAGGAGCAAGTACCATGTCATACATCCCCATCCACAGATGATTTATGTTGCTCCGGTCGCTGACAGCTCAATCTCATAGATGCTCACCCCTGGCTCTGAGCCCGAGAAGCAGGAGTCTCAACAAATTCTGTAAATTAATATCGCTTCAAAAACCAGCGCGGGTTGAAGCTGGACCCGAGTGAATCGAATTCCGACCGCATCGCCATCAAGGAACACAATACCACAATGACGTGATTCAATTGGTGAAAGAAAAGGGGTCAGAATCTACCCATCCCCAGTCTATTTATTGGGTCTACAACCGCTATCTCGATCAATACAAAGCCTTAATCATAAAACAAGTGCTTTTGAGATGCTGGTTCCGGTCTTTCGAATCGCTCAGTACCTTGGCCAGCCCTGCTGGCTTTGTTCTTTTTTTTCCCTTGCCTCCTTGATGTCTTGTCCCAGAATCTTGGCTCTGGCAGCTCATGCATGCATGTATTTGTACAACAATCACCATTTTCTTTTCCTCTCCATGTCCCCCATATACTATTCTGCCCTTGTTTTCTTGTTATGTCATTGTTCTTCGAGATTGTATGTCTAGGTGATGAAAATGGATGTTGCAAATAAGCATGCGATGTGCTTTTGTCGTGTAGGACGTAAGCTTTTGGAGACTTTCAATGTTTTATACCAGTGTGCCTATTAATAGCTGCCAGCACTTGAGAATGTACTTGCATTGTAGCGCTCGAATAACTCACCGACGACATGACTGCTAACATTGAATGAACTATTGCGCAAAAAAATTGCTGTGTTAATTGTATTACGCCTGGTATTATATGTAGTAGGTGGCATTTTCATATGTTGTGGTCTATGGTGTCAAGCTAATATATACAGGGTGCAACTCGCACGACTCGAAGAACATTGAAGACGAAAGGGTATTGTCGTAACGCAAACAAAAAAAGGAATCATAATCGGACATCTGGAAAGAAATGCAACGCAATTATAAAATCACGCTCACTCCAAGATTCAGGTCCATACCAAGATACATTACTAGAACGCCATGTTAGATTTACATTCTCCAATGTCGACCCAGAGAGCATATAACATACCATTGTGTCTCGGGCAGACTTCAAATTCTTGTGGAAGTCCCGCCAAAGCTTCTCGACCTCACCAGCTTCAACCATCCCTTCGAGGACCGCAATCCCATTTCTAGTCTTCCGCTTTTGGCTCAGAGCATTACGGCGCAAGACCTCAGCATCAGCCATATGGCCCATCCGATCAAGATAATCAACAACCCATTCATTGAGATGATACCGCCAATGGGTGAGGGTATGTGCTAGTCTTGATTTGGCCGCGCATTGTCTGCTTGGATTAGTTTCACGTTGCAAACACACTACCAACAGCATAAAACTCACCGGCCTAAAAGGAACCGCGAATTTTCATCCGGCAATTTGTGTCCCTGTCGATCCTTGTCCACACCACGCGCTTTGCTCCCCTCTTCGTCTGAGTCTGAATCGTTGGCCTGGCTTTGACTGGAGGTGTCTGCGTCGCTGTCGTGGAGCGCCTCAAGCGTCTGTAGAGAATAGGGCTTGCCGTATAACTTCATGTCGACTGATGCGGGGTGACCGGATCGATTGCAAGCATCACACGGGTGATCGTCGAATGTGGGATAGCTCGTTATCTCAATTTGCGGACGTGCCAGCAGCGAATATCGGAAGTCGGCGTTCCAGACTGACGAAATTAATTGGGAGCCTGCTCGGCCCTTGACTTCGTCCTCTAGCTTCATGAAGGCCATCTCGTACATTGCGTCGGAGCGCGGGAATGCGGGGTCCAGCCGATTCAATACCATCCAGCCAACTACGTCGCGGAAGTAGTCTTTGGGTTTCTTGTACGCATGCCGTGTGAATTCAAGGGGAATTTCTTCGGTGGGGACACCCAGTAGCACGCTGTCGTCATCGAGAACAAAGTCGTCTTCGTAGGCATCGAGATCTTCGTTACTTGGGTGCGCCGATTCAGCGTCGCTGTTGTTGTCTTCCTCCTCGTCGCCTTCAGCTTCTTGCTCATCTGGGGTATCTTGGTTTTCTTCTTCTTCGGAACCAATTGAAAGTTCGTCGTCGCTTTCTGGTTTCAGCCCTAAGCGCTTGCGGCGGATAGCTTCCAAAGTTTTGAATCTCTTGTCTCGTGCCGATCCATGAAGGTGGCCTCGCGTTCGTGTCTTTTTAACCACTGTGGAAAAGAACTGTCAGCCAACATATCACAGAGTGTTCATATCCAGACTAGGTGTATACCTGAGTCCTCGAGATCTTTCACATCCTCCTCAATGTCCATGTCGTCTTGGTTACCACTGCCACGAGGCGTCTCAGGCGTCCTCGGACCCGCTATCAACCTCTTCCGTTTCACAGGCGAAGACATGACGGGCTCCTCCGAATCGTCCGAGTCGAGATTTATTACTGGAGAGCTTTCTGCCTTTCGTTTCAACCTGCGACGTTGGCGAGGCGTTTCCTCTTCATCAACAGGTTGGGCAGATGGGGTTATCACCGGTTGTTCCGAGTCACTCGAGTCGAGGTTTATAACTGGGGAGCTTTCTGCCTTCCGCTTCAACTTGCGACGTGGACGAGGCGTTTCCTCCGGTTCTGCGGGTTGGACAGGCGAGGGCGCACGGCGCCGCGACTTCTTCTCATTCTTGGGGTTGTCGGCCTTGGAGGCACTCACGGCGGTTTCTATCTCGAAGTTGGCCGGAACACGTCTTCTTCTCTTCGAACCGCTGGAAACGAGTATTTGGTTGTCGGAGGACTCTGTGCTTTGCGACGATTGCGCTAATAATTTTTAGCCTCAAATTCGAGCTTGAATTCTTTGAAAAATGGCGCGCATGGCCAAATTTTGATTTGATTGCTTACTGCTCGCTTTTTTAAGCCTCTTTGGGACTTCATTCTCAGACTCTTCCTTCAACTTTGGGCCCGTTTCTTTCTTGAAAGAGCTCTTCTCCGGTGATGCTGCTTGGGCCTTGCGCAATTTTTTCGGGCGCACAGAGGCTAGACTTGGGTGTCCATATGAGAGTGTTCGGAAGCGCTCACTATCTTCTTCGCTGCCTTCTCCGGATGGTGCTGAGGGTATGGCAGCAAATGAGAGTCGCGTTTGCTTCTTTTGGGATTTTCGGGGCATGGTGGGCGGAAGAACAAGTTGGAAAGACAATCAAGCAGCAACGGGAGATTTAATATAATTCATGTCAGAGACAAAGAGCTATTTTCGTGACTAAATCAAGCAAGACAATGGAGAGATACTACCTCCAACTTTTTCTTACTGTCGCGCGGGACCGCGTGGAGGGGCGCGAGAGCACGTGACTTGCTGGCCTATATAATACTGAAGTGGAAAGATTGAAGCTTCAAATATCTTCAAGGAGGCTTGAAATGACAAATGAGTGCTGTTTTATCTTTCGGATTTACTTTGTATCTTAAATTGAGAAGAAAGATAAACGCAGGTCTCAAATACCCAATGTGCCGGAATGTTGAGGGGACATTATGGTGTTTCGGGGGTAGATCGGTTACTAGGCCCCGGTGGCGCAATTTGGAAGCGCATCCGTCTTATGTCACCATCCCTCACAGGAATTGGCATGCAAATGTCTCTAATAATATGAGCACGGAAGGTTCGTGGATCAAAGCCGCGCCGGGGCAACCTTTTTTTTTTTATCTATTTTTTTTTTCTGCATTTACTCCAGATTATCTCTATTCGATCCTTAGGATAGGATAGGTATTACGTGCGTGGATGCCATTCAGCTATTCAAAAGTGTGCAATATTGATGTTCTGTCATGTACTGAATGAAGCTTGACTCCTGAGTGAGGCCGGGGCACTGGGTCAACATGTTACATGGCTGCGTCACGTGTATATGTGCCTGCTTCATTTCAATGTTGTTTTCAACTTTTGGTCTTCTTCCTTCTCTCTCGTTTCCCATTCTTAGTTATCTTGTCAAATGGACTCCTTCTTCGTGGATCGACTTGCCTGGCATCCTCTAGGCAGTCGCCCTGGACCCTGGTAGCCTTGGGCGCCAAGATTTAGCGCGGTCCGGTCTTGGCTCGGCTCGCGAGACTATATAAATTCTAAATTTCCTGTCTTCCCCCCGGGCCTCAATCAAACGCTCCTGCACTTGAGGGCTTCGACCATCAAAAAGACCAGTCTTGCAGCAGAAATGCCTGCTAACCCTGTTGAACAACAGTCTGGTCTGCCCGGATTTAACCTGCCTCTGAACTATGTACCTCCCGTAAGGCCTGACCCCTGACCTATGGTCCTATGGATCATTGATGGAAAATGCTGATACCTACACCACAGGGCTGGTTGAACGTGTTCCGCCCTCGTCTTCTTTATCCCCATGCACTCCAAGAAACAGAAGAGTAAGGAGTTTGAAAAAGGAGTTCAGAACATGCAGCGATCTGATCTTTTTGTAGATCCACAAAAGTTCATCGAGAGATCTTAATGATGCGTGTGATGAACGCCATTACTGAAAAGGAAGAGTGGAACAAAAAGGTGATTCGGATTTATTCACCAACGATGGTCCCCTCAGTGCACTAATTGATGGCGAACGCAGATCTTCCATGAGGAGATTGTCTCGAAATGGCGCGAGGAGATTTTCAACAGTGGCCAAGATATCTCTCCCAAAATGATGGACTACATCGTCAAGGAACTTCAATGGAAATCCAAGCTCATCGAAACCGATGGATTCATTACTGCATTTGATAAGGGCGTGGTTAAATCAGATACCGCAATTTCAGAAGAACTGCGAAAAGCCCTTGCAGATGCAGTGGCTCCTCTTGAAGATGTACCAGACGACCAGAAAGATTATCATCCAGGATCCGACGAAAAAGTCATTGATCTGGTACATCCGTCGCTCTTTCCGCTGATATACGGACGCACTCGTATATTGCGCAACGAGTCGGTTACTCTTGAAAACTGCATCGGTACCACGGGACAGGGAGAATTACTCCCTGCCTTCTCGGAAAGTTCAGACGACAGATGGATGACCGGAGTTGAAAAAGAATTCTACAGTTGCAAATTCCAGTGGCTCCCTTGCAACGTTGAATTGAGTGCCACTGATTCAGCGGAGCCTGAATGCCGCATTGTCTCCTACATCAACAATCTTCATCCTGCTCAGCATCGTACTTTGTACGGTGTCATTGAGAAGATCATTTCATGTGCTATTCCTTTGTGGAATAGAAGTCTGGCAGGCGAGGGATCCAAGAACCGGATCTTGTATGACGTTGTTGAATACGACGAGGAATCGCTCGGTCCGCCGCCGGAGCAAGAGCCCAATGAACCAGAAGACGATTTCGATGAACGCTACTCGGCCTGGGAATTATCTTCGAAGATCATAATGCCGGAACCGGAAGAGTTCAAGGAACATAAAACTGCCCGGGAATCTCCAAGTTTAATGAACTTTGGCAAGACCGGACTACAGGTTATAGTAAAATTGGCCAATATTGAGCTATCTCCTGAGAAGCCCGAATATGACGGAGGATCGTGGCATATTGAAGGTCAATTGGTGAGGAAAAACCCCCAGTTTAATACGTTTCTATCATTGGTCAATCTGTCTTTTTTTCAATCTCATTGCTTACTATGTTACAGAATGAACACATCTGTGCAACCGCTATCTACTACTACGACAGCGAAAACATCACAGAAAGCACTCTTGCTTTTCGCCAACGTACCAATGGGGGTGCACTTGAGCGGCGTGTTCACTATCCCCAAGATCGACACGAATTCCTCCAAGTAATTTACGGACTTGACGCGGATGTGACCGGCACATCTATCGAAGCCCAGATAACACAGGAATTAGGAGGCGTCATTTGTCGCCAAGGCCGACTTCTCACCTTCCCCAATGTCGTGCAGCACCGTGTTGCGCCATTCTCGCTAGATGATCGCTCAAGGCCTGGTCACCGGAAAATCCTTGCTTTGTTCCTCGTTGATCCCCATATCAAGATTATTTCCACTGCAAACGTACCTCCGCAGCAAGAGGATTGGGGGAAAGAAAAGGAAGATCTGACGCAAGAGTTACTTTCCAAGAGACTTCCTGCTGAGTTGGGAAATATGGTTTGCGATGAAGGTTTGTTGCAACCGTTGATGACTATGGAAGAGGCGAAGAAGTTCCGATTGGAACTTATGGCGGAGAGGGCTGTGGATTCTCAGGACCAAAATAATACGTTTGAGAAGTACAGTTTCAATCTCTGTGAACATTGATACCGATATCATTATTGAACGTTTTCTTTCTTGTGCTGAATTGGAACGGGTATTAGATAGCTCTCTCAGCGCCACATCTATTGCTAGAAAAATTCGACATCTCTATAGTGCGAAATCATTGCTTCTTGTATTTACATAATATCTCCCCGTCATGCCCTCTTCCATATCTCCTCTCTCCATCAGTTGCGTATGCTGATACTCAGAAATGTGTGTACTTTCACAGGTAGACGAGTTGTTGCGGTCGTGAAGCTTACGCTCCTTGGCCTCCCGCTTCATGCGAGCCTTCTCCTTGCGTGATATCTTCACCTTCTTGGGAAATTCACTCTCGTCGCCTTGAAAATAACGGCCCGGGTGCCAGATATTCCAGATGATCATCGCGGTAAACATAGGAAGGCATTCAAGAACGTAGAATGGCGTCTCGTTGACGGTCAACGGGCTGGTGCCGGCCGTGTTGATGTCAGCAAATTCAGCCAGCCGGTAGATAATCCGGATCTACAATACTATTAGCATCCTGCAATCTTTATTCCTGTAAAGTAAACAGAGTGGCATACCGTGATGCATCCCAAAGTAGCGTACATGGCAATCACCAATGTCTTCCAGTGGTGGCCCTTGGATTGGTCACCAAGCCCCTGCAGCATGCGCCGATGGAAGACGACCAGTAGTCCGCAGAAGCATAGAATAAAAAACTCCTGCACGGCAATACCAGCCGTGTAGATATGCAGTCCGATGCGGTCCGCCTGGTTGCTGAAGCCCGAGTCCATGATGCCGCCGGTCGCTTGGATGAAGAAGGAGCTGTATGTAGTAGGTGACGAGTCAGAGCTAGATCCAATTGTAATTCTGGGGTGTGTCCAGTTTTAAACTTCTCACTCACCTCACGTCCAGCCAGATGAATATCTTGGCTAGCTTCTCGGCCCGAATACCAATCACTTTCTTCTCTGGTAGGAAGAAATATACCATGCGACCGAAGATCATGTAGACAAAGGCATTTACCCATAGCGGGGCCAGAAGTACTAGTATCTGTGCAGCTGATGCTGTTGTTGACTTGGTCTGGTTGATGGTCGAGTAGGTGCGCATGATCAAACCAAGGCATTCCCATACGGTACCGACGACAATAACCCAGCAGAATCGTTTGCGGTAGACCACCGCTTGCACGAGGTGAGCGATCCATGTCAGTCCAAAAAGGACAGAGAATAGGATGGCGGCAGGGCCATTGGCACAGTAACTATATTGGGCGTTCTCGTCAGAGAGATCTATTCCAATGTTAGCGTTAGACGGGTCCTGGAGTATCACATATAAAGATGGATGTGAATATGAACCTACTGCAGTGACTTGGCCAAACCATTATGAGAGTTAGCTATACAAAATTTGTGTCGATCTTCGAGTTAATGATGTTCTTTGGGGGAAAGCTGGAGAATGCCACCACACTGCAGGTGGGCGTCCCCATTTTATACTCCATAGCTCGAACGATTGATAGTTCTAAAGCAAGATCTGTACAGAAACTGCTGCCTGAGTTCATCGGTCAGATCTATTTCTGGTCCCATATTTACCTTAAGCTAGAGAGTACTGCGCCATCATGAATAAAGTACCACTAAGTCTGGAGGGTACGGGTTGAGTAAGCACCGGAGCTTAAAGGATCGGGCCAGACCCGCTGGACCCGCCCCCACGGGCTTTCAAGCTTGCTCCTGCTGACATGATTGGCCCGTTCGTTCATTTTACAGCGTCAGCCCAAAGCAGGCTGCCAAATTCATCATAATCCCAACAGTTACTAGAGAATATCCGGTAAATGAGAAATCCTTATGCAAAGCAAACATTAATACTTGAGGACAATTGCATTTCTGAGTCCCAAAATATACTCCAAATGTTACTAACGCGGTCAAGGGCCAAGCATATAGTGCATACTAATGACAGCACAGCGTGGGCCGGTGGCTATGTTCAACATTTTTTGGAACATTCGAAAGTTCAGATCCTTCCAAAGTCGGAGCCTAGGAATAGCTCTGAAGTATCGTTTCCCGCTCACTCATACCAGCCCATCTCCAACAAGCATCCCAAAGTCTCTTCTGAAATTCCACGTCCTCACTAGCAACCGCAGCACTTCCCTGCACCTGTCCAACCAAGTAACCGCTCTTTCCATGGAATGCAGTATCAACACTAACGGCAACAAGATCTCGACCGGAGTCTTCTGTCGTTCGAAAGGTATTCGTCAAGTGCTTGAGCACCGGCAAGAGGAAGTTAATAACGGCGAAAATGAATCTAACGAATGGCTTTTGCTCTGCTTGGCCTCTTGACGAGGGAAGTCCACCAGGGTCCATGGAAAGCGCGGTGATGTTCGATAGTTTTGGATCCTGTCAAATAAAGAAATCAATTAGCTCATGGTCAGTGCAAAATGGAAAGACAAGGTTTGAATTCTCTCTCCCATTTCGCTCTTCACCTTTTTCAGTCGGTCATTCAGATCATTCGCAAACGTCACATTCGCAAGCTTGGCGATTCCATATCTCTGAAACCCTCGATCATAAACCAGAGATGCCGGATCTGGACCCGGTTTGACAAGCTCTTCCATATCTTCCATATCAGTAGGAACAATTGTCCTTAACGAGTACAAAGGATTCGGTTTCTCGGGATAATGCGTGATAGATCCAAGCATAACAATCCGCCCCGAGTCAACATCCATGCTCTCGAGGAGCTTCAGGACCAATAGAAAGTGCGATAGGTGGCTGACTTGAAAAGTAGTCTCGTAACCATCGGAGGTAAATTTCTGGCCTCCGCCCAGCGATATCGAGGCTGCGTTGCAGACCACAGATTTCAGACGCGGAAGCTTTCCATCAGTGATGCGAGATGAGAGCTTGTTTGCGAAAGAGCGGACTTTGACCAAGCTGCTCAAGTCCAATGCTTCGACGTGGACGTTTGCACTTGCATTCGGGTATTGAGAAATCAGATCCATGAGCTTGGCTGTGTTGGGGTCTTTTTCTGGTGATGGGTTTCTGACTGCTGCGATAAGAGTATGGTCTGGGTAGAGGGACAGGAGAGATTGAACGAAGCCAAGAGCCAGGGAGCCGTTGGCTCCGGTAATGAGAACTGTTCCATTCATGTTGGAAATTTCCAAGAGTGGTGGGCACTGCTTTGGGAGATAGTGATGTGATGTAGGTTTGAAATAAAGATTGACGAGATCAAGAGGAGTATTTATAAGAAATAAGCTACATACTATTATATTGATTTGTATGAATATTGACTCCAGTTGTATCTTATTGAGTTAGATTTGTCACCTATCAGGCTATCACAGGTTCCTCAACAGCTTTCCCCAAGTTGGAAGGCGCAAGCCTTGGCGTCTTTCCCTTCCGAGCTCTGAGTCTCTGACAATATTAGCAATCAACTGATACTGTACTAGTAATGACGGAATGTATCCTGCTACTTCTTCCAAATGTTTCTGATATTCATAAAACAGTTGATCATCTGTTTGGGAAATTATGGGAAATTATGGAAAGTGGTTAAAGATTCTAGCTGTTCGGTTTTATCCGGAGATAAGGTATGTAAGCTAATACATGTACTACGGTGGACTGTTAGCTGCGTGGCCCCTCTTCAATTCATTACTTCAATTTGGCTGGCAGAATGGTCCACGGGTATATTGATAAGTATCTCTATGTCCTCACATTTGAATAGCCCTGCATATATCTAACCTTGAAGTGTATGTACTGAGGATATTGTCTATTAGAAGAAACTATTTGGTGGAGACAACTCAAGAGAGTTTCAAATTTACAAGACCTTTGCTCTTCTTAGTCCGCCACTGAACTGCAACACATAGAGAATATAATGTAGAGATGATCGGAACATTCACGCCGAGTCTCTGAGCCTCGCGGCAGACCTCTCCCAGCAAGTTTTCATGCTCAATAAATGATCCCTTATGTATCGTCAGAGGCAAGATCAATAACAATAGTAATAAAAAAACAGCATAACTCACCATTTGAGTATCCACCTGCATACTAGGTGTAATCATCTTCTCAATAGGATTACTTCGAATCGTTTCCTCGATTATTCCATCCGAGAGCTTGTGACCCGCAGCTTCTGCAACCTGCATAACTTCCTTCATGGCTGGAATAACTAAAGAGTCAATGACAGAAGTCATTTGAAGCTCCCCTGTGTTGAGGTCGACCAGAGCGGAAACTGGATTGAGCGTCGCGTTGTAGACCAATTTGGCCCAGCGGTCATGCCCGACGTCAGGCTTATATAGACACGTAGTTTTCTCCGCAGCTCCATAGATATCGATGAAATGCAGGGCAGACCGGCGAAGGGATTCATCGTCATGGGGCTGTGATGGAAAAGGTCCAATATAGAGCAGATCCCGTTGCTTCTGCTCAATCACACCTTTGCTTATCTCGTGCGCATCAATGCGACTAACGCCCGAGAGAATTATGTTTTGTGGGAACTGGGCCATGAGGGGCTTTTCAATATTAAGCCCATTTTGTATCAGAACGATGACGGTGTGGCCAGCCGAGACTGCAGGGGCAATGATTTGGCCGATGGGACTGATGTCTGGAGTGTTTTTGGTGCAGCACACGATATAGTCGAATGGCGGGTCGTCTGACTTTGATATGTCAGGAACATTATCCAGAACTATTGTTTATCGATTAGCAAAGCTGCGAAAATGTCAATTTGAGAGCGGGGCCATCAGACTTTGACTTGGACGCCACGCTGTAAGATCGCCATGCTCACACGACCGAATCGCGAACCCCTCTTTGTTCACAATCGCAAAATTGGATCTCAAGACACAGGAAACATCCGCCTTGTTCCCATGCTGAAGATTCACAGCAGCGATGGTGCCAACTCCTCCACAGCCGACTAACAAGACTCGAGACTTCTGTGTCATATCTGTATGATAATGCAGAGGGTATAAATGGATTGAGTCGGTATGCATGGATCAATGCGGAGAAAAGAAATTGGAATGGGGGGAATTGTTGTGTGCGGGGAAGTTGAACTGTTCGGCCCGAGTTCCCCCATTTCTTGGCCGGCATCGGGATTGATATCTAGCATCTTACAAATCTGGAATTCAGGCGACTTTGAAATATGCCAGTGGCATTTACATTGTTGCAATTGACCCCTGGAGCTATGGAATAATAATAGGAAAGTTTGAGTTGAGTGATTTGTATGTTCCCAAAGTCATATTCAAAAATCAAATTATCGTCTTCACTAGTACATCTTGGCAGTCTCCTCAACAACCCATATACCACAAACTATAGCACGACTCAATGTCACTTACTTTCGACTTTGCCTAAGCTAGGCAACTTACCCAAAGCATCGACAGCAGTGACCCAAGCGGAATCTTCTGGATAGAACTGACTATACAGATAGGCCCAGGTAAGCCGTTGAGTCACACCAACACGTTCAGGACTCTCATCATTCGCAGCCTCGGCGGTATCATAGCCAGAGATACCCCCCAAGCCATGTTTCCCACCAGCAATAGTCAACAGCGACTTTGGGCCTTTGCTAAAATGGTACGCATCTGCGTGGAACTCTGCACCACGGGTCGTCAAGAAAGAAGCCCCGTCTTCTTCGCCGGTCACGACAAGAGTAGGAGTCTCCATCTCCGCATGGATCTGCGTCTTCATGAATCCAAACTTCTCCTTAACAAGCTCGGTAAGCCCATCGCCGTTACGGCCGTCGCCGGGTGCCGCGAGTAGCACACCGGCCTTGATGCGCCGATCATGCAAATTGATCTCGGAGCCGTCGATGGGGTCAATGCAGCGTGCACCAAGTAGCAGACTTGCAGTGTTACCACCCATCGAGTGTCCTGCCACAGCAATGCGACTGTGGTCTAAACGACCCTGCAGCTGAGGGAATGCAGCCTCGATCTTATCGAGGTTATCGAGGATCAGCTTCATGTCCAGGACACGGGAGCGGTAGAAAAGTGGTGCATCGGGAGCGGTGCTGGCTCCGAGATTCAGTGTCTTGGAGCTAAGATGGCTGGGTTGGATGACGACGATGCCGCGCGCAGCCCAGAAGTTGACGAGTGGACCGTAGCCGTTCAGAGAAGATAAGTTGTTCGATCTACCCTGGCCGTGCGACAGAAGGACAATTGGCAGATTTTCGCCAACTGTTGGTGCAGAGACCCGGATGTGTAAATCAATGATACGATCTGGAGCTGGCAGTATGATAGGGCTGACGGAGATGACAGGTGTCGGGGCTTTGATGGGGATTTTGGCAGCCTCGCCGATTAATGCATGATCTGGCATATTAGGAAGGCGAGGAGATTCAATTCCATCTTGAATCGTCATTGTGATATTTTGAGAAAGAAAAAGTCGGGAAGTTGTTCCAAAGTTGGTTTTTGATACTAAGGTAATCAATGCTTTGAGATTCGAAGGTTTGGTGAGTGAAAAACATGGGAAGGTTTCCAAGGCCTTTTTATATTGAAAAGCCCGACACATACCTACTGAAGCTGCCTGTAGTAGTCCCAAATGTTGGGGGCCATACATTCATTTACATGCGCATATGTGGATCAATGAGGCTTCATTTCCAAGATCTTCAATGGATACTTTGCTTATATGCTTTGAAATCAATTTGCAGCCTTGCTGTCTACAAGTAGATGCACACGTATTGGCACGGGTATTCCCTTCAATGTTTAGCTATTGGCCTGTTCAAGCAGTGCTGGCGCGGACTTAAGTAGAATTCCAAACCCCGAATTAGTTCATACTGGACTTTACAAATTAACAACGAGACGGATATAAGCAGCCTTGATCTCGGCCTCTTAAGACCGAGCTACCTACGATAGCTTCCACGAACCGGTACGCGTTCCGGGATGTATACGAGTTTTGAAGAGTCTTAGAGCCAGCCCAGACACGGTCACTCTATTGATTAAGTTGAACATTTGTGTTTTTACCTTATATCCCTGGCCAGTCCTATAGACTATGATGTTTGGCATCCGGAGATAACGTATTAATGGTTTCATAAGCTGACGCGTCTGATTGTTCTGAATAGTCTACACCACGATTGACTTTAACAATACGTGAGATTGCCAGCAGACTCTGAGAAGCTCCCTTTAAAGATGGGGATGAAGGTGGAATCCCATGGGCCAATTCTCAGCATCAGATATATAGAACCTTGCCTATTCAGGAAGGCCCAAGCCTTGGCAAACTCAAAATAAGCAGCCACAGACTAACCAGTTTCGGTTAGAACTTCGATGATATCCAGAATTCCTGATCATTATTGCCCAAGCTGAGCTTCCATAACACGCTGGCAAATTCCAATCTTCTCCTTTACGTTACATAGACATTATTGATCCTGACTCCTCGATTCCTACTTGACCACGTCTTTGAAATTAACTGCCCAAAGGCCAAGATACAATCAAGCCTTGATCCTAAATGGCACCGCAGAAGTTTCAGTACATAATAACCTCCATCCATTCTACTGACCCAGAATCCACCCCAGCTCAACAAAAGCTCGCCCGCTCACATGCTGCTCGAGCAGCACACGCCAAGGAAAGGCGCCAACGAACAATCCAATACCAAGCCCAGAAAAAGCGCGAAGAAAGAGCCCAGTGTGAAGCAAAGCCCGATACCAATACTTCATATACCGAGCCGCAACAGGCACTTCTTCGTATCAATGTACCTCCTGCACCCATGAGCCTCGTCACAATTCTGTCAGCTAGTAGAAGGGATCCATTCACGAGCCATGCGAGGAAGCTGCAACCACTCGAAGAGATGTTATTTGATCACTGTACGTCGCACTGAGCTAGCCAACACCTTTCGTCGATCCCGCCACACGATCTGTGCTTCACGGCCGAGCCAAGCCAAACGAGCCCTAAGCTAACATGGTGATCTTGTCCGCAGATGTTACAGGCGTCATACCACTCATGCGCTGTAACGAGCCACCTCCCTCGTTCTTCCAGCGCATGACATGTACATGGGTGCCCCATGCACTGAGCGAAGCTAGTCTGCTGAGCATCTTGTTTCTCTTATCTTGTCGGCATTTGGCGAAGAATTATCCGAAGGAACAATGGAGAGAGTCATATTTTACGCAGCTTGGCTTCCAGTATAAATTGCAGTGTTTACAGTCGCTGCGGTGTGCGATTTCGGCCGAGGCACCGGTTTTTAGCGACTCGACGGTGGCGCAGGCTATAATGCTAGCTTTTGATGAGGTGAGAGATTGAGTACCTAGTATTTCTTTCAACTGGGTTGCTGGGGCTAACGATGCATGTGGGTAGTTGTTTATCCGGGATACTGTAATGTTTAAGCATCATCTTGAAGGGGCGGTTCAGATGGTTGGATTAAGGGGTGGGCCTTGGGCTCTTGGGTTGAATGGTCTTCTGGCACTGTTTTTGTCTAATTTGCTTGTAAAAATTGTGGAGGAATTTGATTTACAGGTGAGTGTGCCTTGGGGTGCGGACGTTGGAGTGAATTGGTGCCAGGCTATAGACCAAATTAGGTAGTATGATATTTTTTTATTCTTCTTTTCAAATCCCCATGGTCTTTGATCTGATTATGCTTTGAAATTGAAAATTTGAAAAGCTTCACGTTGATAATGATAGTATGCAAGTACTACTTAAGTACACCCACTTCCCAAATGCCAGTCCGTACACAGCCTGAAGAACAACCTTGACAAGGATGCAAGGGTCAATGGACACCCCCACCCCATCTACCAGTCCTGCCCTCCAGCAAAACAAAAAACTCCAATGTACATGTATGATTCAAGAAACCCCAAACATGTTGAAATGGTGCCGAGGCAACCAAAATGCAGTCGTTTAACAAAAAAGCCAAAAAAAAACAAGTAAAACAAATTATGCCCAATGCTCTGGAAAATCAAAGTCTGTCCATGTCCAGCAAACAGTCAACAGTCATCAAATCGTAATGTATCATACCCCCGTCTCGCGTTCTATAAAGAGAACAAGTGGGGAAAAGAAGAGAAAACAAATCTCCGGTGTATATAGGGTCTAAGTGTAGCCCAATCAAACAGTACCATACCGCCCCTGCTCTGCACCGAGAAGGGCTTGTCCTTCCTGCGGTCTCGCAGAACGCGAGCGCTCTCGCTCACCGGGAGGTGGCGAAGTCGAAGGAATCCAGCCACGCATCCATCCGCGCACACGTCTCCACCGACTCCGACCACGCTTTCCATCCGCATCATCTGAACTGATGAAGCTCTCGTCATCCTCATCGGGCGATCCGTACATAAGGAACTGCACTCCCATGAACCCATCCAGCCCAAGGACCCCAAACGCACCCAGGAAGAACGGCAGCGCCCGTCCAATCCATTCCCAGCGATCGTTGCCATGGCTATCGGCCCAGCCACCGCCACCATATGGCGCGAAATCAGACCAAGCGTTGGGGTTCGTCAGCAACGAGGTTGAGTAGAAGAAGTTTCCACAGAAAGCTGCGAGGAACATCAATGGCGAGAGACCTTCTGTGCTTTTGCGGCGGTAGTTCTTGTACAGTTGTGGTGGACGCGAGCCAAGGTAAAGAAGGGTCGATGCCCAGGAAAAGATCCGGCCTACGATCTCGATAATGGTTTCGCTTGGTGCGTGGGTGATTGGGGGGTGAGGGGATGGGTGAACATCGGTTGGAGCGGCGTTTGCCAGGACGGCACAGAGCAGGGATGCAATCAGCATTGTGCGGGGGAGTGCAAAGGGTGGGCTGGTGGCGCTGCTACCCAGGCGCACGGGTCGGCGTGAGGACTGTTTCTCATTTGTATAAGAGGCGCTCCGGGCGACTGTGGAGTTGAAGGTTGAGCCGGTCTGTACACCCATGTCGTGGACATCCGATGTCTTGGGTGTCATGTCGACCGGGCCCCGGGGCTGGTGGGTCGCATTGTTGCCTTGTAGGGATTCACCCCGTGCGTCGGACTCTTGGTAGTGGTGATGGTGATGATGCGGGGGTTGCAGATCATCGTATTCCTCGTAACGTCGTGATTTGTAGTGTGTGTACCAGAAAAACTGGATCACCAGAGTCACGTCAACGCAGACGTAGTAACAGGCGACCATGACCTGCCATCCCGCCTGTCTAGTGAATAGTGCACCGATGAGATTGCTGATATCTCCTGCACACCAAATGACAAGAAAAAAGATGGATAGTCCTGATGTGGACTGTAACTGATAATTCTTAAAGATCTGTGGTAATTGGGCGAATAGCCATGACACGAAACTCAGGTTTCCGAGGATAATGGAAATTAGCGCGAGAGGTGTGGGGAGACAGATGTGGAGATGTGAGGAGATAGCGGTCAAGAAAGACGACGTGGGTTCGCAGTGATCAGGAAGGGACCCAGTTGGAAAATTTCGTAACAACGGGGGAAACATGGTGTGTGATGTTTCCTCTCAGCTCAAAGAGCAAGTCTCGAGGCGGGGGTGAGGGGAAGCTTGGTAGTTAACGTCAGTGACGCTGGCGGAGAGGGCCGATCCGAAGCTGATAAGGTATACGGCAGCGATAGATGTAGAGCCAGCAACCACAAGAATGATGGTGTACTGAGGATGTATATAGCAGTAAGGTGTAGCAGAAGAGAGAGAGGGGAAGTGTCAGTTCCAAACTTGAAGGAAGCAGGACAAGTCAGCGGTTCAGCTCACGAGCTGAGGGAAAGCGATCATCTCCAAATCGGGGCTTATCGTGACTCACGAGATAAGCTAAAAGTCGTGGCCAATCACCGTTCAGCCGATTTGATCCGCCGACTCCGGGGAAAGACCTTGTCATTATTCACCCCATGATTAACAGAATAGGTGGGAATCTAACACCAAATTTCTTAGTCACTGGTCTCCACTTCGTTTTGAAACAAAAAAAGATAAGATTGAATGATATGAATGACATGAAAAGAAAACTTGAAATCAAAGATCGCGAAAAAAGAAAGAAAAAAGCAAGCAGTCTCCAGATTAGGGGTCTTGCAGCTCCACGTGACAATGTGACGCTATGTACAGCATTACATGTCAATGCACCCTGGTCGAACTGGCAATGATCATACAAGAATCATGATGCAGAAGTGTATCATGGGCACAAACGAGTCGGGGGATATTGTGGAGGTCGTACGAGTAGCCATGCATAGCACTAGCCGAAGGTCCGGCCTAATATATGTCCAAGGCACGTTCTTTGAAGCGAACAAGTCAGCATGCTGAGTGAAGGGGTGACATCAAACATGCCAAAAGGATTTGCGTTCCCGGGCGTATTGGTGTTGTCGGAACCTTTCAAATTCATGGCGTATCGCTTCTCGGTCTATCCAGATAAGTCGCTGAATAGTCCATGTAGTCGGGTATTTTGATCCTTGCCCCGTGCCTTTCTTTCAGGCATCAGGACGAGCATCATCATTATGGTATATGAGTATAGTACTCCCAAGAGATATGCTTTACAGTGGATCTTATGTCCGGGCGTTTGGCTGTTTCAGGCAAGGTGTCGGGACCCTGATCGACAACCTTATGTATGCGGATCCGAGTGGAGATTTTGGATATAGGCATATACATGTGGGAAGTGAGGTTGATTAGGGGTACTGTGCCTAACTTCAGGCACTCTTTAACAACAGTATCGCCTTTTCAGTATTTCAGTGATTGAATAAACTGAATAAAATCAGCTTGCGCTTTGAGGGTCTGTTCTTTGCTCTATAATGATTAAAGCAAGCCCGAGGGACACGAGACCGGGGACAGAATGAATGAGTGATGAAGAATAAGAAATCGGCAACGAAAGGGGGAAATGAAAACAAGACCCAACGTTGTGTCAAATGAAAGCAATATCATACTCAAAAGCACGTCATCAAGTTGGACAAAACAGAGTCCCGATTGCGTAATATCATAGACGGTCAGACCCTACTAAGCACATGCCATGAACACGCGCCCTTCCAATAATCCAGATAACATCTGAAATACATCGAATTAACAAATATTTAATGTTTGAATCCTAGCATAATCAGAATAATAGCCATCGTAATTCTCATAACGCGTCAAATTCAACCCGCATGCCCTCCATCAACGCGACCTCTCAATAATCATCATCATCTCCACGATTTCGCGAATGACTCCGGCTCCGACTATGATGGTGGTGATGATGGTGACCATGATGACCATGGCCATGTTCATGCTCACTTCCATGCCCCTGCTCATGTTTTCCAGAAGAACTTTCATGATGATTCTTGACCTTATCCTCTAGGAAATTGGCAACAAGAGCTCCACCAATCGCGCCGATCAATCCATGTTCCTTCTTATGGCCAAAGTAGTATCCCGCCGCACCACCCGCAAGAGAGCTTCCTAATCCACGATCAGTTTCCCCATCACCAGCCTCTAGTGGGCGACCTTCTTCGTCGTATTGAGAAGCCTCGGATACATGCACTGCTGGTGGGTTGGGACCTGGAGATGATGTATATCGAGGTTGTTGCTCTGGATGGCCGCCGCTGCAAGATGAGTTAATACATAAATGTGATGGGCTAGAGTACATTGTTTGGTTTTTATTGTTTCATCACTTACTAGTATCCCATATTTTCAGCTGTTTTGCCTCCTTGCTGAGGTGGGATTCCTGTCGTCACTGGGCCGAGATGGTCTGGCTGTCCTGATGGGGTATAGCTCCTCTCCTGTGCGCCATTTTGATAGGTGTTTGGACCGAGGTGCTGGGGGTTTGACTGAGCGTTGTAGTTGTAGTTTGGGGGTGGCTGCAGCTCTGTGTTGCTGTAGTTGTCGTACGGTTGCTGATACGGATATGCAGGTTGTTGGACATGCTCCTCTGGGGGGTAGTAACCGACACCACCAGGGGCAGGTGTGGGGTACGTAGAGTAAGGGTTGTAAGGGTCAGCCATGATGATATTGAGTGATGGTGAGAAGGATTGGAGGTTGAGCCAGAAAAATTACTTTCCACGGCTAACAAAAACCCCTGGCTACTGACTACGGCTTATATACTGGGGGCCTAGGGGCGCGCTAAGTCAAGTGAAAGTCAGATGTTATAGTATGCATTACGGTCAGGGCGGCTGACCTGCTCGCACGACCCTCGGGCCTCAACCTTACGAAAATTCTGGAATGCGCTTACTCTATAATACTCCAGGGTCTGCGGGTTCGAAGACAAAGAGCGGGGTCGCTCTTGGCATGATTACTTGCTGGAACATTTGAACGTTATTATGATCATAGCACATGGCCGAAGACATGATATTACTACAGTACGTCATCTATCGAAGATGATCAACTATGACCAAAAAAAAAAAAAAAAAAAAAAAGAACGAAAACCACAAAAATAGAGACGGATGACTCGGGGTATTCCGGCGAACAAGAAAGCAATCAAGAATAAGAGAAAACAGGTGAGCTGCTGATCAGATCAAAATCAAAGGTCGCTTTCCTTGACAAAAACAGATAGGATCAAACAGAAGGTCAAAGGTCGGGTGAGGGTGGACATAAGTGCGACGGATATGAGAAATAAAAAAAAGAATGGAAAAGGCCAAAAGTGATGTGCCCAGCACAAACATAACTCGTGAAGCCGATTTCTATGGGTGAATCGGCAGGCCTATGCATGTATCAACAGAGACGCGGTAAAAGATGAACATGTACAACCAAGATTGACTATGCACTTGAGCTCTGCATATTTCGTGCGGAACTAGATCGTCGATTGCGCTGAGCCATCCACTGTACGAGCATATCATCGAGTTGATTGTTCATCTCTTTCAATCTCTTGCTCTCTTCTTTGAAGAGGCGTCCGGTGACAGGGTGGTCAACACCAGCTGGGGGGATGTTGGTTTTGTCATGGACAATAATGAAAAGGTCGCGAATGTCGTTTTCTTCGTCCAGGTATGATCGTAGACTGGCATCACTCCAAGTTGGAGTGTCCACTGAAAGTGTGTCCATTGAGCCAGGGGTAGCTTCGCTACTTTTGAGGTCGTGAGTGTCGGCTTCGGGTGATGATGGTGGGGAAAGAGGTGAAATGGAATGTGCCCGTAGGACAGCGTCTGGGGTGATCCCTGGGGCAAGGATCGGGATGTGTCCTTCCATCGGGGAGATGCTGATGGGGGATTCGGGTTCTGGTTCTGGTTCCGGTCGGGCTGTTACCAATGTTGGCACAAATCGCTGAGGCGGAGATGCCACAGATGGTTGGGAAGCCGCTCTCTGGTTGGGGGATTCGTATGCGCTTCTCCACTGGGCTTCACTAGATGGCCGCTCCACTGGGGATGCAAAAGGATCCTGAGCCTCCATTGGAGTAACAAAGCTTTCCTTGGAAGGACTCCGGTGGCTGTTAGAAGAGGTCAAGATACTTCGAGGTTCCTCAAAGCTGGTGGCATCCCGTGACACTACCCGTCGAATGGACTGACCGGCGTCAGTGCCTGATTCAATTGATGTTGGAGACATGGCAGCTGTGTGTGATTTCTGTAACTTATTGCCCGTCTGTCTCTGAGATTTGGATGACTTCGAGTCGAATGATTCCATGGATGTCTTCGATTGACTGAATGTGGACTCGGTTGGGGATGTAAGAGCCTCTTCAAAGTCATCTTCAGGGGATTTGGTCTTCTTGTCTTTCCGTTTGAACAATCCACTAAGCATTCCAGGTTTCTTCTCCTTGCGCTTCTTTTCCTCTTTGGCCTTATCCTGAGGACTAGACACCTTGTCAATTGTTTCGAAGCTTCCACGTCCCTCTTTCCACTCCTGAAGCAGACTGTTGCTGTTACCATTACTGCCGGTGTTGTTGGATTCGTCGCGCAGCAGGTTTGGTGTGAGAGAAATCTTCTTTGGTTCTGCGGTGTCGTCCTTGAAGAAAGAGTCTGTATTACGTACAGTGCCGTTTCTGGACCGACTGACTATTGGCTCCTCTGGGTCAAAGAATTCCTCACTTGATGGTCGAGGCTCATAGCTTGTTCGTTCAGAGTCCTCGGACCTTTTGACCTCCGCCTGTTCTGTCGGCTTCTCTTTTTGACCCTTTGGCCGAAGGGGCTCCACCGTGATATCTTCACTTTGGTCCTGGCTATCACCCTCTTCCGATTCAACCGTTTCTGTTTCGTCGTCATTGAAGAAGTCGCCATGTTCGGAGTCTTCATCCGAAGAGTACTCGACGTCGGAGGCCTCGATGTATGTTGGTGGAGCGAAGTTTACGGTTTTCGCGTTCCGTCGACGCATGGCTTTCTTCAGAGGGTTTTTGGATTTTTCGTTGTTGTCGCCTAGCATTGTAGCAGAGAGCTGGGGTCAGGTTAGTATGATTTTTGATCGGGCAACATTAGGGAAGAAGCACAAACATCAACATTCCGGTGCTTGTTTAATCGAGCAAGTCGTTCAGTGGGCGTCTCGATATGTTCAGCTGGCAAGTATCCTTCTCATCGTCAGCGGAATGAAATGATACTCAAAATGGAGACAGAAAACATACCAATACTTCCATCCTTGACTACACGTACTAGCCACCAGTAGCTGTTGCTGTCATCAAGCAGCACCATTGTATCCCCCTTAGCAGCGTTTGCTTGTCCATCAACAGTTGCGACGAAATTGTGGAGCGCATAGACGAATTCAAAATCAATGTCCTCTGCGGATCATGAGTGTTAGCCCTAGGCGTGCAGAGAGGTCACAGTATAGTTCACGTACCATCGTCAATCGAGGGAGAGCTAGATATCTTGTCCAACATATCATCATCCATCATATCATCGCTTTCCCCATCTGCCAAATCTCCATCTTCATGCTCGTAGTCTCGATCCAAATCTTCTTCGGTTTCGTCGTCCCCGTATACTCCCACGCCGTCTCGATATTCGTGACCATTTTCAGGACCACTCGAAATCTCGGATTTCAGATCTTTTTCGGCATGGCGAATGGAAAGCTCTTGGTGGGGGGCAGGCCGGCCGACCCCCAGTGGAGCTGGTTGTTCAGGCTGCTTGGAGTGGTCCGAGGCCGACGGCGCATCATGGTCTTGAAGATCCAAAGTATCTAAGTGAGCCAGCCATCAGTATTCAACTCCCCGATTTTGGCAATTGTAAAAGGAAATATATTTTCCATACCGGCTCGAACAATCTGCGGTCTCGTCATGTTGGAATTCTATCAAAGGAACGTGGGATCGGCGGTGAGGGAAGGTCACACAGGGGTGTTCGGGGATAAGAAGCGCGATTGTTTGCAAACGGAAACCATGGACAGCTTTACCAAGTAAAGCAAGGTAAGGGAGTAAATAAATAAAAAATTGCCAACGTGCGGTCAATTCCCAGAACCTTGCGACGAGAACAATTGCCAATTCCCACGAGATTCCAAGGTTTGGTGTCGGTCACCCCTAAAAGAAAGACTGCGCCTTGACGAACAAAGGTGGAGAGGGGAAAGCGGTGGGCTAGCGGGCGCTGCACTTGGGGCAGGGCACGGAGAATTGAAATAGGAAAAAGGAAAACAATGTACTGCCAGAGCGACGAAGGGAAGGATTGTATCGAGTTCAGGGTCAAATCCCCGGAGACCACAGGACGAAACCAATAAGGAGGTGTTGCCAAACAAGCGCCCCTTGCGCGCGCCTAATCATGGCCTCAGGTCCATGCACATGCACGTTGCTGAGTCAGGTGACTTTGCTTTTCCCCCCTGAAACTCTACTTGCCCCTTTCGGATAGCTAGGGCTTAGGGTATTGAAACGATGTATAGACGTGGATGTGCAAGCGGAGTTGATGCCCGATTCTTTGTTGATCCAGTAATAGTTTTTTTTATTCAATATTGGAATGTTCTCTTCAGACAGGTCACATCGGACGAATAAAAAATGATCTTCTTTAATTTTCGTGATCTGGCTTTTTCAGCCATCATGTATTGTAGTGGATATTTATAGATGACATGTAAATTGCAATTATGAAGTTTGAATCTTTTAGAAACAAATGTAGTCATAACATTCAAGAGATACCTAGGTATCAGACAAACTCATCATACGAAGGCGTAAGTCTCTACATCACCACCTTTTATTAATGTTATGGATTAAATATTGTTGCTTAGAATGATTGGTCGACATAGCTTAGAAAAACGCCTCTGCTATGTCATCGATATACCGCCTCCATCATATGATCGCCGGCTAGTCCCAATCAGGAGCAGCGAATAATGAACGGGAAAAGTGACTGGAAACTGACTAATGAAAGTGCAGTAAAGGAAGTAAAGGAAGTAAGGTCCTTCCGTCATTTCCCGACTTTCTCCATTCTCATCCTTGGCGACCAATCCTTCGTCGTACATTCCTCACTGACCTCACCGGGGAAGGTACATCTTTTTTTTCTCCATTCTCATAAATACTCCATCATTCTATCTTGCTGCTTAACTTACCCCCTAAAACTCAATCATATTTCTCCACACTTGATGTTCCTGATTGAATAAGTGTGGTGACCCCGCTCGAAAGCCTTATCGCCCCCGCTTTTTTTTTATCCTCGATACCCCCAAAATTCTCTATCATCTGGGGAAAGCAGAGGGTTCAAGCGAACCCGACTGCAAGCCTACTATAGGCCCGCAACGCACAACGTCTTCCAATACGGTGCTGTCGACAAAGGCATGGCGTACACGGAGAGGAACGGGCTAGTGGGTCTACGGATTGAGACCGCGTTTGGTCAGAGGCCAGGATGGGCAAAAGATGATGGGAGGAGGAGGAGGTCGACGACAGATGGCGATGGTATCGAGAGCGACCGCACCAAAACATCTCATGATTATAACGCGCGTCGCCGCGATACTGATGATGACCGCAGTGTGTTAAGTGATTTGCATTCAGCCACGCCTCCAATCTCAGTTCCTCGAACCGATGGGCGTCCAGCAAGTGATGACGAATTCCCTCACAAGCCAGACGACATACAGGCTTCACCGTTGGATAACTACTTTCATTCTCGTCGTCCTTCTATTTCATTTAACCCCAAGGTTTCTGTTGATTCTGGCCGTGAAGAACCGCTGAATGAACCTCTCGCAAAAGATGAAGTAAAGGATCGGCCCCCGCAAAAATTTGAATCTCGGACCTCAAGACTCCGAAACGCCCTTTCTCAGGACGACGATCACTACGATGGTCATTCACACCAAACTCCTCAGTCATGGAGATGGGACTCAAATAAATCTCCCGAACAACATGTCGATTCAGCGGGACGTTCCCGAGCCCAACCGGTCTTAGCCCCAGAGGATGAGTCAATCACCGGCACTGATCTAGATCATCCAACTTCACTCACATCACTGTCCACTGCATCCACCGCCCAAGAAGAACTGCGGACCCCTCCCGGAAGTGCTAAAGATGACCTTCTATCACCCCTTTGTATCACGTCGCCGACTCAAAATTACTCATCTCCAGAGGATCGCAGTCCGTGGTCTGGAGGTATGATGGCTTCGTTTGGAAGCAAGTCCCGCAGTTCCACTCTAGATCGTAGTAGCAGCCTGCGGAATACTCGTCATAGCTCTCGACGCTCCACGAACTCGAGCGGCAAGTCTCCCGCAAGCATGTTCCTATCCATGTGGTCAAGTCAAAGTCAGCCCGACGAGGCACCCTCAACGCCTGACGAAGAAGGCCAACTAGTTGGGACTGACTATGTTCTTGGAAAGCAGATTGGATTTGGAGGTTTCAGTACGGTCAAAGAAGCGTTCAAGGTTGAGGGACAAGGCAACACCAGACGGCTCGCCGTCAAAATTGTCAAAAAGCAGGTAGCAGGCCGCACCGAGAGGGAAAATGAAGATGTTCAGGCAGAATTCGACCACGAAGTGCGAGTTTGGAGGTACCTCAGTAACCCCCATATCTTGACTCTTGATTCAGTGTACGAAACCGATTATGCCACCTTTTGCTTCACTAAACTTGCGATCGGTGGGACACTGTTTGACTTGGTCCGCCAAAATCGACAAGGTCTCGATTCGACGCTGGCCAAGAAGTATGCGTATCAACTTGCATCTGCGATTCGCTACCTACACCAAGACGCTCGAGTTGTACACCGTGATATCAAACTGGAGAACTGTCTCCTGGACCCGGTCCACACTTCCGATGACTCTGCCTCTTCCAACCTAGTTCTGTGTGACTTTGGAATGGCTGAATGGATGGCCACCGATAATGGAGGCGATGGTCCGGATCCTTACGATGAAGTCGCAGATCGCCCCCCACCCAACCGAATGGGGCCGGCTGGTTCGAGTACCAGCGTTGCTGGTAGCCTCGAATATGCATCCCCTGAATTGATTCAATCATCGGCCGGTGTGATTCACCCTTCAGTGGATATTTGGGCTTTTGGTGTTATCGTCTATACAATTGTCGTTGGTTCGCGACCTTTCCAGGACTCATTCATGCCTCGAGTTCAAGCCAATATCATTGGTGGTAAATGGAACCGAGAAGCCGTCCTTGGTGATCTCACCAACAAGCTTTCTCTTCGTGACCGCAAAGACGCTCTTGCCCTAGTCCAAGGCTGCCTTGAAATGGACGCCAACAAGCGATACACAATCCGTGACGTTCTTGACAGTGCTTGGCTACGTGAAATCGCAAGTTCAAATGATAGCTCTCCGGAAGCTATGTGGGGCCTTTAATTGCTCTCAATTATACCTTGATTCAGGACGTCCTGTATTTTGCTGGACAAAATACCGCAACCTGATCTTGAAAATGATGAAATGATTCCTATGTGTTTGGTTTGGTTTGTTTTTTTGTTTGGTTTTTGGGCAGCGCTGATATTTCCGTTTCCCCCCTATTGGTTTTTGGTTTATACCCATTCGCTTGTTGATTCGTGAAACAGCATGCTATATCTTGATATCTTCTGGCTTTTATTCAATATGCATATATGGTGGAGGGCAGATATGAGGGAACGGATTGCGGCTCGGGATGAGAAGCATGGCGTTTTGTTGGGCACGTATTTTTCCTTTGCTTTCTTTGCTTTTTGTCTGTATTCTACATCTACTGATGGCATTTTAAGGATATTTTTATGGTTTCCTCTCTTTTTCTCGTCCCTCTTCTTTGTCACTTGTAGTGTCACTTGTAGGGGTGGCAGGTGGATTCCTAGTACATGGTATGAAATGCATCCGAGGTTCAGACTGGCTGGAGGGGATCTTCAAATTTCTGTCCAGGGTCGCACTCAATTTTTATTAAAACGTCCAACAATTGAAGGTTATACTCGCCTTCCAAGAAACGGCAACTTATGTATGGATAATATGTCTGGAGGTACGCGAAATTCTCGATGATACTAGAGCACTTCCTACCATGTAGGCACTATTTTAGGTCGGAAAAGCCTGGGCAAAATAAACAAGAAAACCAATCTCAGTTTTATAAGATAACCAAGCATATCCAAAGGGGTAGCAATATTTATACAAGTACAGATGCTCAACGAAAGACATAAAACCCACATTCTACTAGTGAACACACCTCTCATCCCCAAAGAGTTGAACCACATCTACCAAAGTCTGTTCACAGGCAGAACCTTCTCCTTCTTAGTACCAGCCGCCGACTTACGCTCCTCAGGAGAACGGAAGAACAAACTGGGACCCTCAGAAGGCTTAAGCAAATGACTCAAGTACCCGCGATGCGCCGGATCACGATAATACTCAATATCACGACGTCTCGTGGGGTCAGGCAATCTGTACCGAAGACCCTTAGCCTCCATAACACTCTTCTCCTCGATGTCCACGCTCGCGCCGCCCTCAACGCTCAACTTGGCAAACTCCGCCGCAAGCAGCTCCTTGGATCCGCTCTCAGCGCTCCAAGCCAAGCTGATAAAGGGGTGCGTCTCGTTCGCCATGATGTGCTTGATCGAGCTGCGGGTGTAGAAGCGAGTTGCGACGGATCCGCCGGCGGCCTCGACGGCCGCGATCGCGGAGCCGCTGGCGCGTGAGACGACGAGGTGGATGGGCTGTTTGAGGGCTGCGGCACCGTCACCCAGGACCTTGACGCCGTCCTTGTGTCGGTGGATGCAGCGGGATTGGGTGAGTTCGCGGATGGTGATGGGGCGGGCTGGGTCGATGCGGCCTTGGTCGATCCATTCTTGGATGCGGGAGAGGTTTACAGGGGCCATTTCGAGGGCGAGGCTGGTGGGGGGTGTTAGCGTGGATTATTTAATGTCATTTGCTTTGAGAAAGCAGGTCTGAGACCAGGGGAAAGAATATGGATGGGGATCCAGTGGTGGAATGCATACATGTTGGTTTCTTCACCCCGTGTGCCGCTGACCACGATATCGGCTGTTTGACCACCATTGAAACCGAATGGGACCTTTCCGTGCGCCTTTTGACCCTTGGTACCACGTCCAGCGGTCTTACCCTTGCCAGAGGCAGGACCACGACCACGTCGGATGCGCTTGTTGTAGGCGGAGGGATTGTCGGAGAGCGAGGAGAGAATGGAGGCATTGCGTGTCTGCTGGAATTGTGGTGCCAGGAAAACCAGTGGTGAAGATTGCTGCAAGGGCTTGGCGATGAATTGCTGAAGCTGCATTGGCAGCCCCATTAGTCGTGGAGGCATAACTGCGGGTTTTTTTGGTTTGGTTTTTGGTCGCTGGTGTTGGCTTGTTGCGGATGGTTGAGATATTTGAGCGGGCGGAAAATTAGTCGGGCCGGATATTTCCGCGTGAACTGTGATTTTTGTTTGGTCTACAGAACCACAGTAGAGCAGGCACCATATGGGATACCATTACACGAGTTTCTAGTTTTTTGTAAAATTAAATTCAAGTTTCTACTAGTATCCTCAAGGTCTACAGAGCTAGCTTGCAATCAAGTCAGACTATTATGGCGTCTTCTTTAGTCATGTTACTGCAAACTAACTATTCCCTATAATAGTCGCTATTCTAGGAGATTGTTTTACTGTTTTACTAGGATCAAGTGTAGTGGTAGAAATCTAAGTAGTTTCTCATGATGATTGCAAGACTATTGTCTGCAAAGTAAACGCCAATGTGATGCAAATGCCACTGCAGCAATATTCATGTTGTCATAAGCCAACAGGAAAGAAAAGAAGCAAACATGTAAAACGGCTCATAGGCCGTCCCCGTCACATTGGGCGGCGGGGGAGACGAACACCACATGACCCTTCTAGTAAGTTGAAACGCCAAAAAAATATGCTAATAAAAACAGGTGGTGATAAAAGTATCCTGTACAAAGGTAAAACATGATGGTAAAGGGACAAGCAAGAGAAGAAGAGTAGAAGATATACAGCGAATGGTAAAAGGGGGGTTTTCGAGAATCGTGAGAGGAGTCGTAAACGCAGTCACATCGTCAAGTAATCAATGGAAATTTCAAGCAGAGTAAGCTTGAGAAGGAGTGTAGTAGGGCTGTTGAGAGATTTGGCTTTGGCCCTGGTACCATGGGTCTGATGGAATGAAGGGTAGAAGACCGGTCTTACGATCGGTGGAGCCCTTGCTCAATGGTTGGTAGTGCATGTGGTCAAATGGAACACTGCGCTGCTGCTGCACCGAGGTCGAAGGGGGAGGGATCAAGAGGGTGTGAACTGAGCGGACAGGGCGGTAGGGAGAATTGCGGTTTGCCAGGAAGAATGATGGAGAGAGGTGATTTTGGGGGGTGTTAACGGAGTAAGCGGAGACAGCCGGAGATACGACCGACGATGAGACACCGAAGGGACTGCTCTGGTGGTGACGAGCCAGATCAGGAAGGGGTGGTGCATTGTAGGCACCCGAAGACACCGGCGGCAATTGCGCAGAGGGCAGCTGGTGAGACGGCATCCAGTTGGCAGACCGGTTGTAAGTGGGAGGCATACGAGCCGGCATTGGGAGCTGCGAAACTGGAGTCGAAGGAAGTTGCTGAGACATGGGGTTTGATGTTGGGGTCAAGTTGAGGTTTGGTGGTGGGAGACGTCCTGGGCCCTGCGAAATTGGAGCAGAGGTTGGGGTGAGAACGGGGGGAAGCGTATTCATAGCACTCGCGGGAATGCTCAATGGTGCTGGCTGTGGAGCAGGGTTGGTCGCCGGGCGAACGATTCGTTTCATGGGTTGTAGTTCGTGCTCATCATCACGGCTGCGCTTGCGAGATCCACCAGGAGCAATTTCACCCAATTGTGGGGCAGGGTAAGGCAGTCCAGGAACGGGCATATACCAGTTGGGCTGGGATTGCGGGCGGAAGTCCGATGGGGGCGATGGCAACTTGGACAAGGGCGATTGGGGCTTCAATCGGGGCGGCGAGACCTGCAAAGTGGAGATCTCTGACTCGACAGGCTGTAGGGATGCGGCATCGAAGTAATTACCGAAGAGACCCAACTTGGTGTGCCAGCGAGCCCATTCTGCCTCTGAGGCAAAAAGGTCATAGCGGATGTTGCTGAGGAACTCGACCTCCATGACATGAATCTCTTGGACCGCGATTCCTGATACCTCGGCCCATGTCTTATTGGTGTAAGTGTTATCGTCCAGGACTGGAGATGAGTCAGCAAAAAGACCAATCAAGAAAAAGGTAAACAAAGGCGGTGAGGCGATAAGAAACTACTCACATTTATTGCCGAGCATCAAAGCAACAGTCATGAGGCGGAATTCACTGCCCTTCTTGCCTTTCACACCAGCATTGAACTTCTTCAATCGGTAGATAAACAACAGTGCAAGCAGAATCACATTCTGGCTAACCTGGGTTGTTGAAAGAATTGTCGCAACCCACTTTTGGAAGGCGGGGGTGGGCATGGCTTCGGCGACGAGGCTTGGCACTGGATACTGTCGGTCTTCGATGGCTTGGAGTTTCGAGGTCTTTTCAAACCAGAATAAGCAAGTCATCTGTCAGATCACTTGTTGTTAGCTTGTTGAACCAAATAGATATAAGATGTAGATTATCTTGGTATGCGCCTTACCTGGCTTGCGAACTCGGCCAAGCTTGTTTTGCTGTTGTTGATTGACGAAGGGATCTGAAGATTGGCGCCATTTGCAGTTCCATTTGATGATTTCTTCTGGGGCTGTTCGGGTGCGGGGGCCTCTTTGGCGGGGGCCGAATGAGTGGGCTTCATGGCAGCTACCATCGAGGAGGAGATGGCGTCAAATGGGCGGGCGTAGTTGTAATGAGTTGAGGGCATTCCGTGAACTCTTCCTCCATGGCCCACCGGGGGGATTGCGTTGTAGGCGATGCCGGTCATGTCGGTGGGAGGGGTGGGCAGACCGTCCCGGAAGGGAGTAGTCCAGGATCCCGTGAAGGCCGGTTTGGTATGATAAGGACGGTGGGTCAAATCGATGTTTGGAGTTATGGGGCCCAAGATCGAGGATTGAGAGGGCAGCGTTGACGAAGACATAGGGATGGACGGGATGTGAAGTATGGCAGGGCAAGAGGTCGACACATGTGGGATGGTCGGGGTTTGGTGGCTTTGATGAATAGGAAATGCAAACCGAGCAAAAGTGTTCAGTTGAGCATGATTCCTTCCTTATTGAGGGGATATATATCGAAGGTGCGTTTTCGAGACCAAAGAAAGGGAAGTGCAGTAAAGCGGTAGCTTTAGTGATGCCCCTGCGTTGTATGGAGGGGGTGGAGGTTGTCCAATTGGAGGTGAAGGACCAGGGTCAATGAAAGATAAAATAAAGGAAGACCAAGACAGAAAGAGGCTGATCAAGGTAATCAAATAGAGAATGAAAGAAGTAAGGATAGTTTTCTCCAACGGAAGAATGAGGTCTATGGAAACAGCCAAGCCAGTCCCATATAAGGATATAAACGAACTAAACCAGGTTTGAAGGTTAGGGAACCACCCAAAGAAAAGCAGCCAGTCAGAGTAATTTAAAAAGAAAAATAACGAAAAAAACGCAGAAGAGAATCTTATAGTTAACCCAAGGTAAACTAGGTAAACTTCGCAAAGGGAACGTTCACGGGCCGGGAAATAAAATGGGAAAAAAGAAAATAAAATAAAATAAATTGAATGAGGAAATAAAATAAAAAGTTATGAAGTAAAGGCATCATCTCCATAATTTTTTTCACGGCAGAAATTCCAAAGTCCAGTAAAAAGGGAGAACCAGGGTAGGTTGACCCATCCGGAGAAAGCAGTCATTACGGGTCAGAGTTTGACCCGAACGCAGGTCCAGGTTGATCCTCTCCTCGTTTGGCTTCGGTTTTGGTCATCTTGAGGTCTAGAAAATCAAATCGAATAAAATAAAATAAAATAAAAATATGCAATTCCAGTAGCATTTTTGGTGTAGAGTTCGATTCTATACATAGCAATATATGATACTCTTTGATAGTAGTGGTCTTTCTGTATATGCTCTCCTTTCTTCACCAAATTAGTACTTTTGTTTATAGTAACACTTTCATACTGAGATATTATACTCCCCCAGGTCTAAATGCAGAATACCGGTTGATGTCAGAGCCCGGGTCACAGGTGGATGCAAGCCTAGAAAGGGTAGGTCGCAGAGTAATGTTTACGGAGGCCTCCCATAGGGCGGAGCAGGGCGGAGGCCCTTGGGCGTAGCGGCAAAGTTGGAAGTGGGAAGGGGGAAAGGAAAAATATGGGTCAGTCCAGCTAAACCAAAAAAAAAAAATGGAAGAAAATGGAAATTAGAAATTAGAAATTGGGAAAAAAATTTTAAAAAGAAAATTAAAATAAGATAAAACCCATTCATTATTTTTTGAATTATTTTGGAACACAGAACATCGGAGGACAGATCCAAGACCTGCTGGATAGGAAAGGGAATGGTCTGTAGGACCCATATCAGATCCAATAATCAGGCGAGGTTTAGCGTGGTTGCAACCGTCGGCCCAATGCCTGGCCTCTGTTCAATCTGTGGGTAAAAATTACCCAGGTATGATTGCTACAAGTTACGGCGTTGCTGGACAGTGAGGGTGCGCAAGCATGTACGCCTCCGGGGCCATCTTCCTGCACAGGGTTAAAGGGGGTCAGTTTGAGCAGAAGCAGCGGATAGAGAGAAGGGCCCAGGGTTTGAAAGCACGGTGGCTGATCACTAGTCGGGAGTCGTCACCAGGCGGAAAGAAAAGGAATGGGGGGAAACAAAGCCAACAACCCCAAACACCCCCCCCCCCCCAAAACCACGTAAAATTGGAAAAAATCACTATTATAAAACAAAAATTAAAAAATTAAAAATTAGAAAAATAATGTAAAAAAAGGAAAGAAAAAGAGCAATGCAGAGAGGCTGGGGACGGAATAGGATGATCAGTTACCGGGTTGAGGATAGCCGGAAACCCGATGTGACGGTAATAAATGGTAATGGTAATCAATGAACTCAAGTGAAAGGGTCCAGCCTTCCAGGGATGGGAAACCAGGTAACTAGACAAGGGAGCTTTTTTTTTTCTGGGCTTGGATCGGCGTAAGAATGGTGTATGGGGTATGTAAGGAATCTCCATCAGAACATTCTCTGCTGAGGTAATGGGCAGAATTGCCTAATCGGGTTACGGGCGGACACGAGGAAAAACTTAGTCAGGCACTTTTCAGCATTGTGGTTTTTCCTGTTCCCAAGTGTGTTCCCAAGAATAATCAAAGAACAAAAGTCAAAGAAAAGTGGAGACTTGATTTGGTTACCCAGATGAACCAATCATCGCTCACTTGGACCGACAACACTGACTGGCTCGGATCCTGTCCTTTGGGCGGAATTCCAGGATGCGAGGATCCACCAGCAGTCTCACTATAATCCGAACCACCCGCCTTCTGGGTGGCTGAATTCCCGTGCGAGAGTACGACGGCCGAATCATGATTCCATGGGACCTTGGCCTCCAAATGAATGCCGCAATCATGACACCGTTACCCTACAGGTGACTAATCGCGTACTCCCCGAGGCTGTTAGCCGCTGCATCCTGTCTGTTGATTGGCTGGACTGCTTGTCTCTTTCGGGCGGATTTGGGCACTTTCCTTCATCTTTTTTTTTCTTTTCCTATTTTTTCCTTTTTTTTTATTATTATTATTTCATTTTCTCCCTTTTTTTCGCCTCCCGAACTATTTTCCGGGTCTGTTCCCTCCGACGCGGTCTCTTTGATCGTCGCCAAATGGCCATAGGGACGATCTGGTATGAGACTATGAAGTCTGACTGGGGCTCTCGGTCCCCGTGAACCTTCAAATCTCAATCTTTCGACTTTGTGTAGATTGAACTAGTATTTTTTTTTCTTTTTTTCTTTCCATATGTTCTGGCTAACCATTAGCGCGTTATTTTTTCTTTTTCTATACGGGGTCGATTGTATATCAGATATTCAATTTTTCTGATATAGTAGATTGATAATTTCAGGGGGGTTTGATAGTTCCAAAGCATCGAAAGCCATGACCATCTGTCTGAACGGACGCTCATTCGTCCGATCATGGAACCTGTTGAAAGGGTTGTTCCCAAGCGCCTCGTAAAACCGGAAACGAATCTTTGTCCGCATATTGGCCCCCCCTCCTTTTTTTGTCTAGTGGATGGGGGTCGTTTGTGACCTCGAATCACTGTTCGACCCAGCAAGAAAGAGCCAAAAACAAAAGGCCATGGATCTAAGTTGCACATTTTGTATTTGATTTCGGTGCAAGGCCAGATCATTCCTAATCGGGAAACATCTACATCTAATGTGTATACAACCATATATGTATACTTTTTTTCCCCTTCGATGCGCCTCAGTGATAGCCTAATCCCAGTACCGTGTCACTAACCACTTTGGTCCGCATAGATGCGAGACGTCTGTGCCGGTGACTATAGTTATCACCAGTCAATTTAGTTAGCGGGGGGCAAAACCTGCAAAGACCTGCAAAACCCTTGCCCAAAAGCTGAGAAAAGTGAAATCTCGGTTATCACGCCACTGGGTCAACTGGCTTCAGGTGAAACTTGCCAGCTTTCATTCCGTAACGGGCGATGATCCAACCCCGGGGCACCTTGGCGTGGAAAGGCCGAAATCACGTTTTCATGTCGTTAGGGGGAGCTGAAGGTCAAGAAACGCGCCCACGCACGAGACCAAATGAGAAACGAATCCCCGACTTTGGTTCACTTGTAACTCCACTTTCATTTTCCTTCGTCCTTTTCTTCCCTCTTTTGACATTGGTTTCTAAGCCACCGCCACGGATGTGGGTTTGATTCCTTTCCTTCTTTGCCCTCGTTTCGGTGTTTCCAGAACCCCAGATGGAGGGATGGTGAGAAAAAGTGGAGTGCAATTAACTGCACGAACACAGGACATGTCATGGTTGCTTCTAGCCGATCTACTGGGATGATGATCTTTGTCCAACATGAAATTTACTGCTCCATAATTTAATCTGTCCGAGTTTAAAAAAGAGACTCGTCACAGTCATACATTTCCCAGTATCAGCACTGGTTGCATGGATTGTTTTTTTTTTTTTTGCTCTCCCCCCCCCCCCCTTTGACCCTTGACCTTTGCAGTTGCCTTGAGATCTACAACAAGTCCGGTTTTATAAAAACTATGGATATATGTACTGAGTCAGAATAGATTCAAAAGTGTTTAGAAAAAATAAAGATTAAAAATAATAAAAATTCTGAAGTATGGATACTGTGGTATATCTTGTATGCCTCATAGATTAATTTACCGGTGACCATAGTAATAACCCACCAGTCGTTATCGTATCTCACCAGTTTTCTAGCGGCTCAACGTGGACCGTTCGCACGTCCACTCGGTGGGGAAGAAAAAAAGTCTCAATGGGCAACATCACCAAGGACCAAATCTGTTCTAAAATGGATCCTAGCCCACGTCGCCACTGGCCATGACTGGCCATCCCGGTTGCGGTTAATGCGGAGCAAAATACAATCGTTTTTTTGTCTCTCTCCGTACTCCGTGGACTCCATACAGAGGTCGAAGACTCTCAAACCTTTTTTTTTCTTTTTTTTTTGCTCTTTTGCCCACAAAGACCAAGAAGTATATTATGCTCCACACATAGAAGTGATGCCGCGTCGCAATCGATTCATTGATCCTGCTGGTCAGATCCGTGTCCGGCACGACCTGCAGACCGTGCAGTCACAAGGACCACTTAGAAAGGACGCATCATGGATTAAAGATCCCTACATCACAACCTACAGTTGATTTGAGGTCCGCTCTCGCCTACAGTAGTTTCCTTCCAACAACGGTAGGTTGTGTGGGATAGTCATTCCACCGATGATCACTGGCCACAGCTGAGTTCTACACTCGACTATTGGTGCATGCAGGCTGACCGCGACCGCGACCGCCACGGTTGTGATACTCGGGGGCCCGTCATCGGGACTTGGCCTTGACCTGCACACGGGGGGTCTCGCCTATCGTGGAAGTCATCCGAGCTCTTTTCTTTTTGCCTCGATGAGCTCTCGTTGGGTCCCACGGGGGTCATTTGGTTGCCTTTTCGCGTTTCGTTTGTTCGTTCTGGTGCGGTACCTGAGCAATACTCCGCGACACTTGCCATCTATGATTGGTGCTGACAAGGGAATTTGTGGCTACTGGAACGAGTTCGGAATCTGGTACACATAACGCCCCCCCTTCCTAAGTAAAACTAAAGGGAAACTCAAGCCCCCAGTTGCAAAAATCAAACACGTTACCATACCGTGCGTACAGCATAATATAGACTCCATACGGATGTACATTGGGTTTGAAAGCGAAGAGGTTTTTTGAATCTGATCGACACTCCTTAGGCTTGGGACGCTTCTCCTGAATCGGATGCCTCCGTTCGATATTCGAGACTATTGCTTTTTTTTATCTCTAATTTTTCCCCCCTATTTCGCCATGTTTTTTTCTAGTCCTTGTTCTTGGATTCTTGTCCTTGTTCTTGAGCCCACTCCATCACACCGTGATCCATAAGCCTGGCCCTCTCATATCATTATTACACCACGGGCGGGGCTTGGCCACTCCGTGCATCAATCCTTTCCTCGGCTCGCTCCTTTCTCTCAAGTGCTCTGGGTAAATAGGCAACCTATCTCATGCGGCCCTGGATCCTCCGTGGATGTTTTGTTCCGTAGGATTTTCGAGCCGTCCAATTCGATGATCCAAGTGCCGCGATAACTTTCAACCTTGCCGCCCTCTTTCCTCACAAGGCTCCTTGCATCTTCCCTCGTCCTTGCGGCTGGGGTTCAAATGAATACTTGCAATGTTGGACCAACCCAACCAAACCTAACCCCCAATCCCCATCCCCCGCTAAAACAATTACTGATTCAGGTCTGGATCTTCATATTATGTCTTTAATTTTATACTCCGTATCCATATTTACATTTAATTCAATATTTTGAAGGTTCATCACACATACCCACACGATTATCATATACTGCTCACGGACTTTTCACACCGTAATGTAAAGTCCGAAGACTGCCCAGCGGTTTGATACGTCCCAAACCTCCACTCCGGCCATACTCCGTTAATATACGAGGAATCCGTGGTCACCGTGTAGTCTCAAGTGGATATTGTGGTTTTACGCGGTGAGAGGGTCATGTTCCTAGCGCCCATAATTGTCGCTAAATAGTACATTTCGCTAAGCCTATAAGCTCCGATGAATCAAGATTTTCAAGATTTTCAACGCCGATGCTTTTTTATTTATTTAATTTTTTATAATTTTTTTTTTTGAAAGTAATACGTCTTCGAAGTAAATTGGAGAATTGGAGTTGGTGGCCCCCATGAACAGGGGGGTTGGTCAACTGACATGGAACACGGTGCGAGGACACAATTTCAAAGCAAATAGCCGGGCTCTATACTTCGTACTCCTTGGGTTTAGCAGTAACACTTGATCCTGAATCCTTTGGTTTATTTATTTTTATTTTACCTTTTATGTTTTATGTTCAGTGATATATGAAGTACATAGCTGAAAATGGTTGCCCAGGTGTTATCATATGTATGGTTTGGAATGTTTTTGGTCCTAGACACCGAGGCACTGCAGGCTTCCTGATCGAGACATCTGTTTACTTTGATCTCACAGGTTGCAGGTTTGCAGGAAGGCAGCGGGTACATCTGTACATTCAATGATGAATGACCTAGTGGATCTAGACTTTGTTTTTGGTCTTCTATACAAGTAACTTACTAGGGGCCAAAGCTGAGTGAACCTGTAAATAGATTAGAAAATTAAATCAAAAAAAAAATTCCAAAAAAAAATCCAACTAGGTTGAATCTGCAATTCCGTCTGCAATTCCGCCTCATGTATCTTTGATCAGTTTGATATTAGTCTGAGAAAGAGACCCATCGTGAAGGGGAAAAAGCCCAAGCACCCCCGCTGCAAGTCTGACATTGTCATAGCTCAGAGGTAAAAGATCGAAATTCAAATTCCGATACCAGAAACAAATTACATTGAAATGATATCATGAATTTGACTTTTCTTTGAGTTCAGCAGAGTTGCTTCTTTTCAATATTTGAGCGTTATTACTATACACCCCGCTCGGTGTAATCTCTCTCAAGTGCTATAGTATACCGTATATGTGGGGGAAAGTGGTCATTACGTAGCCGTGTCTCAGGAGGTCGCAAAAACCAAGATTAGACCGACTTCATCAGACGTCGGGTCTAGAGCTCGAAGGAAATCCAATGTGGCGTGGAGACGATCATTTCATTCCCACCGCGTATAACAATCCCGGCATCCGAGAACTTGAAATTACGTGTAAGAAACATCAAAGATCAAAGTGAAACGTGAAACATAAAACAAAGAAGTAATAAAGTACAGTATAAAAATAAAATAAATATAAATCTATTTAAAAAAAAAAAAATTAATTCTATTCTTCTGCCTGTGAACGACTTGTCTTTCTTCAGTGGAGTCGATAACGCGTACTTTTGGCTCCAGTCTAACATTCGAAGCAACATTGAACTTGATCCATCTCACAATCCATGTCCAGTATATCCGGTACATGCGCATTCTCTTCAGAACATCTAAACATTGATTGTTCACATTTCCGTGTTTGCCGTCTTCCGGTTATCGCCGCCACCTTTTCTTCTTTCTTCCACACCTGATGGAGTCATTCATCTACCGAAGCCGATCGGTTCCGCCTATGAGAACTAATGGTATTCGTTGCCCGTACCCTCGACCCGTTGTAAGGTGCAGTCTCGAGGCGAACTGTTAGCCACATTTACAATTGATCGCCGGGCGAAGGAAGGAATTGTGACTTTTTGATACTTTGGAAGTTGCATTTCCAAGTTTTTGATTTTATTATTCATCAATCTGCGGAGTAAACATCCACTTTGTTTTCCACTATTCTATTGGGAACGAGAGAAGAAACCGGAATGTCGAGACATGGCCCGGATCAACCTTGTTGACATACACGGACTAATGGACCAAAGTACCACCTGTGCAGTATAGCAAACTTCGATCACTTTAGTTGATCCAGTTTTTTTTTCTTGGTTCGCGTTGACTCACGACCGAGAACGTGCAGCCATAAGATGGACCGCGGATGATGCTGGAAAGTCTATGTCATTTCTCGATCTGCGAGATCGCTGATGCTGATATCTCTTTATCCCCGGATTTGCTTTGTCAATTCCCAAAGAACAGTCCCCTGTCCACGGGAAAAGAAAAATGAAAAAAAAAAAAAAAAAAAACCGAAAATCGAAAATGGTCTAGTTCTCATGTATGAATGAACATGGAAAAGAAAAGAAAAAGAGAAAGAAAAATCCAAGTGGAACTTGAACTCTTGCGCGTCTGTCAAAGAAGCCGATTTGAGTTTCAACATGTCTTCCGAGATCGCCATCGCCATCATCAAAAAACCAACCCAGAGTCCAAAACCTGGTTACCTCTCATCGCAATCAACCTCCACTGTGACTAATCAAAGTATCAGTCATTCGGAACTTCCAGGACATGCGGGGGGCACTGTGGCCCTCTCGCCCCCATCGGTCTTGTGGCCTCTTTGAATGAGGGGTGTACCGGTGGTGGCTGACAACGCCTCTCCATCGTATCCGAATCCAGACTGGCATTCAACGTTCCATGGCAGGTGCACGCTGCGGGCGTACAGCTATATCGAGCTATGTCTTGATCACATCGCATCGGCAAGCGCGCCTTCTGATCTATCTACATGCCTACTAGTACGATCAGGCCATATTTGTTGCAAACTGACCCTGGTCCTTAAGTCGCTTGTCGAAATAATATGTGCATGTCTATGTCTATATCCATATTTCTGTCCGTTTCTCATCGGACTGCAAATGCACTGCACCTGAAGCAGAACCGTTTTAGAGGCAATGCTTTTCTTATGGCCCACTATTATGTTGCCTTCGATGCTTGTCGCTGCGGTATCTGTGTCCGTGTTCTTGCCTGGCTTGCCCCCGATTCATCGGAGATGTTCGGAGCACTTGATCGGTGCGAATTTGTCTCGCTGTGTAGACGCTATGGATCGAGGCCGAGTTACCATCACGTCTGGCGATCATATACCTGGGCAACATGAGTGAGCGGGAATCACTTACAAAACAGTTTAGTCGGTCACGGGGTGGAATGGGACGCCTTGCGCTACTAAAGACTTTCCCTCTAACAAAAATCTACTTAGCTACTCGTCAACACTGTTACGAGCCTATATCTGCACACGTTGATCTGAAGCAGGATTGTATCACATCAAATGAGTGATGTTATGACAGTTCCAGATGTCTGTTTGCTGGAAATCAGCACATGCATCACACTACGCCAGCATTAACCTACTCCGCCCAGCCTTCGATAGATATTCTTCCGCAGCATGAACAAAGTACCAAACATACATAGCCGTGCAGTTCCTCCACAGAACATCATTTAGCATCGAACATCCCACCACCTTGAAATGCAATCAAATCCAAATCCATCCAAATTCAATGCTTCAGACCATTTAGGTCAAAATACTAGTAATAACGAAATAAGCAGGCACCAAGCCTAGACCCCAGCATAAGCAAAGAATCAAAACCAACTCCCGCCCAGCCCAGGTAACACAAACAAACGAAACGACACACCCGCATAAGCCTGGAAATCCAAAAAGCAACCAACCAGCCTTCTAAACCAACACCTTCCGATTCCTCACTGACATCGACTTAGACCCATCCCAGCTCAACCAGCTGGATTCCCTTTCCTTTCCCTCCCCTCCCTCCAAATGCTTCTCGCCCAACACGCAATCGGAACAGATGCCGAACATTCGAAAGCAAGGCGAAGCAACGCCCGGGTGATAATCCCACTCCCTCCTTCCTTCCTTCCTTCCTTTACTCTCGGTCTTCCTTTATCAATTCGTCTCCTGCACGAACCCAGCGGCCTGGAACACCACCTATTGCATAATTTCGTCTCGTATCGCAAGTCAGGCCACTCACTAGTCTACATACTGAGCTCCGACCAGGTCAGCCCCGGCCCCAGTCCCATCAATTCAATTCAATTCAATTCAATTCAATTCCCAGCCCCAGGCCCGGTCTCAGCCTTGCTTCTTTCTAGCTTGCATGTGAGTGGGCTTGGGGCCGGTGGTCGGGTTTGGAACCCGGCTGGTGTGCATATCGGGGGATGATATGATATATCATTCTGCACTTTGCTGGGTTCGGTACCGCAGTGCTGGGTTGAACTAATGCCTTGGAAGCGAGGGGAATGATATTGGGGTTCACATTTCTTTGTTTTATTTTATTTTTCGATAAAAGCTGTTGATTGTTTTTTGGCTTGGTGACAATGACACAGATCAATCTCGTACATGCGTGCATGGATGGCTATATGTGAGCCCCGGGGTTTGAACCTCCTTGAGTGGACGGGGAACGAGTAATTGGCTGCTGAGAATGGATCGGGCTTTGCTTATGGTGGTGCACACATAGTAAGTATGAGAGTCACGATGAAGTCTCAGTTCTTTTTTTGTAACTGCTAGTGACGACTGCTAGTTAAACTTTAGGGAGCTCACTTCCTTGCATCATAAGTTCTAGGTATTCTCGCGCTTGAGCTGCTGCTCTTTATTTGACGGGAAACCCGAGACTACATTCAGATTTCGAGAAGTGACTGGTGACATTCGACATTATCCTCTGAAATTTCGGAACTTTTCAATAGATTTTGGTCTTGAGGTATGGGGACGACTGCATCCCGTGTCCATAATCCATTGCATGGCCTCCATGTGTTTAGAAACGCTGACTCTGTCTTCATCATGCTTTATGGCGAAGAGAACCACACACCACTTGTTGTCTTCGGGGAACAACCATTCAAAGTCAAAGTTATTGAATCTCTCCATACATCACCTTCAGTCTCGGTGGATGACTGTTCATCCTGTTCCCGATCTTTAGTGAACCATGTGTTCGTCATCGTCAGCTCAGCAAGATCCCAAACAAGTTCGTCAATGATCACATCTAACGCGGATTCCGGTTCCTCGTTAGTGGCCATTTGTTGGACTGAATCCTCGGCTGTGATGCATAATTGCCCTCCATGGTGCAATACTTCGAAATTGTTGTTCTCCCAACCGTTGAAAATGTTGTCAACCGGTTCCTCATGCCAAAGGGCGATATTTGTTAGAACCGGAGTTCTGGTGAAATTCTGTGAGCATTCCCTGTTCCTGTTGGTGCGGAGACATGGCGCGCAAATGGGGGTATCGAGCCTGTAGGATCTTTTGTAAGTCACTTGCAGTCTTCCTCTTCTTGTTCTGGGTATCTGGAAGATCTGCCATTTTTGGCGGAACAGCCTGAAATATTCGATTGGAACTCTTGTAGTTGCTTACTTTGTGATGATTTTCAACTTTGGAAGATTACAAGGGTTCAAGCTGGGGGAAAAAAATTGATTGAGTAGAGAATGTTGGTAGAAAGAACGAAAGAAATAAATATAAATATAACAAAAGCACTAATCAGAACCTTGAGGAATCATGGTGGTAGCTGCAGGGCTCCGGCGCGGCCAACCTTGCAACTTTTTAACTGGCAAGTGAAATATTCTTATCGATTTATCATGAATCTCCGCAGGGTAGTAGGCAAGTAGAAAAGAGGAGAGTAGCCTTGGAGGTGGGTTTGTTGACTCAGTTATCTTTCACTTGGGGAATCTTCCAAGATTTGGTTCCAAACGAATGAACTAGTAAAGATTCAAAACATTTGAATGACTTCTCGTTTATATCCATCCAAGGATATATCAATATCTCCAGGGCCTTCTACATCCACCACTTTCAAAGGAATATCCCCTGTATCAAAGATACCTGCTATAAAAAGAGCATTAATCTTTCTTCCTATCTTCTCCATTCTTGTTTCATCTACAATCTTGGAATCTTCTCAGCACTGGTTGAAATTCATAACAACTTGAAATCAAGCAACAGCTACAAGAATTTCAATCGAACCTTCCTGGCTGTTCCGCCAAAAAATGGCAGGTCTTACAGATACCAAGACGAGTCACGATCAAGACTGTGTAGAGTCAGATCCCAACTCGACATCACTAGCAAGTCAACGGAAGATGATCGACAACCGAGGAATCGATTGAGAATCAACCAATACAGAATCGATTGAGAATTGACAACCGAGAAATCGATGAAGAGGCACTCATCATCTGGAGCCTTATCTCGTTCTCGGATGAAATGACGACCCCGTGCTTCCCAGTGCACGTCTATTGCAGAAGCAAAGTCATTACGTCGCCGATTTTAAACCCAGCCAGCCAAAGCTGTTCGGGTGGGTCGTTCAAGACCGATATATATCATTGAATGGTGCGCGAAACAGCAGCAAAAGCTTTTCTGGAAGCGAAGAACATTTGAAGGATCGAAAAGCGAGAAATGCAAGCCGGGGTTGAGCTTTCACCGACGAAGGAAGCAGACTTGGGGATGATGGTTGCAAGCGTCGGTCCTTAGGAAGCAGTGATGATGAATACCGATCAACCTACGACAATCTCCAGAAGTGTCGGTTCCACGCTGGGGGCCGTGTTCGTGCCATTCCCACCGGATTGATAGACCGATACCCGAAAGCCATTCTCCGCGTGGGTTGACATGCATCGAAACGCAAGAAGGAGATTGCATCCAACCCAGCCGCTGCAATGGTGCATGGACACCTTCACTTCAGTTGAAATGCTTTGATCACTGGGGATGACGAGACAACCAGCGTTTCTCGAGAAGTGTCGAACCATGATTCCATCTCAATGATTGACGATAGCGGATACTCTACAGTCTGGGGTTACTGTCTATTCTCGTACTGGTAGACGTTTGCTTTAAATGTTTGCTTTCCATCAATTGAAATGTTGCTCAGTACATACAATATATACATGACCGCACCTGGGCAAGATCAAGTCATCAGTTGATGCGAAGTCACTTCTCAGACTCCAGATTTTGTGCTTAATACACCTATTCCAGGCACCTGTGTATAGCCCCTTTCAATATTACGATTTTTTATACCGGTAAGCCAGTGCTGGAAGTGTGTTCAATGTTTGAGAAGGTAATATAACAACATTCTAGAGAGCGATTCCAGACCCAGTCTATATTCCCATAAAGTACAACTCAAGAACAATAAACTAGACTTGACAAGAAAAGACCGGAGAAATTTAGTGCTTTTCCCTCATCATCCCCAACATGAGAGGTTTGTTAAATGGACGATATCCGGAATTATACAAGAGATGCAGGGATGAAGGAGGAAATCGGACTATCGGCGCAAATATCAGGACATCAAAATGAAAACGAGCTGCGGATATGTCTATCACAGAATGGAGGAAACTAAACGAAAAAGAAAGAGAGGCTACAGGTGGCATAGAGGTGGCATGGCGTTTCAAAGTGTTGATCAACGAGGATGTAGAATAGATCCAGCGCTGAGGGGGAAAATGAGTAAGGAAATGATAAAAAAGCATGGCTGCTTTTATAATGGGGTTTTTTTTGTGCAAAGCTGGATTAGCAGTGCATTTACTCCCGGGAGACGTCACGGCCGAAGACGCGGGCCTTGACCCAGTCCATGGCGACCAGGACACGGTTGCGGGCTGTGGTATGAGAGTTAGTGACATGATTCAGACGATGAGATGAAAGCAGGGACGAAAAAAGGGAGAGGGGGAAAAAACTTACAGCTGAAGCACATGCTCAAGTAAGCACTGCGCCAGAAGAGGTAGGTCAGGGTACCACCGCTGGCGATGTTGCCGCTCAGCCAGCTGATATCGGCGACGGCACGCTCCTTGCCAATGTAGGCCAAGCTACCCTGGTGGGAGTACTGGAAGGGTCCGATCTGCTTGGTGCGGCGCAGCTGCTTCTGGCGCTCACGGATCTCATCAAAGGTCTGGTTGCGCTCCTCGTCATTCTTGCACAGAGACTGCTGGTTGGAGAGCTGGGTAAGCTGCTTCTCGATTTCATCGGTCTTGGCCATGGTGTTGAAGAGACGAGCGAGGAAAGCACCTTCCTGGCCGGCGACCTGGGCAGTGGGGGCGTAGTTGGTAATAGCACAGTCACCGACGGCCCAAACGTTTTCGGTACCGTTCACAACAAGGTACTCGTTCACGGTAAGACCACGGCGAGAGTCCTTCTGAGCAGGGATCTGACCCATAAGGTCACGAACAACGGGGCGAACAGCGTTACCGGTGGCCCAGACGAGAAGACCGTAGGGGATAGTTTCCAGGGACTTGGTTCCGTCGGGGTTGGTGATCTCGGCCTCAATGGACTTGTCGGTCACGTTCTTAACCATGGTCTTGGTGCGGATGCTGATGGATTCCTCCTTGAAGGTCGATTCGGTGTAGTCAATGAGTTGCTTAGAGAACATGGGCAGAACGTTAGGCAAAGCCTCAACAAGGGTCACATGGAAGTTGTCCTGGATCTCAGGAATCCACTTCTTGAGGTCATCGTTGAAGAAATCTTGCAGTTCACCGGCGAATTCGACACCGGTGGGACCACCACCGACGACAACCATGTGCAGCAGGCGCTTGACCTCATCGGGGCTTTGATCCTTGAACATAGCGGTCTCGACACAATCCATAATGCGCTTACGAATCTTCTGGGCATCGTTGACCTCCTTCAGGAAGCAAGAGTGCTCCTTAACACCGGGAATACCTAATTAGAAGAAAAAAAACAGAAATTGTTAGTTGCTTCAGTTCAGCTCCAAAAAAAAGTGAGCACCGGAAAACCTACCGAAGGTGGCGTTCTCGGCACCAACACCGATCACAAGCATGTCGAAAGGAACCTCCGTTTGGGAGATATCACCCTTGATCTCAGAGTCATCGCTAATGTAAACAACACGCTTCTCGTAGTCGATCTTGGTGGCTTCGGCTTCGTAGAATTTGACGGCGGCTTTCTTCTGGCGGAGGACGTTGCGAATGGGTTCCATGATCGAGCGGTGCTCGATCAAACCGGTAGTACATGAGGGCAGCAGGGGAGTGAACAGGAAGTAATTACGGGGAGAAACAACAACCACATTGTAGTTCTCAGTATCAAGTTTCTTCAGCAGGGAGACGGCACCCCAACCGGTACCTATCAAGCGGAAGGGTAATTAGCAAGGATTGAGAAGAAAATAAGAACAAATCTCCGCATCTGTCGCGAGCTTTAGCTTACCAAGGATAACAAGAGTCTTCTTCTCTGGGTCAGGGTCGCTCTGCTCGACGGGGTGGCGCAGCTCATAGATGCTGTAAGCCAAAGCACCGGTCAGACCGAGACCGCCGAGCCAAGTCAATCGCCAGGCCCAGCGGAGAGCACGGAATCGCTTCTTAGGCTTGGGGGTAGGGGAGGGAGTGGGAGCGGCATCGGCGTAACCGCGACAAGCGACGCGCGAAACGGAGGGAACTCCGGAGCGAAGGGGCTTTGCGCGCAAGAGCTGCGAAGTCGAGATGTTCCGGCGCGACACCGAGGACAGCTGCATCATGGACGAGGCCATCGAACGCATTGCTAGCGTGGTGCCAGCCATTGTGAGTGGAGAGCACACCAGCGGGGGAGCTCTGGGGAAAGCTGGAAGGGTGTGAAAAGGGAGAAGTCAAGTCCAAATTTTGAAATCAAAATTTTGATAAGGGAGTCCAAGGTCCGTTGCTGTTTTAGGCGAATCGGTGTAATCGGTGTGACCGGGAGGGTCGACCACTTCGGGTTTTTTTTTTTGGTATTTTTTGGTATTTTTTTTTGCCCCAAGTCTCAGGTACTTGCACTTATGCTTGGCTTTGTATGGCCCCACTAGGTACTCGGTACTTGTTCTTACACAATGACTCAATCGCGGTATCATTTTTTTTCCTCTATGAACTCGGGTTTTTATATTGTAATTCTGATTCTAAATCTGAAATCTACAATCAATTCCTAATTCCAAAATCTCACATTGAATCAATTGATCAATTGCGTTCTATACAATCTTTGTGTATCCAATGTCGATCATCCATAATGGAGCTTCGAAAGCCGAAGACCCATTTTTATTTTTTTTCTCTCTCTTTACGGAGGACTTTCGGAGTAGAGCTCTCACAGCAATAGTTAACTAACTAGGGCAAAGGGGGGGGGGGAAGTTGACAAAGCAGAAAAAAATTGGAGAAAAAGAAGATGAGGGGAAACTTGCCTAAATTTGCCCGGTGAGGAGAAACAAACCGTCTCCAAACACCGATTGATTCACTCTACATACTAGTAGCTTGATTCAAATGTTTCTTGTCTCCCCATTCACCTATGTATTCCATAACATTCTTTACATGTATATTTACTTCAGTAAGTCCAGACTTTGTTTTTTTTTTTCTTGCCCTAAGAGATTGCCCCAATTTCTCCGATATGACCCGCGTGCGGAGGGGCCAAGCATCAAATTTTCTGTGGCCTAAAATCTCGCTTTGATATGCACTAGTGGACTAAATCTGGGGATAGAAATCCACATAACTGACGGCGGTCCGAATTGTTCCTGCTGCCCCTCAATTTCCCGAGAGTCGGCGCGCTTAGGTGAAAATTGACATGTGACAGCTGCTCTGTGTTGGTTTTCGTAACATTTGAAAGTTCACCTGATGAGAGTTGGCTCTTTACAATTGATCAGAAGATCATGGTGATCTTGTATCAGTGCCAGGTGCACCTATTACTAGTAGTTTCTCAAAGCTGACGACTAACTAAAATAAAATAAAAAGTATACCAGTTGACTTCTATAAGTGGAGCATTCCATAGCTTTTCAATAGTGAGTGATAGGTCCCATCTCATCTACTTACATTCGATTTACATTACATACTACTTCCATCTCTCACCTGGGCACCTAGGCAGGTACGGTGCTCGTGAAGCTTAAGCTCTCTTATCTACCCGCACTGGATATACTCTTCTCTTGTCCCAGGGTTTGTTTACTTTCAATTAGAGGTAAGCCTGAGAGGCTGAGACTGTGCTGAATATGGATGCGGCGAATGGAAAAGCATGGAAGCTCGACATCAACGTTTTCCGATATGTGGTTGCATTTGTAATGGAGACTGGACATTAGGCCCAGCAAGGCTGAGCAGGAACAAGATCTATAATGAAGACGATATGAGAGCCCGGAACCGGGTGCTCAACCCTAACCAGCAACACTACCTTCCCTTTTCTCGCGTTTACCCTCGTGTTTACCCTCGTGTTTACCCTTGTTTTTGACACTTTTTCTTCCACTCAACGCCTGACATGCTTCCCCATTCTAACCCGCGTTTTGACCTCGTCCTTCGCCAATAAGAGCTCCCGACACAAGAAAGATGGCTCCGATCACCCCCGTCCCCCAATCACATAAGGTTGACTAGCTTAACCTTGCACTTTTCGACTACATGAAGTTAACCTCCGAGGCCGACTGGGATCCGCAGAATCATTCCGTTGTGCAGGACATCGACGCTGTCGACGAGCGCCTCGCAGCAAGGCACATTTGTAACACCCTCGCTGTCCATGACTCCCGACATCCAACCAGATAACGTGCCGAAACCGAAAACGTGCCAATATGTGTGTGTGTGTGACAAAGCCGAAAGTTGATCGTATCGTCTTGGTATCGGCTATAGTGAAACCATGGCTCCAAGAGCAAGAGCATGTGTGATGAGATGTAACCATGGGCTGACGAGGAAGCCCTGCGGATTCTCATTGCGAATACGGGAGGCTGCTCTGCAAATCGGTCCGATATGGTATAACGCCATAGCTCTTCCGATAAGATGCTCAAGCGAGATATATACGTCACTTGGGATTGATGATCTCGAGCTCAGCATACCAACAATGATCACGTTAGTACAGCCGAGTAGCAATCCGTATTGACGAATGAGGGCATGTACTGTTGGCTGAGGCTCTGGAAGAGTGGCAGATGGAAAGAAGATGAAGCCGATTGTTGCAGGTGTCTCGATCAGCAGATGGAGCAGAAAACCGAGTGTTCGGGGCGAAACGGTCTCGAAGATTGAACTCATGTTGTTATCGTACAATTGAAGGGAGTGAAGAAAAGGAAATGGACAACGAAAATGTTCCTAAGGCTCAGGTATCTATGGTTTATTTATGGGCCCTTTCACGTTGGAGAAACACGACAGGATCAAAATATTGAATTCTTAGCATATTCATGATCCATTGTCAAGATTTCTATCTCCAAGTAGGTACAGGGATTATTGATTTTTTTTTCGTGCGGTATGCATATGTGATTTTCGAAGAGCACGGACCCTTGGGATAGGCCAGCCATTGCGCATCTTGCAGAGATGCAGGTGAAAATAAGCAATCACGATATATCATATTATCTGGAATGATCAGCGGGCCGCATGTGCATGCCTATTGATACGAATATCCACTCAAACAAAGGCTATGTAGGGGGATAAAACTGCATTTGGGATTTCGCACTAGTTAAGTCTATTGCTTTTCTGCATACAGAGGCGTACATACACTCTGTAAAAGTGCCCAACTTTCATTTCTATCGCTATGCGGCAAGAGCGTATATACTATATTCCTGATTGTGATAACGTTTTGCGACTTTAATTGGCTAATTTGAAGACTGATGTTGAGTTAATGTGCAGTTTTTCTCACCGGGCGGTAGCAAGCAAGGAAAAGCTGTAAAACTCAGATGCTGTTTTTTTAACGCAAGAATCTTTGGTGTAGGTCGCATTTCGATGTAATTATTCGATTTGTGCACTCAGTGCTGTAATAATGCCCATAGTCGGTGAGATAAGCATCGAACCTATCTTATGTATTCAGTAGTATCTAGCGAAAATAGGGTGATCTTCAAGAAATGTTAGGTCTGAGGTCTGAAAGACATTTTGCTCAGGTGCTGCCTTGCCTCACCTGCGCAGATGCTATCGTTGGTGTAGACGAACAAGATTCGCGACCTGAATCCGGATCCATGGATATGTAGATAAGTCATTATCACTTCGAAATATCCCGCCCATTAAGCTGCAAGGGATTTTCCGTGCTAAGACTTTGTATGGATGTCTAGGTCTTGTTAATGCATTTCTCAATCTCCTTATACACGTCTGCCATCGTCGTGGTGGTGTAATAGTAGACAGTAGACAGCACTGAGCTGAGCTATACATGTCAAACATTGAAGGGCTCCAAGACACCATTATAATCTATTCCGAGTTTTCAAAGAACTCCTAGGTCTTCAAAATGCACACACCAAAGCCCGCCTTTATAATTGCCCAAGCAAAATAAGTATTCTGTATGATAGATTGCATAGACCTCGATATCTATAGCATATGGTACTTCTTTATGTGTCTCAATTCAATGTTGACTAACTTCTCTAGTGTCTCCTACACAATGATAAAATTTCTCTGTCGATGAGCTTGTTGTTCGGAGGAGAAAGAGATATACTACGTTCGATACAAGAAAGGGAGAGAGAGACTAAACGAAATGCTGTCTTTATTTGAGAACGCAACAAAAATTCAAGGTACAAAGAGAGAACAAGAAACGAGACGCGCAACGAAATACATGATTGACATAACTGACATGACTGACATGATCGACATGTGATACCAAGAGGTAAGCCTGTGCAGAAGACACCCCACAAGAAGGCACCTCACAATAAACTCAACACTTGTCGGCAAACATTTGGTATGACTCTAACATATAAAGAAAAAACAGAAAACGAGGCAATCCCTGGTCCGCAAACTCGGGCGACATCTTCGTACAAAGTCTCCAAGACAAGTCCTGCTGAACATTGGCATGCTCATATCCACTGTTTAGGCTTTGGCCATCACCACCAACTCCATAGTAATACCAGGTCCAAAGGCCGCAGCGATCATTTTGTCTCTTGCGGGCTCACTAGTCCCTCGCTCATTCGCCAGCTTATGCATAATGCTAAGCACGGTGGCGGAACTGCTATTGCCTCTCTTGGTATAGACCTCGTAGCTCTTCCGCAAATGGTGCATTGTCAATCCCAGAACCTGCTGGGCGAGAAGGATGATGCCATAGCCACCAGGGTGAAGAGCCCAGTCATAGACAGTGGGGTCAAAGTTTGATTTGCTGTCGCGGAGGGATGGGGTAGACGAAATGAGTTCCTTGAAGCCTGATGCCAAACTTGATTGGATGTGCTTAGGAACATCCTTCGAGATGACAGCAAGGTAGCCTGTTTACTTGTTAGCTAACTCTGCCGCTGTAGCAAGATATTTCTCACTGCCACTCACCTGATGGGCCAATGTTGTACTCGAGACAGCCAGCTGAGCCTGGGATTTGAGTAGTCAGACAGTTGAGAATTTTCCATAGGGGCGCTCTTTCAGATCCAATGACGCCAAGACCATTGCTAAGCACCAATGCACTGGCACAGTCCCCGAAAAGTGTCAGTCCAACGTTAGGCCTTTGCTCTTTGACGAGGTCATCTAACTCTCTTCGGATAAAAACAGATGGAGTTTCGCACGCAACCACAAGACATCTAGCTGGCTTGCCCTGTGCCGCAGCGCCGAGAAGGAGGTCATTTGCCGTTCGAAGAGCTGCAACACCACCGGCACAGCCAACACCATGGAGGAGAGTGCGCTGAACATTCTTGCCAAGACCCAGTCTTCGGGACAGGAAGTATTCAAAGCCTGGGTTGGATGTGTTTGTGCAAGTGACGGCAACGATATGGGTGATCTCATTCGGGGAGCAGCCCCATTCTGCAATGGCTTTCCTAGCGGCCTTTTCTGCGAGGGGAACACCGAACTCTTTAAAAAGTTCGTCGCACTCTTGGATAGTCGGTACAGTCGATTGGTGCCATAGTGGGTTCTCGGGCGGTACAGCGCTGAAACGCTCTTCAATTCTGGACCTCGCGTTGATCTCCAACGTCTTTTGGAAACTGGAGGGCCAGATATGTGAAGTCAGTACAGATGCCTAGGTAATGATTCAGGTGAGAACAAGTAGGTTAGACTTACGCAGGATTATCGGGGTAGTGCCTGAGGGCTACGACCTCTAGGATCTCTGGCCCCATCCTGGTGGTAGGATATTCCGATCCTGTCCCAACAACAGAAACAATGGGAGTTCCTTCAGGAACTTCAGCAGTCTTCGCATCATCTCTGATCAAATGATGAACCGGTTCCTTGCTGCCGAGCAAGTAACGGTTCAAGTAAGACCTCCATGAGTAGAAGAGGCTAGACAACGCCATTGTAGAGAAAGTGAGAAATCTTCGATTTGAATAAAAACGGAACTGTTACCGTTGGAAGATGATGATTAGAAGATGATGATTAGAAACAATTGAGTGCACTTCGTCAACACCTTATATAAATTTCTGAGTGCAGATCCCGACCTCGAGAGTTTTGCGATAAATGTTTCTAATCTTCCAAGTAAATTGCCAATCGTGGTGATTCCTCCAGCCCCAAGAAGGAAAATCATGTTTTGTGCATGTAAATACGGCACAAGTTCATGTTGCCGAGGTATTCAAGACGCTGAATTGGCTGTTTGTTGGTGAAATGATTCCAAAATACGCACAAAGTTTCGTTCATATTGAGGTCAGATGTGTATGCACGGAATTTGCAGCTTAAAAAAAGACGCTAAATTCCATTAGCGGCCCAGCTAAGCAATTGCAGAAGGTGGGCATACCCCGGTGCCGTATCGATGCAATGCATTATCTCAGTTCTGAGCTCTAGATGTATGACCGATCACATTCCCTTTGCAGTGGTTCCACCTATATCTCAGGTCAGCCACTATCTTCCAAGGCACGGTCTTACACGACATTCATGTATACACACGTGCAGGATGCAGGACCCATAATTCTAATGTACATACGAAGGCTCAAAGGTCGGTCAACGGATTTCCATTCTCAGGCGCCTATGCAGAGTAATGCCATCCGAGTATTTCGCACATAGGTATTGTTATCGGCACCTGTGCAGGGTCCAGAGGCCCCACCCCGGTGAAACCCGGACACAAACAACATTGAAGAACGTGAAGCTGAAAGGCAAGGAGCCTGTCTACATAGTTCGTGTTATCCGACATCGATCTACACACGTGCATTGAATCATCCACACGTGCATGGACGGCAACAATTTTCCAAAAAACAGAAAAATATATCATATGTTGAAACTCCATTCGACGCCCGAGCCGCCCGACCCGTATCTAGACTTCCAAGGTTGGAATGAATACGGACCTCCGGAATGGCGTTATTTGAACATGTCTTTCCATCACCTTGGTGATAAGGAAACTGCAGGCACTTTGCACATGCGAAGAGCGCAGTGGGATCGGCTGGTGCATTTACAGTATGTAAAGGGGCCCAAGCATTCGTATGGTGCAATAAAAACAACCAAAAACAGGATCTAATGCAGGTCTAGCATATTTGAAGTAGCTTCTCGCGAGGTTGGTATCTGCCCAGGTATATTTCGACCAAGATTAGTAAGTATGTTCTTTTTTGCTTTGGTTGTAAACTTTGAACCTTGCATGTGGAAGCTTTACACCCAGTCAAATCCTACCAAACATCAATGTAGTATATGCAATATTTCAGATCACCATAAATCAACTACGAGAAAATTATTGACATTACTGAGTTCTCAGCAAGATAGTTCTTGATAACATACTATACACCAGACTAGTATACATGTAGATTTATCAATGATTTCTAGCACCAGAGCCAAAAACTTGGAATAGCTTTTTACATATGTTAACAAAAGATAAATCAATGGTAACAAGATCCGGAGGTGATGCATGTTATCCAATATATCTATATTCAAGTGTAATTCTTTCCTTAAAATCACTGAAGTGCTCCAACATTCAATATTTAAAGTGGTTAAAAATGACTTGGTAGTACGATTGATCTCAAGGGAAACAAACATGCTTAATCAATATATGTAACATATTTGATACTTGAATATCTTATAGGCTTGAACTAATCAATTCTCACAGGTTGAGATATTTTTAAATACAATATCACATTTAGTAATATTTTAGGGTGTACCAGTTGACGACTTGGTTGTACGACCTCGGGCAACGGCCGGAAATGTTTCCTCGGAATATTGGAAGGCTGAATTACGTTCAAATTTTAACTACATGTAATAATTTAGAATATTTTGTTTATTGTCATCAATTGATCTGATATTGAGGTGCAATTTAAAAAACGCCTGTGCCGAAAATCTATTACTTAAGCAAAGTCTCATTTCAACTTCAAATTCGCAGCCCAGAATGCTCGAATATACCAGCTCACCTTCCACTTCCGTTTGTTTGCTTCTTTCTCAGTCGACACGGAATCATTCTTCGTCTCCGGCAATGCTAGAAAATTCAATGTTGGTCCCCCAATATCAAGAACACTGAGAAGATCCGCAAAAACTGTCGGGATGTGGGGCGCAATGTAAAGCCCAGCTAACTTGAGCGGCCAGTTAGCTAGTGCCTCTAACCTCATATAGAGAGCTCCTGCATCGCAGATTGACTGCGCTCTTGGCCGTAGACTTCCTGCCCATTTTTTGAGGCCCGCGGTAATATCATCCGATGACGGCATGCCATCTGAGCTCTTCGCAATCGACACAATATGGTTCGCAAGGGATGCGGCGTCGGCAATAGCCATACCAGCACCTTGACCGATGTTGGGCGTTGTCTATCACGTAAAATGTTCAGCAAAGATCGGTATTGTAGGACACAAAAGATATGGACAGACCTTGTGAACCGAGTCACCCAAGCATGCGAATCTACCCCACGTCCACAACTTGCATACTCCTTCTTCCAGAGCAATAAATGAGGAACTTGTCATGTTCTCATAAATCGTCCCAAGCTTGATACCTTCTGCAACATGAGAATCCGCATATTTCTTAACCAGCGCGTCTTGTTCCACTCTCGTGAACTTCGGTACATTGGGATATTGAAACTTTTGGTCCATCTTGGTGAAGAGGACCCAAAAGACCTGGTTGTCTTCCCCAACGTTTGCAAAGTTGGTGAAGTTTTTACCCCAGGTCCGATAGATAATCCCCGGCTTGAGGCCCTCTACTGGACTGGATATTCCAAAGATGCACGCAAACTCAGCCGTCATAGCTACCAATCATGTTAGGCCTATATAAGTCTCATATAATGAAGAAAAACATACCTTTCCTATCTTTCTCAGCCTTCTTCTTCCCTTTCCGGCTCTGCTCCATAAACTTCCACATCTCACCCCGAATGGTACTATGAACTCCATCCGCACCAGCAATCATACTACCGGTGTACTCAGTCCCATCCTCACAGTGTGCAACCACACCAGTATCGGAATGATCAACCCTTATGATTCTCTTGTTCAACAGCACCTTGCTCTTGTCTGGAATATTGTCATACAAAATTCTCAACAATTGCTGCCTTGTCAACCAAGCCATCGGGTAAGAATGCCTAATCTGCCATCAGCCTCTTTTGTGTCTGATACCGAACGGAGTAAAATTGAAGATGCATACCGCTCCAAGATAACGCTTGGTGTATCCATTGAACTCAACAATTCACCATTTTCCTGGTATGTGTAGACATCTGTGCACGGCTTAATGTGTGCTTTGATATCATCGTATATGCCCATTTGATCGTAAATTCGCAGTGCATTGGTGGGAACTGTCAACGCAGCGCCGATTGTCGGATCGATCTTGCCATAGCCTTCGAGTACGAGAAAATCGATATCTGCGCGGGCAAGGGCAGCGGCGAGCGTCAGACCCGTGATTGAGCCGCCGACTATGAGAACTTTGAAGGGACGTTCCTTTTCCATTTGGATTGCAGGGTTGGTGGTTATCTGTTTGTTGGAAATAAATGAGCTAAGTGAAGGTGGTGCTTGGTGGATGATTAAATCAAAAGTAAAGACTCGGAACACGACCTAGGCTAATAAACCAATAGACCAATGCGTCAATACATACTAAGCACTGGCACTATCTCACACCAGCTCGTGGGGTATCCATCTACAGCCTGCGTTCAAGTATCCACTTCCAAGGTTAACGCAAGGGAGACGTAAAAAACAGCACAAAATATGCGTTTACTACTACAGATTCTGTTTTATGATGTCAATACGTATACCGTGGATTTTGAAGAAGTCCGCAGCTGAGAGCTGATCGATCGGGGTACAAGATAATGGAATTATTGCATCGGTTTGCAGCCGAGCTGCATTGTTAGGCCTTAAAGATAGCGTACTATGCCCTAGGGATGCGTGTGCAGAAGCAGGTGGCTTAAACTTCGGCGCACCAGGCAAACCTGCATACTAGTATGAAGTTTTCAATGTTACCAGATATGTGGGTCATGTCGCACCCGCAGTGCGTGGCTCCTGCATTTGACGGCTCAGATGCGTTCTACTCTCGGTTTCCTGATTCTGCATTGCATATACGAAATAAATTCTCGGTTGTCTCGATCTAGTGTAGCTCTCACTCGAGAGAGCCTAAGTAGGTGAAAACAATACGGCCCATCTCAACTGCACCTTCCTTGTTCGCAACCACAAATCTTCTCGTATGGCGTCTTTCCCCGTCGATCATCTCGAAGCCCCAGATCTTGATGATAAGCAAAAGACGAAAGTTAGTTACCAACTCATCGTGCTCTCCGCTCAGCCTGTCACATTAAGATAAAGAAAGCATCTTACCTGCTCCATAGTCCACGCCCCATCCTCCCGGGAATCAAAAGTATGGATCCACAGCCCTGCATTCTCACCTCCTTCACCATCTCCCTCCACAAGGAATCCACTACCATCAGCCCCACCGGGTAAGACTTCCCCTCTCAGCAGCTGACCAATTATCTCCTTATCAATAGCTGTACCGGGATCGAAATCAGGCACAATCCGGCCTGCAGGTCCCACAGTCCCCGCCACCAAACGACTCCGACATTGCCGTGCTCCAAACAAAAAGTCCTTCAAGTGGACCTGCTCATTCCAATCTAGAGCCCTCTGCTCAGGTATCTGTGCCAGACCGCCAGTGGGGATCTGCAGGATCGAAAGATGCAGTTTCTCGTGTGGGATAAGCTGTGACTCAGCAGCAGCAGCAACATTGGAAGAGAGGCTGTCTGGGGATGAGGAGACAGAGATATGCATGGTGACTTCTGCAAGAGCAACTGCTTTGCGTAGAACCCATTTGATTCCTTGCTGAATGGCAGCAGTTCAAATGTTAGTAAACATCAATTCAATGTTGAATGCTCCACCGCGTTTTCAACTCCAAAGTCTTCCACTTACAGCTTTCCATACTGGATCCGGGGGGGCCGAAAGTCGTTTATCCTGATGGTGTTAGCCATAATATATTTCGTAATGTTAAGGCCATAGGGGACGTACAATCACCCATTTTCCCGCGAAAGAACTACCACTGATTATAATATCCGATGGGGTAGCCATAGCAAATGATTGAGGGGAGGCTAAATGTCCAGTTTGAGTTTTGTCGTTTTGAAAGAAAAAGATGGAATGGCGAAGCTGAACAATATTCAAATGTTCAACTTGAGGTGCGAAACAATTTCAGCTAGCGCATTACTCTCTGGGCAGAGGCGGGAATCACGGAATGTAAGGAGTAAGATGAATTGCGCCGTGTGGAGTGGAGACAAGCATTATTCACCAACCTTGGAATAAATAATGTAGTTCGTGGACACGTCAAGTTCACCTGCAGCTAAGGCCCCACATCGAAAATGCAGTCATCGGTGCATATATAGGGAAGTCATATCCACCGAAAACCAGTCCGTGCACACCTGCAGTCAAGCTCAGCTACGCCCCCAAATCGGGAAATGCAAAGATCTGCAGTCATGGCTACGGCCATATACTGAAGATAAGCCTTTAGCTTCCATGGCAGCTATTTGATCTACAATGATAAGCGTCCTCGACAGTTGGAACCCCTGGCGGATCAAGCGGCAATCTTATGTACCAAGTGAAATCATGCTGGTCCCTGGACTTGCGGCTCCACTTTGAAAATATGAACTTGAGTTAACTACGCTTCTTTTTTCGCCCGTAATCAAGGCTGGACCTCGCTTTACTTGTTTCTCTGGGACTCACCGATTTTTCGATTTCCCTTTCTTATCCTCTCTTCTTTGGCATCTGCCCTTGCTTGTGCGACATATTCCTTTTACAACATACCGCCTAAGCAAAAAAGAGCGGTATTGGGCTCTTTATCTAGGAGCAAAGTGCATGATCAATGCTGATAGCCTACTCGAATCGGGCCAATTAGGCGGCTGGGCAGCAATGCCTCAGGCCTGACATCGTCAAGAAATGAATGTCATCACTGACCCAACGTTATCCAAAAGAGCCACTGTGCTTCGGTCGGATTGGAAATCGAACCGAGAGAAGCACAGCCAAAGTGGATTCCTTTTATGACATACTGTCTGGAAAATCGCACCCGCCGATGGATGGTTCGCCCCCTATGCTTAGGGACCACCATCAAACCCAACAGCAAAAGCAAAAGCAGCAGCGTCCTTTGGAGAACACTTCTTTCGGAATTTGGAAGAGGTTCTCCGAACTACTTCCATCCAAAATCTCGAAGATGATCCACTTCTCCCTTGAAAGAAAAGCGAGTCTCTCACTTACTGAGCTGATACATGGTCATCTTATTGAAATAGCAAAAAAGAACCCCTTATTAAGGATTCTATAATAGTGACATGACAAGCATAGACCTCTCTGTGATACTGTTGACTAGTAGCCTTTACTCAATCTCATATATGCTAAATCCTCTTTTTTGTTGAAATTTGGGTTAAGAAACCTCTGACATGTAGTACTTGCACAAGCAGCACTAGAGTAGAAAATTATTACTTAAGATGAACACCTACTCAGTATATACGTGAGACGGGTACATACTCGACACTTGGGATGGGTAGTACTACTATGTCTATGCCCGGACATATGACCCAGCTGCATAGGTACCGAAATAGGAAATTAAAGGAGTACTTCCGTACAATGCCTTTGTTGACGTTTTCTTTGGAACTTTGAATCGAATGGTCCATTCACCAACATTGAATGAAAATGTGCCTGGCTCTTTTGTCCAAAATATTCCATCCAGAAGGTTTCTTTTACCGAAACTTACAACGTAGTTTGGAGATGGAAACTGACGCATTTCGTCAATTCGGATCTGCAGGTCGCTTCAAATGTTCAAAGTATATTTTATATCTCGGTTTATATAAGTTGTGGATATGCAGGCCTCAAGCACTTGAGTGCTTGAGAAGTGTTTCGCCGATAATACATTCAATGTTCCATAACGATACATATACTCTTTGCCAGTCTTGGTGTCCGAGTATTTGAAAAGCGAAGACTCGTAGGGCACAGATTTTAGTATTTTCCCGGATAAATAACATGTTCTCTCTTTTGATCAGGTCGACTCCGTGCCCATATTCGTAACAAAATCCTGGCCTACCCCGATAACTCTTCGCGCGCCATATTTCAAGAATATGTCTGGAGCATTTTCGATTTCGGAATTAGTCGGCTGAGGACAGGGCAAATCAGCTGCGTAAAACGGAAGTTCAATTTTTTTTTTTTTTTTTTTCATGATCGCCTAAGATCAGTCAGTAGAAAGGCAGAAGAATTGCGAGGGACGAGTTGGGGGAAGCATTGAAAACGGGGCGCGGGGCGGCCCGCAGATCCTCTTGTTGGTTCCAGGCTTCCCTCTGGACTACTAACTTCACCTTTAGGAGCAATTCGCCTTCTGTACGCAGGAAAGTGCAATTTAACCTTACAATTAACATGTGGCGGAACGTTGACTTTCAATGTTGTTCAGTTAGGATGAATTCCTGATCCACGAGTAGAATAAATTGGAACAAATATGTACAATAACCAAACCATCTAATGACAGGAAGGGAAATCCCAGCCGGAGCGGAGAAAGAGGCAAGTCAATCTAGGGACAAGAGGGGAATATGAGGTGGCAAGGTATTAAAACTGCAACCAGGTAGAACAAAAAAAGACAGATGAAAACAAAAGGTATCAAGCAGGAAGAGAGTTCGAAAATCGCACATCGAACAAAATCAACAAGGAATGATGGGGTTTTCTTAGAAGATACCCCAGCGGCTACGAGTATCTTTCGAAGCCTGTGCACGATCGGAACCCCGGCTCGCTTTACGGCCATCCAATTGTCTGATGCCCTCAATCTTCTGCAGGGCCAGCTCGAGAAGTTCCTTCTTGCGGATGATATCGAGGTGGCGGCGGACCCGGGGGTCTTCACGAGCGAAGCGCTCGATCTCGGCGTCGGATAGGTGTCGACCGAGTCGCATGTCGAGTTCACGGGGAAAGTTGTAGTAGAATTCGGAGAGGAGCTCGACGTTTAGGAAAAGAACGGCAGTGGATGTGAGTTTGTCTGCTACTACGTCGAGGAAGACCTCGGGGCAGTTGTACTTGTTCTTTTGCGAGGCGCACTGCTTGGAACGGACAGCCATGAGTCTCAGCTTGATGAGATCAGCTCGGTCACGGAGGAAGACACCATCCCGGCCTGGATATCGATGTGTTAGTCAAGAGTTCAAAAGAGAGAATTCCGAGTCGATGTGACATACCTCTCTCCAAAAGAGCAGCACTGAACCCGCCAGCACCGCCTGAGCCATTACCCTCGAGCACGACATCACCCTTACGGACTTTGTCGATAAAAGACATGACATCCTTGAGCTTCCTTTTTCCAACACTGTCCTCAACGTTTTTGGTGGCTGCTTCACATGCCTTGAGCTCTTCCTTCAAAGTTTTACTAACATTTTCACGGCCCTTTGACCACTCTGGGTCCTCGACCTCAATCTCATACTTATAAGGTTTAATGCAGTTTTCGACTTGATCACTTGTACTGAAGAACCGGTCATTCAGGATGCTTGTGCAGGCATCTGTGATCTGTTTGTGGGCACCCGGATGAGTGGCGAACGTGGAAGATGCCAGGAGCGATTCAACGTGGTTTTGAAGAGAATTGGCAACAACTGTTGTAGCAAGTCGACCAATACCCAATTTGGTCAGAGAAGAGGTAGACGCATCGAGCTTTCGGTGCCAATATAGAGACTCGGCATCAGCCTTGGGTAGATCCTTGAGCGGATCGAGCTCTAGCAACGGCGGGCTCAAGTCCTCGACAGGCTTGTTCCAGTAACGCTGCGCCAAAATATCCATAACACGCTGATCCAGTTCATGTTTCAGCATTTCCCGAACCTGGGGCCGGCCAAATGCCTCGGCAAATTCCTTGAAGGCGTGCTTGAAGCTGTCCAGGCTTTCAGCCAGGTAGGATTCTGCGCTCAAAGGCCGATCGTTATATTGAACCTTGAACTCATAAGTAGCCTCTTCCAGTTCTTGGCTGATGCTATCCCGAGTACCTGATAGACTAGCTGCCATGGTCTGCTCAAGAACCTGCATCAGCTTCTTGCGAAGAGTGGAAACTCCCACGGCAACCTCAGATTCTGCTCCAAACTCGGAAGGATGTGCCGAGAAGTAAGCTTTCTCGTTCTTCAGGATAGCGCTGGTAATGTTTCCAGAGCCCCGGGAGAAGAGGGCATTTGTCTGAGGAATTCGGCTGACAACACCCACATATCCCAAGCGAAGAGGGTACTTCTTGTCGGTGAGAACGTCGTAGCCGCGCGCAGGGTCCACGAGATCCATCTTGGTGATGACACCGATTGTACGCTCACCGCGGGGATCCACACGACGACTAGCCCTCAAAGCTGTAGAGTTTGCCAAATCGACATCAGCAGCTGAGATGGCCAGGATAACGTTGGGAGACTGAATGTATTTATCGCAAAGATCGTTAATTTTCTGTTTCAGCTCCGGGGGCTGATCGTGGCCAGCAACCTGAATGTAGCCAGGAAGGTCGATCATGGAAAGATCTGGGACATTAGGCGAATAAATTGACAACTGAATCGGGTCATCCGAGACACAGTCTGTATCCGGCACCGCAAGATTTAGATCGGTCAAGGTGCGCTGGATCTGGGAGAAGTCGGTGATTTTGCCGAGACCCAAGGCTGGGAATTCACCAAATTCCGATTGAGCATTCGGGGTATTGATGAGGGTGAGTTCGATTGGTCGCCGAGTAACCATATTTGAGCCCTTTGGCAAGAACTCATGTCCAACAATAGCCTCCAAAACCGAACTTTTACCGGAAGACTGAGATCCAATCACAACAATCGATGGCAGAGTCAAGGAGCCAGACTGACCGACTGTCTGGAGGATGTTCCGGATTTCAATCATCTTACGGGTAAGAAGCATCATCTGGTCATCCTCGGCAACCTCCTTTTCTTGTCGAGAGTCGTTTTCATCGGATTGATCGTAACCAAATGCTGCAGTCGATCCAGCCGCAACTCCCGCAGTCACTCCGCGGCCTTCGTTGGGTTCCTTGTCCCCTCCGTTTTTAGATTGAGATTCCTCGTCTGCTCGAAGAATCTTTTGTAACCATTCGGGCATCTCTAGGTCTCCCGTAGTCTTCTCCCATCCACGTTGAGTCTGTTCCGCAGCATCCTGTATACCCTGGAATAAGCTCGAGGCCGTATTTCCTGCCGTCTCGCTAGCGGTTCTCAAAATATCCATCGCATAATTTCCAGCCTCTAAAGTAGATTGTTAATGGCCAGTTCACCACATCGTCATTTTGTAATGGTACATACGAGTAGCTTGGTATTGGAAATAAGCCAGGCCGGCAATAGTCGCTCCTCCAAACATAGCCGGGAGCCGAATAAGCTTGAGAGCTAGTTTCGGCAGCATTCTCGTAAAAGAAAAGGCTCGGATAGCAGGCACGTTGTTGTGGATTCCATTAGCACCTATTGGCCAGGCGCGTCTCCTCAAAGTAGCACTACCATCAGCGCGCAGAAGACCTCCGGTCCTGGAGCCTGCATTGTGGATATGGCGAACTAGGCCATTCCGCACCAGCGGAGTAAGTCGATGAGAGAGTATCCTCCCACTCATGGCTGTGATGATGTCGCATTCAAAAGCCAGATGGGAGAGGAAGGTAAATATCATGACGCTTCCCGTAGTCGATCACTGACATCAACGTGACCTGCGCTAGTGGCCGCCTCGCCGACCGTAGTTAAAGGTCACGTGGGTCGATGACGTGCTGTGCAAGGGAAGTGAGTTAGTTGTCTGTTGGGAATTTATTGTTTTCTTTATTTACATTGCATCCTGGTCCCTAATTGAGGCTCATTTTTTAAAGCGAAACTCTCGTCTACTACTTTGCTTGTTACGGCGTGGTGGTTCACGAAGTGTCCTATTTCGGCACCGATTATCGGTGACTCTTCATCTGTCAACGCCCAACCACTGTCCATCAGATTGTATCAAGTCAAGTGTCTTGGCTTCGGAAACCTCTGATATCGCGCTCGTTATCTCATATAAAGCTTTGAAAACTTCCAAACTTTTCAAAATCATTTCTGGCACTTATCCAAGCTGTTGAAAAGCACTACATAATACCCAAAATGTGCCGCTTTCTTGTGAGTTGACCGCTATATCGGTGAAGTGGAAAGCACTTTCTCTACCCATTTCCAAGCTTAAATCCTCAAACAAAAGCTAATGTTGAATGCAGATCTATAAAGGGCGCAACGAGATTCGTCTCAGCAAGTTAGTAACAGAGCCCAGTCATTCAATTCTGACTCAGTCCTACGATTCGCGGCTAAGATTGGTATGTTTTGTACACGAAGCAATAATCCAATCCAAAATTCATTCATTCCCTTACATCCCAAGTCCAAAACTAACCGTCAACCAGGATAACCGCCGCCCTGTGAACGGCGACGGCTTTGGGGTAGGCTTCTACACCGACCCCGCGCTCGGCCCAGAGCCCTGCATCTTCACATCAACAATCCCAGCCTGGAACTGCGAGAACCTAGAACGTCTCGCCTCAAAGACATGCTCCAACCTAGTTTTTGCGCACGTCCGCGCCACTACCGAGGGAGCTCTGGCTGATAACAACTGCCACCCGTTCCAGCACCAGACGTTAATGTGGATGCACAACGGCGGCATCGGCGGGTGGAACTACATCAAGCGTGCGATGGCATCTTCGCTCGGAGACAAGTGGTTCCTCGGTGTGAAGGGAAGCACAGATAGCGAATGGTCGTTTGCGCTTTTCCTTCATCTCCTAGAGCAAGAGGGTGTGGACCCCAGTTCGGATCCTGGCCCCGAGGGCTTCGGACAGGCTTTACTGCGCAAAGTCATGATGAAGACTATTGCACGGATTAATGAGTTCACGAGCACAATCCCGGAAAAGTACGGCGTTTCGGCTTTGGAGACACGGTCATTGCTCAATTTTGCCGTGACGGATGGCCATACTGTTGTCTGCACGCGGTATATCAGCAGCAAGACAGATGAGCCGGCTAGCTTGTATTTCTCGTCGGGGACGAAGTGGAAGGAGGGGGAGTCAAAGGGTCATTTTAAAATGGAGCGCCATGATAAGGGTGCTGATATTGTGTTGGTGGCCAGTGAGCCGATCACCTTCGAGAGACGTGAGTCGTTTCCCCAAATTTTCCCTTCTGGAATTGCCATTCAAGTAAGGAGATTGGTCGTTCATGAGCTAATAATTTTTGATAGACAATTGGGTCTCGGTCCCTACCAACTCGGTAGTCACCATCCACAAACAAACAGTACTCCTTCACCCAATCTTGGATGAATTCTACAGTGATGATCTGAACCACGACCGGTCGTCTTGCTATGCTTCTTCCAAGGGCCTTGTCAGCACCGCGCCTGGCAATACAGTTCCACCGCCAAGCGACAAAGAAAACTGGGCCTCCAAGGCGCCTCATGCTGCCGAGTGCGCTGTATAGGAGAACGAACACTGTCTTTTGTCATGATAGAAGCGATTTTTCAGAGCGGTAAAAGTGAGGAGATACCAATCTAGCGGCAAGTTGGCGTCATTGGGGCTTGGTTTTAGATGCTTTTATGTGCGTGCAAGTGTGGATGGTGATATTTTCGGGTTTAAGGAAATTTGGGACAAATTTGTGATATTTCGATGGAGTCATACTGCTTTTAAATACCAACTTGAGTTTTTTTTTGAAAAAAAAGGGACACCTGAGTTTGACATATTGATGGATGCACTATTTACTAGTCACATCCAGATCTTCAGCCTTGCACATGTGCAAGGTTGGAAGTAGTAGTCATCTATAAATGTATAATAGTATCCCCAGGCCAAAGTTGAGAAAAGTGTCATATCAATTATATTATACATAGTATTACTAGTCAAAAAAGGGGTATCGCATATGCAGAATCAACTATCATCTCCAGATATATTCGCATGCTTGAAATACTTCATTCCAACCCAAGCAACAACAACCCAAACCCACGACATGACGGCCGTAAGAATAATCAAAGCAGGATAATACCCCACGATGGGAAGTGTGGGATCATCCTCCAACTCCGGAGGCGCATAGGGCGTCTCTCCAACATCCCACGCCCAGCTCCAGACCTCAAAGCAGCTGCCCATCCCCACAACGAACACTAGCCATGTCACCATGAGGATGATCCAGCCCCACGATTCCGTCTCGGAGTAATCCCATGTTATATCTGCGCTGCTGGTCATCTCCACAGGGTGCGTTGCTAGCGGAGAGGACTTCGCCCGGACGGGGCGGTACGTCGTGTCTGGTTGGAGAGGGTAATAGGAGTCCGAGCTGGAGGAGGGGCGGGGAATGTGGAGGGATGTAGTTGTAGCGGAGGGATTGGAGGTACTGGACGTAGTTGAAGAGTTATTCGTGTTGATCCGCGGGAAGGAAATAAGTTCTTCATCGTCGGTGGCTGTCTCTTCGCCTAGGAGATCGTTGTTCTCGTTCGTGGTATTGGAGGTATGTTGCGCGAGACCCTGGCGCCTTCGCGCGACAGTCGGGCGGGGACTCTTCAGCGCAGGATTAGGACGGAACCAACTTGGTCGAGCGGGGTTTTCAACGTCATTATCGAAGCCGCCCCTGGGGGAGGCGAAGTTGTTGTTTTCCATCGGCGGCGGCGAGGGGGCCTTGTTCTTCGGGGAGAGCGCAGTCCCGGCGCATCATCATCGCCATCATCCCCAGTCTGGAAACGGGGGGTCTCCGCACGAATGGCATCGGCACTCTTGCTGAAAGCCCTTTTATCGCGCGACTCGAGCCTTGTCCCCAGCAATGCAGTTTTTCTTAATGAGCCTCGACGTCGTCTCGTCCTTCGTTGTTGTTGGATAACCGCTGCCATTGCTTTCCCACGTTCCGACACATCACTGTTTATCTGGGGCATGTAGGAGGGCAGGTCCTCGTTGTCGCCATCGTGGTCCATGTTGCGTGTGGATGATTGTGATTGTGTCGCTTGGCTTATTCGGAGAAAGGAGAGCTTTGAGAATAGAGAGCCTGAGAGGCTGCGTTTGTGGGTGGTGCTTCCGCTGGCGGAGCGCGTTCGATTGGATAATCTGTCGGTCGCTGCGAATTCCGTATCGTGACCCTCGCTATCGTCCATTGATGCGAATGGTAACCGAGAGCTGGGTCGCAGCTCGAAGCTTTCAGTCTCCAAGCATAGGTTATTTCGGCGCAGGAAAGCGCTTGATGGTTCAAACTTGGGCTAGTTCACATGGTGTGATCCGGGGAATCAGGAGCTGGGGTTGATGCCTGCCGATTCAGGCAGCACGTATGGTATACGGAGGCGGGTTGTTGCCCAGAATGTACTAGTTGTCTAACTAAATTTTGAACTGTAACTTTCTGGTGATAGCTTCAAATGTTGGGAGACAACATAAATGGAAGATCTTGGAAAAAAATCATAAGGTCCGGACAGCTCGAAGCAAGTTGTGGAAATTCCATTTTAGCAAGCTGAAGGGATTCTGGCAACCTCCGATCAAGGTAGTAACACTAGATCGCGGAGTCTAAGCACCATGCATAAGGGCAACATAGGTGAGACAGAAATACATGGGCGACGCTTTAGGGATATCATGATGCAGAATAAAGAAAAGGAAGAAACGAACAAATTGGTATATGGGCTAGGAGACCAACGAACAGAGAATAGAGTAAAGTGAAAAAGAAAGATCAAAAACCGATCATGTCAAGCACTTCAAGGAAACTCATCGCGGCATATACGAATACTTGGTGGAAGAAGAACTTTCCGTAAGACCAAACTGTCAACCGAGAAGGAAACCATGGCAGCCCATGATCGAGCATATTTTGAACGAGAAAAAGAAAGAACACCATGAACAGTATTCAAAAAAGTAAGAGCCTAAGAAAAGAAAAAGGGAAATATGAAAAAAGAAATAAAAAGACCACGACGACGAAGCAAATTTGATACAGCACACCGGACATGTACTGAGAACGATGCAATAAAAAGCTAGCAAGACAAATGACAAGAATATATCAAGCAAAACCAGTAGAGACAGAGTAGGGAAGTCACTTTTTATTTAGAGCACTGCATAGGAATCGAGAGTCCAAGAAACCCTTGAACAGGTGCTTGCACACTCGAAAAGGGATGAAAAGAAAGATCAAACCAACAAAGTGGACTTGGGGTATTCGGTGCACATCACACAAATTCCATTGCAAAATGGGAAGAAAGAAAAAGGCAGCTCAGTCGCTTGAAAATCCACTTCAAAGGGTAACTTCAGAAGAAAACTAGAAGAAAAGAAGAGAGAAGAGGGGGAAAGAACAAGATAAATAGGATGAAGGGTTGATAGGAGTAGAGGAGAGGTTATAGAGGTAAAAAAGCGATTCCAAAAATCGCAAGAATGGCTTCAGCCAGTGAGAGCCGGTATCAAGAAACTGCACATGGTTGGATGCATGCACCGGTACAATTGCAACCTTGCCTCAGCAGCAACCTTAAAGGAACTTACGCCTGGTAGCCTCCATTGAAGTTGTTGTTGGACTGGTCCCAGTTACCAGACGGGGACATGGGCTGGCCACGCCCATAACCTCCGGCATTGCCCTGAGGATAGCCCTGTCCAGGCATACCAGGTCCGCCAAAGTTATTGCCTTGTTGATCCCAGCCTCGGCCAGCAGGGGCAGGACCTACTCGTCTGTCAGCAAGGTTGGATGGGGATTTTCTAGAAAGATGGTTTTGATGTGTACTGAGATTCGACTAACCTTGATTCATGGGATTTTGGGGACCACCGTACTGGGGGAAGAAGCCAGCGGGGCTGTTGTTAAATCCGGGGTTGGCCTGGGGCGCAGTGAAGTTATCAAACTGACCGGTAGGAGGTCGGTCCTTGCCCCACTGTAAAGGTCATTAGTAAAAACAAAAATAAAACAAAATATAGAAAATAGAAAATAAACGTGGTTGACATATGACAAATGGGGAAGGGGGGGGGGGGGGGGGGGGGGGGGGATGTTAATCCAACATACGCTGCACTTGAGAGGACGGCCGTTGACGTTGTATCCATTGAGCTGGCAGATGGCCATGGCGGCGTTCTCATGCGAGTCCATCTTGACAAAGGCGAATCCTCGGTCGGCTTGAAGACGAGTCTCAAGGACATAGCCAAAGTTCTGGAACAGCGGGATCAAGTCGTTTTGGGTGGTATACGGGGTCAGGTTGCCCACGTAACAGGTAGTCTGCCACTGTGGGGTCTGTGTAGCAACCATGTCGTAGCTCTGAATACCCTGGGTAGGGAAGTGGTGGTGGCCGAACGGAGTGGTGGGGGTCATTCCCATAGCAGCCATGGCCTGTTGTTGAGAAATGGACGGTTGGCCCTTCTGGTTGGCCCAGTTGCAACGAATGGCACGAGAGCCCAGCCACTCCCCATCCATCGCATTTAGCGCCTTGTCAGCCTCTCCACGGTCGCGGAAGGCAACGAATCCGTAGCCACGCGAGCGACCAGTCTTCATGTCCCACATAACACGAGCCTCGGAAATGGTGCCGAAGGCGGAAAAGGCTTGCAACAGGACGTCATCGTTGACTTCGTTGCTCAGGTCGCCGACGAAGATGTGGAAGTGGTTTGAGGTATCCTCCTTGTTGGTGTTGTTGCCTTGATAGGCCCAGTTGACACGGATTTCCTAGGATACGATTAGAGTTGATCACTAAGCGAAGCCAATCCGGGGTAAATAAACATACCGACTGGTGAATGCGACGTCCGTTCAAAGTTTGCATGGCTCTCTCAGCGGCACCGGGGTCATCGAATTCGACGAAGCCGTAGTTGTAGCCCTTGTTGTTAAACTGCTGTAAAGGTCAGCTCTCGACCGCGCAGGAAGCCATGATCATTTTAAAATGTCAGGTGTAGGAAAGGAGTTGAGAGGTTTCCCCTACAGTTGGGGTCGCATCCCGAAATTGGCGAGGGAGCGAGTTATCGGAGTCGCTCACATTCTTGTCGGGGATGATCTTGACGCTAACCACGTGGCCAGTCGTCTCAAAAATCTGCTTGAGAATGTCTTCTGTCACACGGGGGTCCAGGCCGCCAACGTAGAGAGCGCGCTTGTTGGGCTCGGGGGCCGCCCGACGCACATAGCCACCAGCGCTTGTAGGAGACATCATGGCACCCGACATGGGCGAGGTCATGGCCGTGGGGATGGGGTTGGTATTCTGGGGGATGATCACCGGGGGGCGTGGTGGCGGAGGCATGTGGGACGGGTTGGCCTGACCGTTACCCTGAGCGGTCTCGTACTGCTGGTTCTGAACTCCAGCAGCAGGCTGGGGCGCCGACGGCAGCGAGGAAGGAGTTGAAGCCGCAACGCTTTCAGCCATCGTGTATTCGGCTTTGAAGGATGGGATGGTGGGACGAGCGAGTGTTGCAAGATCACGAAGCACAAATAAGCTGGGAATAACGCAGAGGTATCGGTAGAACGACGAGTCTGGCGTTAAGACAATGCAGAGCTGTTGAGAAAGCACTGGCAGGAGCAGGAATGAAGACGATCAATAAATATAACTATAAAGGTCCGTTGGTTTTGGAGGTTGAAGATGCTGATGGATGAGTGTCCGAATGACGGAGAAAGCTAAGTCGATCCAAACAAAGAGCCAAGACAATCACAAAAAAAGGAGTTTGTCGATAGAGACACTCTTTTCCTGACGCAGAGCACCGTTGAAAGGATGTATATAGTCGATGAATCAAGGAAGGAAAAAAAACCGAAAGGAAGGTTTTTTTTTCCTGCTTTTTTTCAGGATTGGACAAAGGTCGTCAACAGCTGGAAGTAGCGATAAAGGCGCTTGAGGGATTCGCGTGAGATCCGAGAAGGAGGAGAAAGGCGAACAAAGATGAATCAAGGAAAGCCGGTATAAAACACACAAACACACACACCAATACCGACAAGATCGCGGACGAGGAAGCACAACACGAAAAGGGAAAAAAAAGGATGCACGGAGAGAAAGAGGTGTAAAGGGCGCTGCGATGTTTAGCGGTGGTTTAGCGGCTAGGGGCTCCCCCACCTGACCTCAACGGGATTAGCGCCCAGTTCGTGTGTACAACTCTTCTCCGTACCACTTCACTTTCTTCTGTCCTTCCCTTCAACTTCGCCACTTAATTGATATATCCTTTCTTTTCTTTTTTTTCTCTACGTCTACATCTGGTCATATTTTCCTCATTATGGAGAACCCAAGCTCCTTGACTGAGCTCTCCACCTTGGTGGAGCGGACTGTACGCGCAATTCTCTTTTTCCCTCGTCCCTTTCTAAAGAGGAAAATTAAAGATCCAGATCGCTGACATGTATCTAGTTACTTGACACTGGTCGATTATTTCGAAAGTCCGGCTCTATGCCTGCCAGTACACATTTACAGCGTTCAATCCCATCATATTATGAGAGTTTTCAGGACGCTTTAGATAATCTGTCTGAGCAGATTGTGAGTTACCCCAGCACTGCAACTGTCTTCCTTTTTTTTTATTTGAATCTTTTATCCGTTCTTTTCGAGAATCTTCGCTGATATTCCCATAGTTCATCGCCAAAGCGTTCTTGGAAAAGGACTACGAGGCGATCAAAGCACGTGAGGCGGTGCCAGTTACAGAAGATGTGGCGATGAGAGATGTAGATGAGAAGATGGTGCAGGACACCCAACCTCAACCAGTGAACGTGAAGATTGAGCTTGGCACGGAGCCCGGGCCGGAGATCAAGGCCAAGGCTGAGAATGAGCCGCCCGCTCCCACTGAACCCGCCCCTGGGCCAGAACCCAGTCCGGATGCAATTGTGAAAGAAGAAAGCCAGACCAATACCAAGGGTCCCACGGACCAAGCCTTCGGTGCTGGCACCGACGGGATCAATTTTGATTCGGTCCTTAATGAAACTGGCGGGCCTAGTTCCTTTCAACTTAGCCTGGACTTTGGCGACGATGATATGGGGAACCAAGCTTTCCTCTCTGGGACGGCATTCGGCACTAGTGCGCCCGGGGAAACTCCCGGCACTTCACAGCCGGAGAATGCTACGGCTATGGCCCCTGCTGGTGGGGGTGCATTTGACATGGAGCTCCAGAAAAGTGAAGGCGAGCCCCATGCGTTCCCTGATCAAGGGAATTCAATGGATGATCTGATTGGACCTGGAGAGTCTAGCTTTGATGATCTATTCATGGAGACTGAAAATATGGGCGAGGATGGTACTGGGGATCTCGATCAGCTAGAAGGGGATAGTTTGATGAATCTCAATGAGCTGGAGGATAATTGGTTTAGCTAGATGGCATTATTGGAGGGGAGAAGTGCTCCAATATTCAAATGTTGCAGAGATACCCAGACTAAAATGAAATTGTCTTCCATATACTACTGATCTACTAGTACATGCATCTGCAGTTCCGGCTACACTAGTGATTTTAGCGGATCGCAGCTATCACTCTCGAGGTCGGAGTAAAACGATAGATCGACTCGTGAGGGCTGTAGAGGAATTATTGAAAAGGCATATTCAATATTTCTAATGCGACAATTGTCATATAGACCGGAAACTCGGGATCACGACCATGAAGCTGTTCCAAATGTTTCTCCCCAGGGCTCTTCTCCACTCTAGAATCCTTGTAGGATCTAGATCCAAAGCTACCATGTAGAGATAGATAGTTCCAAGGTAGTAGACCTGTCTAGTTCAGAATGCTTCTCCACAGCTCTAGCCACTGTATACACATCGGGCAATTTATCAAAATCTCACGCCGATCTCTCCCGTCTCTTTGCAGGTCTAGAGGAGGTACCCCCCTCGGACATACTAGTAGGGGGCGGTAGTACAAGACCTGATTGTGTGACAAACCCGACTGTAGCGAGAAGAGAGGACAAAGGGGAACAGCGCAAAAAGCAACATTTGAAAGAAATTGGTTTCTGGTTATTACATACATACATACTCCGTATATAGTATTAGTAGTAAATCCAGTTTCCTAGCATCCTCCATCACAGTGACGTATGAGGTACCGCTGACGGCAGATCTCCAGGGCTAATAAGTATACTAAAAATAATCCATTATCGCCGAGAAAGATGAGAAATCAGGGCAGTGAGCACGGGCTTTCTCCCGGGGCACAAAAAAAACCCCCCCCCCCAAACCAAGAAATTCCTTAATTTTAAAATGCCAATCTCCCAACGTCAACATTTAGCACGTAGATCGGCCTTATGAACGTGGATACCGTGGAGAGAAACGGGGAAACGGGGAAAGGAAGTTAGGCTCTGGAGTCTTGGCCCCCAATGAGGTCATCCCGAAGTCGCTGTCAGGACTCAGGACTCAACAGAACTCACCGGGCACGGACCTTGACGCTAAGTCAACTCCGTACTCCAGGTGAGTGTCGCAAGACCCGTGTGCATTTGCATCTGCATTTCTGCATTTTGCATTTGGATTGGGATTGAGATTTGTTAAGTACCATCTAGTGGGCACATAATGGATTGCTCTTGTGCGTCAAGTGGGGGGAAACGGGGACGCAGTGATCTCCCCTAGCATGAACCTTAGAATTCTCTAATCTACCTTGACCTCACAAAGTTCAAATGTTGAGACTGCAAGAACTCCCCGAGGAGATAGACAAGTCATGACCTGCCATGTACTGCATTAGCCTAGTCATCTTGGGCCGCTGCAGGCTTGAAATCTGAGAAAAGCAAGGCTAGATTGCGGGACAAATGAGTCATCTTTGGGTCTATTTGGATCTCTTTGGTCTGCTTGGTCTTTTTTAGATTTGGAGGAATATGCAGGATGGCACGAGTGACGAGAGATCCGGGAGAGAGCACCTGGGCAGAGAGAAAGAGAGAGAGAGAGGTCTGGGGGTTTATACTTCGTCTTGACGCGTACAACGCGGGAAATGCAGGGAAAAAAAACAATTGAATGATATCCTGATCGGTAGAGATTTTCCTCTAGATCAGGTGTCTGATTTTAGTTTGTCCTCGGTGTGACAAGCCTCACATGCGAGTTGCGACACCTTGAAGTTGTTATCCCCGCATCCAGATGTCCGATTGCCGATAGGACATGAGACTATTCTGGAAATGATGCCGGTTTAGCCGTTTCCACTTTCAATATTGGATTGCGAAGAATTCAATGTTCCTATATCCGCGTACTTTTTTATTTTTTTCCGTTGAGTATTTACTACAGAGCGCATGTTCCTAATCCGCGTTAGCCGGGTTGACCATGGTTGAGGAATTAGAAAATTTGTGGTTTCGTAGAAGCCTTCAAATGGTATCTACTGGATTCGGTATATGGTCATGCGGTACATTCGTATAAACTATAGAACTTTGGACATCTGGAAGGCAAATAGCCGTAAAGCTTTGATAGAGTAAGGTTAACTTGATAGAACGGAGATATCATCCACCATAAGAAAGAAAAAAAAAGAGGCCATTCTAGATTTCAAGCCAAAGAGTCTCAATTCCTCTTTCTGACTAAGTCCCGGATCGCCGGATAATCGTCGATATCATGTCATCATCGATCGGACTTCGGATCTGGACCTTTTTTCCGTCTTGCCTTAGTAGATATATAAATGGAAATTTTTAGACATATATAAGATTTTTCTACATGTTCCTGATAGTTCTATTTCTGAGCCAACATACGCAAACTGGTTCATGAACAGGTAATTCCTCTCTGTACAGGAGACCAACCAAAAAGCGCCACCAAAGAAAAGCCACCAAAAGCCTGGTAAAACAGGGCCAAGCAAGTTCCTTGGGAACCACAATTTATTTCCTGCCCTGACCAATCCCATCCTCCATTTTAAGGATCTGCAAGCCGATGATCACTTGAGTGGAGGATCCGTGTTATGAAGTCAGCAACCCCGAGGAATTCCTTCTTCCTGCAAAAAGATCGGTGTACTCCTTGCATTTCTTTCTCAAGTTGATCCCATTGAAGGGGTGTACAAGGGATTTTTTTTGGACTTTTGATTTTCTTTTACGCATAACAGATTGGTCTCACAGAGATTAAAGCTTTTTTTGGGTAAGTGAATTCTTGTGTTGCCCTTCTTTTATTATAATTCCGCTCTCTCTCTCTTTTGGGGGAGGATTTCCTGGAATTTACCTCCCTTTGGTGTCGGAAGTCTACCAGGGCATTCCTGATCGGCCTTTTGTCTCTTTTTCGCCATTGTTTCGAGCAAACGAAGAAAGGCAAAAGGAAAGTGAAAGGAAGAAACAAAAGACAAGCATCATCAACACCACAGAGGGAGAAAGAGAGAGAATCAATCCCCATTTTATTTTATGATGCGCCAGTGGAAAAAAACACAATGATGGCTCACATTATGCCCGCGCAGGTTTCCTTACAAACCGAGGTTTCCCCGCTTCCCTTATCAAGTTCAATCGCCAACCTTATACGCACTCGGTCGGCACGACGTTCCAGTCTCAACGCCGTCGAGGAACAATTCCCTAAACAAAGCCGTCGCGGCTCTTTCCTGAGAAAGCTGGCGGGCCCACGTGAAAACGCGAAGCGATTCCTTCGCCTGCGGTCATCCGGAGTTTCGGCACCCGCTCCCCCGCAATTGCAATCAAAACCCCCACGCCGTCGCACCGCTCGGCCTGTATCGGAAATCATCCTTTCTCCAAGAATTGACTCAATCCACCCCGACGACGAAATACTGCCCGATATCATGGCCGATGTTTTACCCCGAGCCGTGGCCGAGCAGCCCAACACCGCCCCCGAGCTATCCACTCCGTTCCCTCCCTTGCGGAATGAGAAGATCATTGCGACTGGAAGTGGTCTGACATTGGGTATCGCCCTCACCGAGCCCGTGTTGTATCTTCAGGGCTACGATCAACATGATCCAAGTTCCAAGAAGTCAGCTATCTTGCGAGGTCAAATACATCTCAAGGTGACCAAATGTGTCAAAATCAAGAAGATCTCAATCTGTTTTAGAGGTCACGCGCAAACGGACTGGCCAGATGGTATGCTCTCCCCCAATAAATCATAAAACATGTCCCCACTCCCCCCTTTCCCCCGCATTCCGTCTAATTTGAATTCCTTTTCTCAGGTATCCCACCAAAGAAAGTTCATTTCCACGATAAGAAAGATCTCTGTACTCATGGTGTCGTCTACTTCAACCATGGAGATACTGCGCTCATGCAAAACGACTATGGTGCGCACTATTACCAGCACGCTAAGCCCGTTTCACCTGTACCCGGCAAGGATGCAGTGATAGCCACAAGTCGAGAACTCTTCTCCAAAAGTGGCTCCACCAACTCGCTCGGCACTAGTATCGCTTCCCGAGACCCCAGGCGTCTGTCTATACCCACCGCCCGTGGACACTCCCGAAGTTTCAGCCGGCAGGAGCCGCCCACCAGCTCTCAAACCCAACAGCAGCGGAATTACCGCATGTTCCCCGTAGGCGACTACCTTTACAGCTTCGAATTCCCAATCGATGGCTCACTACCCGAAACAATCAAAACCGATCTTGGCTCCGTCAGATATGACTTGGAAGCCATCGTGGAACGATCAGGTGCCTTCCGGCCGAATCTGCTCGGCACGATGGAAATTCCCGTGATTCGCACCCCGGCCGAGGGCTCCTTGGAGCAAGTCGAACCGATTGCGATCTCGAGGAATTGGGAGGACCAGCTTCATTACGACATTGTCATTTCAGGGAAATCTTTCCCCCTCGGATCCCAGATTCCAATTGCATTCAAACTTACCCCGCTTGCAAAGGTCGAATGCCACCGTATCAAAGTTTACGTGACGGAAAACATTCAACATTGGACGGCAGATAAGAGTGTACATCGTTTGCAACCGGCCAAGAAAGTGCTCCTTTTCGAGAAACGAGCCGAGTCGGCTAGCACGAGTACTTATCCTGGCAGCTCAATGCGAATCACGGCGGGCGGTGGTATCGATTGGGACCATCGTGCCGCAGCGGCGCGCGGTGAGGAGATTGTGGAACGGGGCCGGACGAATTTGCTTGGAAACCTGGCTAATGATTCCGGAGTCGGTCCAACGGAGATGGAGTTCAGCGTGCAACTCCCAAGTTGTCATGAGATGAGGGGTCGGGACGAGGGCCAGCGGTTGCACTTTGACACTACCTATGAGAATATCCAGATCAATCACTGGATCAAGGTAAATAGACAACCCCACTGTCAATTTCTTTTTGGCGACCTAAATAAAGGCATAATACTAACCGATTCTTTCAACAGATTGTCCTCCGACTCTCCAAGATCGACGAGAGAGACCCGACAAAACGTCGGCACTTTGAGATCTCCATCGATTCCCCGTTCCACATTCTCTCCTGCAAAGCGACGCAAGCAAACATCTACCTTCCGGCATATTCCACGCCGGCCAGCGACCCAGACCCGCCGGCACAAGAGCAAGAGTGTGGCTGCCCTGGTGCGCCCCTAGCTGCGAGGGAATACTCCCTCGCACAATCGAGCTCCGACCGGGAGGATTCTACAACGAACCTCAACCGCCGGGATTCTCTCCGTGCCGTGTCGCGAAGCTTCACAAATGGGTCTGGTGGTCTGGCCCGTCCGGCCCCTGCCCACCTGGCGCACGATGCGCCCGCTCGGGATGTCCCCCGTCCGATGCATCTTCTTAGAACCCCATCCTTTGCCCCTCCTGCCTTCGAAGATGTTCCTCCACCGCCTCCCCTTATCACACCACCCCCCAGTACACCACCATTGTGGGCAATGGTGATCGGGAATCTGTACTAGAAGATTACTTCTCTCGACTCTCTTTCTACGAGGATGGGGACGATGATCGGGGTCTCGGACGCGTGGACGTCCCCTTGACCCCGGGAGGCCGCGTCAATCGCAGTATGGATGTACCCCGTGAGTGGGTACGCTTGGATGACTTTACCGCTTCATGAGTTTCTTTAGGTCGTGCCTTATAGCCGTCATAACGTCTCACGATAATCCGAGCAATGAAATGAAATTACGACGTCATTGGAAACTGGTGTATTGGGGTTGCAGACTTTGGTCTCTTGGATTTTTTATTTTTTTTCACTTCATTTCGTTTCTTACTACCAGCCGTTAGGGGTTCATATACTACAGTCTTGTTTTTCTGTTGATTACATTTGGGGATTTTTTATCATGGCACACATGCAACATGCATTATGCAATTGGGATCTGCGGGATATTTCTGCGACCTGTTCATATCATTTGGGGCACAAGGCGTGATTAAGGGTTTCTTCTTGGGACTGGAGGTTTTACAAATTCTTCATGCAAAATGTTTATACTGGGAACTTACTGTGCATTGGATCGGAATCAAAGCCAAAAATCAATTAAAAATAATACTTTCTTATCTCCAAATCCAACTTGCTAACCCGTTCTCCGTAGCATGTACTAATAGTTAGTACTAGTAGTTACTCGTAGTTATCTTAGTATCCACTGCAAAACGGGTCAATTGGTGTGACGATAAGATAAGCCCGCATCTACATTCCTTCCCCGGTTTAGACGATCCCCACATCTAAGCGGGGGCTCCAGGGCTTGAGGATGTCGTTTCCCTTTTTCTTCCAAGCTAGCATTGAATGAATTCTAGAACACAACTCACAACAGACAACCTCTTTCTTAGAGCCTCGCTGCTTGATCATTTGAAAGTCCCATTCAGATCTAATTAACAAATATCCCTGTCGCCAACTTGAACCCCTGTCACTACTCCGTCCAACCGTTATCAGCACGATTAGGTCACGGGTAAGATCAGTCTTTCGAAACACTCTTTTTTCTTCTGTTTCATATGACACAATTCCACTCCACAGAGTGGGCCTATAATACTCTCATTTATGTACCTGGCAAGGCTAACAAGGGTCTAATAGCCGCGGGATCAGCAACGCTATACGGAGCATATCTGCGTCGAGATCGGCTCCACTCATCCAGGGTGCATAACTCTGTTTACACGTCGAGATATTTCCGCTTTTTCCTTTCTCCCTGCCAGATTACCTACTACCTCAGATTCGCGTATCATGGTCGTTGAGATCTCGCCTTTGACGGAAGCTGATATCCCTGGCGCGATCCGTGTCATTCAGCACGCTTTCGCGGATGATCCTTATTTCAAGTGGGTTTTTGATGATTCCACGGTATGTACAGTGTATTTTTAGATACCAACACACACGAAGCTCCAGTCTAGTGGATCCCAAGCACATACCGTGTATGCACATAACATATATACGCATACATATATCCACCCGCTAACATATCTTCTCCCGTAACGCGGCCCGTCTACCAGACAGCCCGCGTCCCCAAACGGGAGAAACACACACCAGTTCAACAATGACCGAAACTACCATTCCCTCGAAGCACGCTGTCGCTGGGGCATTAACAACGCCATCTTCCAAGTCGCGAAAGAACAAAAGCAACAGAGCTCCTCAGATCAGCCGTCCCCCGTTCTCGGCGTCTCCTGCTGGCTACCACCACACCCACCTGCCAAACCAGAGAGCTGGTACTCCTGGTACCAGGGCTGGGTCCTATCGGCTGGCCAGCTGCTCACGAACATACGCTACTTTGGCCGGGGTGGGTTGCGGGTGAACAGGTACTGGATCTGGAAGGAGCAGCAGCAGAAAGCGCAGGCGGAGATATGGGATGATCCGCGCGGGTACTATTTTTGTAATATGGTTGCTGTGGGGCCGGAGGCGCAGGGACGGGGCGTGGGGAGGCTTTTGTTTGAGGCTGTTACGAAGAGGGCGGATGAAGAGGGGGTGAAGTGTTATTTGGAGAGCTCGAAGAATGTGCCTAATGTGCAGATTTATGAGAGGATGGGATTCGAGATGAGGAGGACGATGGAGTGTAGGGATGGGGAGGATGTTTGCATGGTATGTTTTTTCTTGCATTTTTTCTTTCTTTCTGCTTGTTGTTATTCTTTCTTTCCGTTCTCTGGGCTCCAGCTGCTAATATGTTTTAGTTGTACTGCATGATGCGGAACCCGAAAACCGAGTAACACTCAAGTCCGATGACATGCAGTTCGGATATTCAGAATGTCCACGTCAGTTCAGAACATTACTAGTATGTCTAGGCATACTCGAATCCTACCAGTATCAATTAAATCCTATATAGGCACTCCAGGCTCTCTGTCGGCCCGCAACGGTAGATACATACTAAGTACAATCCAATTTCATACTTTCTGATCTATCGGATACAAGCACATCCCAATCTCAGTGTCGGCCCGATTATCAATCTATCCTAACGCTCAGGCCCATAGTGCCTGCACGATCCCCGGGACTACTACTTACTACGATAGACCCACAAACAGACCGAATCTGCCGCGATCTGGACTCTATTTTATCGAGACGCAGAACAGACCCGGGGCTATGGTGCTGGGTGTTTGCTAAGATAACGGGTATGATGTATCGCAAAGTGTAAGTTCTTGGCATCTAGGGTCCGGGGAGCCTGCATAAACGCTTTTTTTCGGGTTGTTGGAGTCTAACGGTTTTGTTGTTGCGCTGGTGTTGGCTAACAGGCCTCTATCTGATCCCGTTGTTGGTTTTGTTTTGTTTTGTTTCGATTATCTCTTTCATTCTCCGCGGTGTTTCAGACACAGTTGGATTTTAATGTCGACGGCAAGCTGTTCTCGGCGGTTTTCCTGTGCTGTTTCTTGTTTGCAATGAGGCTGCAGCTTTAACCTTATGTTGTGACAAAGGGGTGTATGTGGATGCTACTGTCTTGTATACAGACATGGAATGATACTCAGAGTCGGATGTTATATAGACCTCAATCACTACTACTACGGTTTGCACTGATTGTAACTCCCTACCAAGCACCTAGGCCATTCACTTCCTGTCCTTACAGTAAAATCCAAAGAATCAGCCAACCAGCCAACCAGCCAACCAGTCTTTTCCAGGGAATCCATCCATCTCCAACCCTTCCTCAATCCATCCGCCAACCATGTTCGTCCTCGTCCCCCACAAACACCGCGGCTGCGGCATACTGTCTCTCCTCCGATCCTATCTTCGAAAGTCTCATTTCCGCAAACACCAACAAGAATGTGAATACAAAGAAACACCAGCCCAAAGCACCAAGCCACCCACCCATCCCACCAAAAACGCCCACCCAGAAACCAACGACACGGACTTCATCGTCCAACAACTAGCCGCTCTAGCAGCAACAGTCAGCCGCGTATCAACAAACGACGCCAACACCTCCATCGACTCAAACGGCTGGACCGAAAAAGACCAAGAAGGCGAATCCTTCGACTATCTCCGCAGCCTCATCACAGTCTCATACCTTGCACCAAACCCACCCGAAACCACAACCACAACCCCAAACCAATCCCTCCCCGTCTCACCACCCCTCCGTCGCAAGCGAGCCTCCTCACGCCTCAGTCTCCGACTCGACGTCCCCATTCCATCTCTCTCCTTTCCCCCGAAGGCCGTCCGCAAACCAAAGGCCTCGCCGCGCTACACTATCCTCCCACCCGCCTACACCGCAAAGCCAATCTCCATTCGCCCGGAGGTCCGCTTCTAGTCCGTCGCAGATCTACAAAATGATGATGCTGATGCTGATGCTGATGATGCTGATGTTGATCCCGATCGTCCTCAGCCACATCGCGCAACCCGGCCGGAAAAGGAAATACGGGGCAAGAAGGGTATGGCTTGAAACGGGATGGAGATGGGGACGGGCACGGGCACGGGTATGATCTACAGCGTACAGTACTGTATTACTGATCAAATCAAACTTACATCGCGACCCCATGTCGATCCGGCATTCTACATACTCCCGGCATCGATGCATTTAGGCAGTATGTATGTTTGTTCCAGAGGCCTATGGTTGAGCGTGGGGAGTGCTCCGTGGCTCGATTAGGATATTGGTATCCACAGCCTTGGAAGGGAAGATTATGTCAACACGGTGCGAGCGCAGGGAAGCGATACTACATCAGATCAAAGTCGAGCGAATCAGAGACTCTCTTATTTCATACCCCGGTTTGACCTGCAGGGCTTAGGCCTATCAACATTTGAAGTAGCCTAGCCTCGCTAGTACTAGTACGCGTCCGGCAGACATTCATGGATCAATGCAGGTTGTTAGTGTATCTGGTGAGGGCGGCACGAATAATTTTCCCTGCATGAACCTGGGGACGGCAACCAACAAGAATCTAATCTTAAGTTCGCCCCGGTGGGGGGGGGGGAGATCGGCGCGTTGCGTTTCAGACTGAGTCTTTGTGTAGTAGATGACGTTGATCGTGACATAGGGTTCAAATGTTCTTGTTGGTGAATGCTCTAAGCATTGTACAGTACTTGCTTGGTGGGCTCTGGAACTGGTCGACAATATTCCATATTTTTCTGTGGACCTGAGTTCGAGGACTCAGTATGTTGGTATGTAGTACTCCGTTCCCGTCCTAGTCGGCCGACAGACGTCGGGTTTTTGTGGTTTTCCGCGGGTTCCCTTCAAAATGTCGATCATCGCGTAGTTAGGATATACCGGCCCCAGTTATAATTGTGGAGAGAGTTTCGGGTTCGGGAAGTCAGAATTTGCAGGATACTACTAGTAGTTTCCAAGATTATGTGGTCAATACTACATAGACAATCGATAATTAGTAATGACGATACAGGCTGAAATGGACCGAGAGAACAGTGTGGACAGTGTGGAGAGTGTGGAGAGCATGGATGACATACAAATCCAATTAGATTTGAAAAGTCCAGCAATGACGACTTGTTTAATTAACCATCGAAATCCCCCGCTCGGTTAGTCCCGAGATGGTGGGAATGCATTGCATCACAGAAACCTCATCATCCGAAGTAACTGGCTGTTTCATTCGGCCTCGGGAAAAGTTGCATGACCCTATCTCATTTCAATAGCCATGGCAAATTCCACCCCTGAGTCGCCTTCCGACAAGTTACATACGCGTATCCGGGTATATGCACCTAGAGGCATTAGCATAGATTGAAAGATGTTCCCCTTATCATTTATGGAAGGTGGATAACGGCAGTGGCTTTCGGGACTTGATCCGAGAAAGCTCGTCTGCACAGACCAGGAGGCTGGAGCATCAGATAGCTGAGGATTTGGATCATGAAACTGGGAGTGGAGCCGAGTCGGTGGGTTCGTTGCTTGGTTTGGATCATGTCGATCCCTGGTAGGACAGATGGATTTTCTGATTGGGTGCGTGGCGAGAAAATAATCCAAGCTAGTCAGGGATAATTTCAGGGCTAAAAGCTGGACTTTAAGACCAGGCTCTTTTGGGCACATTGCCGAGGATGTTCGGAATAGGAATTACGAGTACGGATGGAAGAATGCAATTACCTAGGCATTCTTCGGATGGGGAGATTTTAGAAAGTACGTTCCAATTTTAAGGGGGATTTTGCCAATTTGGCGCTATTTTGCATATGAAAGCGGGTCGAAACAAACATATACGGAATAAATCAAAGTACTGGTTGAGCATTGGCATGATTGATAAGTAATTTGTGATGCCTAGGTAGAACTTTGGACCTTTTGGAAGCCGAAATGGCTTTTTGTAATTTTATAGATTAATTGTGAGTGATTTGGAATTGGGTTAAATTAAAGAAATGAGTAAGCAGGCATCTTTCTGGCTGGTTAATTGCCAAGGGGTAATATACCCGGCTGACCTGCCATTGGTCGGAAATAGATCGAGCTTTTGAGAAGCACACTATGCAACGCAATCACTTATAGCACTTTATAGCACCTTGGAATGGTCTAGATCGGTGATAGAAATAAAAAGTTGAATAAGATATTAAAAAAACCAAGGCTCTGAAGAAAGACCGTTAGATGATTTCTTATCCAAGAGGCCCGTGTGGCGTCAAGTACCGAGTACACCGGCGTTGCAAAGCAAGACAAGGCTTGCAAGGTGGGCCAAGGTGTAGACATGTGCCAAAGACAAGCACGACATGACGCCGAACTACTTTCAATTGCCAATTTGTCCAATTTGGTTAAAACTGACCGTGATGATAACCTGATCTGCATTACCTCGTCATCACAGTTCTCGTTCCTGCTCTATCTTTTATCTTTTGCATTTTGTGTCTTTTTTTTCTCTCTTTTGCATTGTTCATTCTAGACCTAGACCGTTACAGATCATCACGATGCATGGTTATTACCCGATACGGCCGCCAGCATTTTACATAATCTTCACGGACTAGAACAATCCTCCGGTCTCTCCCCAAAATGCCGTAGGGCAAAAGCCGGAAACCCCTGGGGATTTTAAATTGATTTAATCAATGCACTCGGAGAAGAATACCGTTATATCACTCTATTTCGATACATGTGCCTTATAGGCTGAACTGTTGGTACTTTATTCCTCAAGGCTCTGTTAAAATGTTTGCTCTTTAGTAGACCCAATGAGCATAGCTCGGTATTTCATATTCACCGGTCAATCACAAAGGGTCTGCAAATTAAAAACCCCGAATATTTGGGGATTGAAAATAAAATAAAAAAATGATGAAAATAACTCTCGGTATTTCCGTCATATTTCTCCGTTTCATATAGCCCCGCGCCATGACCCTTGTTGACGAGTGCACTTTCGTATGCTGGAGCCAACGGCTGTGGCATATGCGTCCTAGCGGGATAAGACCGGGAGTTTTACTCCGTAGCAATCGCAATCACTACTAGTATGTACATGTCCCTCTTTCGTTTCCCCAACAGAAACCAAAACGTTTGGGGAATGAAGAAGAGAAAGTTAAAGGTTTTGTGGACCGAGCGCATTTTACTTGGATTTACTATACAATTGACAAAGACCATTTGAAATCAACGTACTCCTACAATGGTGAAAAAGGGCGTAAAAAATTAAAAGAAAACAATGGAAAAGTGCTCATCGAAGTAGTAGCGATCAGTAATCTAAATCCCCTTCGGCGTAGATCCCGAGCACCTACGGAATACGAGTAAACTAGTATAAAGGCATCTAGAAATTTGCCCGTTCCCAACTTCCCTTTCCATACTCCGTACAAGCCTAAAACCGGTATCTTCATCTGTTATCCGGGATCCGCAATCCCCGACAAGCGCTCGGGTGAGCCCTACTTCTTTCTCTCCAAGGTACATGAGAGCCCTGCTCCCTTGTAGCCTAGTAGGAGTATGATTGCATCATGACTTTAATCCTTGCACACCACACTACCTTATTGGGCATCTGCCGTCCCCCTCAAAACCCGGCCCGGCTCGTAGTCAAGTACCGGACGTACTCTACCTTTGCCGGATGCAAATGGCGGAATTTTTTTTTTTACCGCAAATCCAATCACTCTACTTCTTCCAGATTGTCCGGATCAAGTCCAACCAGTATTTATCCTTCATCTATGAATCAACCCCAGCAGTTCCATAAGATGAAACCGGGGGGGAAGACTGACCAACCATATAAGACGATGCAGGTATAGAGGGGAAGGAAGGAGAGGGGCGTTTCCACATTTGAAGCTTCGCTTCAACCCGCTTCCCCCGAAAGGCTTGGAGATTGCGTGGGAAATGCAGAAATGCAAAGGAAAAGCAAGACTTGGCGAGCCTGTTTCCGGTCTAGTACCAACGACTTTTGGTGAAAAGTTTTCCCTTTGTATTTGATTTGGCTACCGTCTAATGATAGAAGATTTTGGGGGACTTGGATGGTAGCCTAAAGGAGATGGGGACATAACGTGCTAACACACTACTAGCAATAACCACTAATATAACCCTGGCTGAGCTAGCACTGCCCTCCTCTCTTGGCTTCCCCCCCCCCCTTTTCACATTCCTGCATTATTCATCACAATCTAAATCAGAAATAAGAAAAAAACAAAAACAAAAACAAAAACAAAAGGACCCTAAAAAAGCCAAAATCAAAAAAAGGAACAGACTAAGGCCAAAGTGCAAAAAGCACGGGCTCGATCGGAGAAACTCCAAGCCCCTTATTTTGCCTTGGCAATGTCGCTAATAAGATTAAAGAGGATATGGAATACGGAATGTGAAATTGTGGCATTGTGGCATTGTGGCATTCATCTATAAATCTCCAATCTTTATGCTCACAAACTCAATTGCCGGCTCGGCCGATGGGGACATCAGCACTTGAGAGCACTCAAGTGCTGGGCCACCCCTGATGTCCAGACAAAATCAAGTAGAACCACGTTGTCTGCCCGTGCGCAGCCTTCCAAGCTTGTAACCTCCAATTTTACCGTGGACCTTGGAAACACTCTCCTGATAATACATATTAAAATATAAATGTATAGGCAAACCTCTCTTTAGGGCATGTACCGTCTAGATCCTGCATTCTGCATTTCGGAGTCCGTGAGAGCCCTAGACATCCACGTTCTGAATCTGAGCCCGGCTTGAACATATGTTCTGGACTCGGCTCTAATAGCCCATGACCATGCATTCTACATGTGATTCTGCTCGTAGATTTATTTTTATCTCCGTTTTGACCATGCACCGTTTTTTTGTTGATGGTCCAGATGTCGGGCTATTTGGAATACCTATTGGAAGACAAATAGGGCTGGGAATCACAGCAAACACAACATGATAATCATACACATGCAGATGCAGGGCTACTATGACAGAAAAAGGCAAATTGGGGCGTCGAACAAAAGTCGGAATCACTGCAGTCTAACTAGCCATATAGAAGCCAAGTCCAAAATCAAAATCAAATCCAAATCCAAATTCAGGTATGGATCCCAGTCCATCCACTTGAGCCTTGTTTCCAGACACCTAAGCACTTATACCCCCCCCCCCCCCCTGCCTTGACGCCTACGTGGACGCCGAGCAGAGAAAAACAAAAAGAAAACAATAAAAAAAAAACAAAAGACGACATAGCATACATATAGCGGGGTGTGTGTCAAACAAGGCCAAAAGCAAACCAATCAAAAATACAGAGACGGGAAATCGAAATCGAAAAAAGGCCCAATCGCTCATAGCACACGCTCGAACGAAAACGAAAATAATAATCCTCAATCCAGAGTATTGACAACATAAACTTTAAAATCGTGGCTCTCGGGCCCGTAGAAGGAAAGAAAGAATTTTGAATGTCGATCAGGACCATTGCCGGTAAATAATTGCGGTTTGGCTTTGCGTTTCATCCTTCCAGCTGCAGTAATTGGTTCGGGAGAGCGGCGGGCTTTTGGCTTTTGGGTAAAGAGAAGATTGGAGGTCGGTTGGAGCCGTGGAAATGCACGTGTGTGATTTCAGAAAAATAGAGAAAGAGAAAAAGAACAAAAAGAAAAGAATCGGAGAATATTCATGCGGTTTAGGGTAATGGTCGGCGAAGTCGTTTCGGGTGAATATGGCGGATAGATAGGGCGAGAAGAAGGTTCGGGGGTTTCTCCAATTGTGGATATATGGATCCGTGGAGGAATTGTGATATCGGAATAGAAAGAAAGAAAGAAAGAAAGAAAGAAAGAAAGAATCTTCGGTATAGATCCAAATATTCCAATATTTGGAAACATTGAATGCTCGGTCTTATCGGCTGCATAGTAGACATTTGCCTACTACTATGATCCATCGGTCGTGTGGGCCGTCTGAGCAATGATACTCATTTTGACCGTCCATGTCGGTACGGATAAAGTGCACGAGAGGTTGAGAGCAGGAGCTATAGATGTAGTAGTTTTTGAAATAGCTGCACATTTTCCCATCCAAGGGTTTTGCTGGACGGAAGAGACACAGATGGTTATGACGACGAATGGATGTGGGGATCGGGATCAGGTGTGGACGAGAAAGGTAAACAATATCTGGACATGATCTCCTAGAAGAAACGTGGGAATCAGAAATAAAAATATAAAACCAGAGGAAAAAAAAAAGAAAAAAAAAGACGTCAATTGCAAACTACTTAAATTTTTTTTTCCTTCTCCACATAATTTGATACCTGATGGTGTTGGTACGGAGCAAGTATACAGTAAGTAATTTCTGCATTTCTGCAAGGTTTGAAAAAGCCCTGGTCTCCACCAAAGAAATAAAATAAATATCAAATGGGACATTAATTCAGTAAATCCAAATTCTCCAAAAAAAAAAAAAGAAATAAGAAAAATAAGAAAATAAGAAAATGGAAATAAAAATAAAAATCCTTGTCAAGAAGCGGGTCCTGCATGAAAAATAAATCAAATAAAACTAGCTTTGATCTCTGTAGATGACCGTTTAGAAAAGACCGAAGGACCGTCGGAAATTTGCCCATCTGTCCCTTTTTTTTTTTTCTCCCCTCCGATGACGAAGACCACGGCATAGTATCGGGTAATGGGAGATCGACGCGGTTCCTCGCAGCCGTTGATGCTTCTTCCGTACACACGTGGCGCTAGTCAGGATCTTCATGCATAGATACGTCGTGAGACGTGGCCATGCCCAAATTTTGAACGTTCAACTATAACCAATGTGGGGGTTTCTTTGACTACCTTGGTAGCCATGTATCATTTGTTTGTCCCCAGAGAAAAAGAGATAAAAAAATTGAAACCAAAAAAAAAAAACATACATACATAGTAGTCAGGCGAGCAAGAACAAATATTTCCTACTGGAACGTCCGGTGACAAGAGTGGTAACAATCTTTGCCGGAAGTTGGGCAACCTTTGATTCAAAACTGGGGGACACGACGCGTTGGGCATTCGGGACGAAGCAAAGGGATCCATTAAGCCGATGAGCAAAGCAATTAAAAAATAAAATATAAACAGAATCAAAACAGAAAAGGATTTTGCATTTTGCATTCAGAAATTCCATTAATGGTCAACCTCAGCCTCTGTCCCACGTCTATCCTAAACCCCGGTCTATTGTACCTGTCTCCTGACTGATTGGTGCCCAGATTATTGGAACACCTTGCCATAGGAGCAACCTCCAGGGACGAAACAGTTGGAAAAGAAATAAGTTTACGTGGTCAGCCCGAACGGGTCATGAGCCGCGGAGAGAAGGTTTTTATTTTCTGTTTTGAAAAAAGAAAAAAAAGAAAAAATCATAAATCATAAAACAAACACTCAAATCTTGTGCAGGATCTAAAGGAACCATTCTGGGTAAGAGATTAACAAGTCAGGGTCGTTCAGGGTGGTAGCGGCGATGGCAGCAGACTAAAATCTCGGAGAACTTGTCTCCGATCTTTTGCGCCATGCGCCTTGTTTGTGCCGCGTTGACGACTCCATTCAGAACTCCCGCCAATCAAAGAACAAGGTTTGAGCTCTTCTCGGCATTCTCCAGATCAAAGAGATGGGAAGGGCCCCAGTTAGAAATATTCCCCACCACAAGAACGCTAGTGTTAGCAGCGCTAGTGTTTAGGAGCACACGGAGGTTCCCTAGGTTCCTTTTTTTTGTCCAATCGTTCGAGAACAATGGTCACTCGGCCGTTTGAATCGCTGTTAGCCCACTATGATGGAGTCCTGCACAATCGGCATTGAAAAAGGCTCCGATGCCCAGTAATTGGCCGGAGCTAAATGACCTGCAGGGTTGCGTTGCGTTACTTGCGGTTTGTGCGGCACAATCAATCAAGGGGTATCCTAGCAGATGACGGAATGATTCAATTTGAATTGCACAGGGGTGTGGGGTGGGGTGGATGGGGGGGGGGGGGAGAGAAAAGATCTCCATTGACTTTGTTGTTCAAGACGAGACTTGCTATGGGGACCGCAGAGTTCGAGCAAGCGAGAAAGAGACACGAGATGGTGCGACAATGGAATGACAATCCTGCAGGTGGTCAGTAAGAGTGGCTCTCCATCCACATGCCGAATTGTGTTTTATTTTTTTGGTTTTGTGTTATTTTATTCTGTCTCTTGTTTTTTTTCTTTTTTTTTTTTCTCTTTTTTTTCCAGAACAGAACCCACGGGCCATGGGCCCATTTTCTCGTGGTGTGGCGGGCTGCTAGCTTCCAATGGCGCGCACCCGGGGCGATACGGAAACTGTACTTTACCACGGAGCGGCGCCGCTCTGGGTCCCCAGTTTATCGGGTTGTGGAGCCCATAAGAAAGAGATAGTCTCCAGTAGCTTGCCGTGGCTTCGCCTCGGGTACAGCTCCGGAAGTCGCTATCGGAAGAGGAGGGTTGCGCATGCCTGCCGGCACCGAGGCTCAGGTAATCCGAGGTTGCCAAAACCGTTAGTGGCTCTGAGCCCTTAGTGCATCGATATACTTCTTGTGGAGTCACTAAAGTCAGTAAAGGTACTTTGTGTCGAAGGTAAAATCCATCGGCTCAATTTCGGGTCCGATCCCATTGCCACGTGATATGAACCAAAGTTGTGTCACTGGGGAAGTTCACGCTAAACCGCTTTGGGTGAACCAAAAATAAGATCCCGTGACTCCCCCCCTCGCTTGAATTAGCAACAATTGAAAGACAAACTTCTTGGCTGAGGAAAATCCTGACATCTGTCGACACGTATCCGCTCGTTTGCCATCACCGTTGAGGTTGGACAGTTCAAGCTGCTGGGGAGAGAATAAGTGAAAAAAGGAGTGAGAAAGCTGGTCGAGTGGTGTGAAAGTCTTCGGTCGTCACACTTTCTCCCTCTGCCTCTCTCCACTGTGCCCACTTCTCTCCGTCGTTGTGGAGACCAGTTCTCGCTGGTGACCACCAACCACCTAACAAGCAACCCACTGTTTACTGTCCCACCAGGGTCAACCATCAAGCATCATGGGATTCGGGCATTTCGACTCGATATGTGAGAAGACGCCGATGCCACTATGTCTCCTCGTAGGTCCGGTGTCAACAATCTCCGGGACCGGATCGAGGGGCATAGTATCAAATTGTTATGCCCGGAATATCGAGGTCGCCAATACGATGATATTCGAAGGCGCTGCCTCATTCATGCATATTATTGCACTCTCCATGACAGTGATCATGATTTTGCATATTCGATCTAAGTTTACCGCTGTCGGTTCGTGTTTATCTTCCGACCAATAGGGGGTGATTTACGCTATTTTTTTTGGTACTAACACTTTGAAAAGGACGCAAGGAGATCCTCACATTCTTCTACCTCTATCTGGCTCTTACTATCTTCTCCCTCATCATTGATGCCGGCGTCGTTCCACCAAGAAGCGGACCATTCCCTTATTTCGTGTCAATTCAAAATGGATTAGTATCTGCTCTATGCACCTGCTTACTGGTCAACGGCTTCGTCGGGTTTCAACTATACGAAGATGGCACAGCATTATCCGTGTGGCTGATTCGCATTCCGTCCGCCATCATGTTTGCCATCACCTTCGTCATTTCCCTGCTGACCTTCAAGTCATGGTCAGGTGGTGCTTTGGGACCCGAGAATACCGTTGGTCTGTTCGTGGTGTTATACCTCCTAAACGCCATATGTATCGCCATCTATATTGTCATGCAATTGCTACTGGTGGTGAACACTCTCGATCAACGCTGGCCCCTCGGAAATATCTGCTTCGGCGTGGCGGTCTTCATCATCGGTCAGGTGCTCCTATACGCTTTCAGTGATCTTATCTGCAACAATGTCCAGCATTACCTGGATGGCCTGTTCTTTGCAACATTTTGCAACTTGCTCGCGGTGATGATGGTCTACAAGGTGAGACATGTTACACCGGCTTCCTTCATGAATCATGAGACTAACTGTGTATCTAGTTCTGGGATTCTATCACTACGGAAGATTTGGAGTTTTCCGTTGGCGTCAAGGCCAATACCTGGGAGGTCAAGGATCTACTCTCCGAAGAAGACCGACGCCAAACCATTTACCAAGACACCAATTCCGAATACGGAGGCAGCATGCGTGCAAGTGGACATCCTCACCGCTCCTCGAATTACGGTCCTCGCAACTCCTAGCCGTGTCTTTTTTTAAATTTTTCTTTCGTGATCTGTCTAACGGATAAAGTATTTTTACGGTAATTATCATTTCTTTGTGCAATCTCTCTCATAAAAGGTTCATACCTTTGTATTTAATCATCTCATACAAGCATTCATTTCACGGTTTATACTAGCATGGAGTAGGAAGCATGGGGCGGCTATTTTCGAGTTTCGAGGCTCGAATAAATCATGGAAATTTCATTTGTCACTACTACTAATAACAACCTTGGAACATTTGAAAGTCATTTCTCTCTTCTTTTCGGGTATATCACTTGTCTATCACTTGTTTACCAAACTCAATACTCGTTCTAAGCCTAATATAAAAGCTTGGCTGCCTTTTGGAGGAACGTCAAAACTTTACCGTTCCGTTTTCCAAGTACTAAACATGCACATGTGCACATGTGTAGATTGAACGCGGGATTGGAACCTACTCCGTACTAGTACCTATCCATGCATGTCCACGCGTATTTCAATGTTTCCAAGGATGCACATGTGTCCTCACTGTAAGTCTCTCCACCTGGCCAAGTCGATATTCTCCAATATTTTTGGTGAGGTGCCCAGGTGAGGCATCCAATGAAAAAGCATGAGGTTTTTTGATATCCACAATGCTAGTTCTAAGCCGCCCTAGGGCCTCAACAGATAACGCAATGCTCGGAATATCGGTTTTCAACTAATCAATCCTTTATTTTCAATACGAGGAACTGATACAGGGAGTTAATGAATATGCACGAATGGCGTTTTGTCATAGGGTATGAATAATATCAGATCATCCCCATTGAATATCTTGGATACCAGATCCCAACATGTGATCCCGAACGCCAAGCCGAATGCTTGAAGCGGACAACTTCCGACCAGGGCCCGACATTGCCTTCTTTACAAGGCATACTACCAGACAGGTTTTTTTATCGGGGTTCTCTTGCGATGATAATCACCAATCGATGCGTTTCCAGATCGAGATGTATCTCGTCCCAAAGAATCAATCAATGATAACATGAAACAAGTGGTGGGATCGCCGTGATGGTGGTGCATTCAACCGAGCCTAGTCTCGATCAAATACCCCTATTTTGGATAAGCTTCGGGTTAAGCTGTCAAATTTAGCAGGTGATAACGTGGAAGAGCTTTTATCCTGCGGAGTATGCTTGAGACTTACAGCATAGACGGAATATTATAGGTCGGGTTTCTGATACGGCATGCCAAGATCAAATTTTCAAGTGGATGTTGTCGATCAAGGGAGTGGCCGTGTGGAGCACATCATGGAAAAGTTTCCACAGATTTGATGGCAGTGTATGTATGTAAGTTTGTAGTATGCATTTGTGGGTCAGCAAAAATTCGCCGACTCCTGAAGCTTCCGTGATCGACGCTGCTTCAATCCACAACGACAACGTCATCAGCGTCCATGAAGTCATCATCACCTTCGGGGTTTGCTTGTTCTGTTGGGGGACTGTTCCTTTCGGCCGATGCGGTAGATGTGTTATACCAACCCACGTCAATCGAGCCTACCAAGGTCTTACCAGCCTCGCTAAGTAGCTCAAAAAATGCCGGGTTATTTTTCGATAAGAACATGCTGATGTGGGCCTGAGGCTCGTCTGAAGCTTTGTCATTGATGGCCTTGATCCATCGAAGTCCCGGGGCAGTGCTTTGTTTGCCATTCTCAACCTCAGGTGGAAGGGTGCAGAAAGTTCGGAAATTCGACCGAATAATATGTTCGCTGAAAGATGTCTTGCCTTCCCCTGAGGTATGCACAAGAGAAGACGCGCCTTTACCGAGACACGTATAGAAGTTGACACTCCGTATGCCCCGTTCATCCTGGACTTGAGCCAAGCCTTCAAGACGCTGACGCATTTCGGAACCTCTCGTCAGACATCCCACGAACTCGAGATGAGACGATACCCAGTTGAACCCGGCGGACAGGTTCTGTCTGTTGGTGTACAAAGCAGCTGCGCCACCGGCAGCAACTGCCCCTGCGGCCCCTGCGAACATGGCATATCGACCCCATCGCTGCCAAGATGGAGTTGCGGCAGCATCAGTGGAGGCTGGCAGAGCTTTAGCCGGCTCTTTCGCGACTTCAGCTGCGGCTGCCCCTTTGGATGCGTCGTTCTTTCCACCGTATCCGAAAAGCCCAGCAACTTCCGAAAATGTATTGTAGGCCGTGGTAGCATTGCGATAGTGCCCTTCTGCGCCGTATGACACCACACCTGGAGCAATGCCTAGGTATGGGGTATCAAAGGCCAGGACCCCTTGGATGTGAGGGAACATGAATGTACCAGGTTCCACGGCAGGGGGTTGGTCATCTGGCCCAGGCGCCGGTTGTGCATCCGATGTGGAGTTGTGATGAATAGGTTGCTCAGCTGCTAGTAATAGTAGTGTCTCTGCTGCAACAATTCCACCCATAGAATGTCCGACCAGGAAAACGTGGACCGATGGATCAACAGTGGGTGACGCGGTCTCGTTTGCAACCTCCAGATCAATCACGGTGTTCTGCAGCCTGCCATGCGCAATCTGTTAGACTCGAACTTAAAAAGCCTAAGTGGAGATATCCTGTTACAGGATCTCTTACCATTCTCGGAACCTTCCCACACATTCTTTCAAATCGCCTTTTGTCTCGTACTTGGGGTACACAGCCGTTGTCACCGTAACGGCAGGGAGTGCCTTGCCGACTACGACCCGAAGATGCTCTGGAAAATGGCCGAAGGTATCATCATCGCCCTAACGGAGCTCATGGGTGAGCACGCATCTCAAAACAAAAATAAATAAATAAAGAAAACGTCGGTGTTTGTTGCCGCGGAGGCCGCATTTTTGCGGGGAACTCAACCCGCGGACAAAGTGGGGTAGTTATTACCTTGAAGCCATGAATAAAGACGAGAAGAAGACTTTTATGCATTTTGTGAGGAATGTTGGCGGTCATAAGGCATCATGCGCTTGTCGCTGGCAAACAACCGCCCAGAGGAAACGTGCTGGGCACAGTGAGATGAAGCTAGACGATGGAGAGAGTAGAAAGGTGGATCTAAAACTGGATTACGTCCCACCAAAATCGAGGTCGATTGTCACGTGCAATCGTATCTATGAGGTACTATATTGAGTCTCCTTGGTCGCCTAGTAGGTACTAGAGAGTCAATTTTGGATGGTTCAAATGTTGGTAATGTTGATTGAAGTCTTTGAACTCTGACGGAGAGACTCGAGGTCCAGCTTTCAATGTTGTGACTTTGGGGTAGTAAATCAAACCTTCTTGAATGTTTCGATTTTGGTTCAATGTTCTGTCAACTGGTACGTAGTATAAACATTTGAAGCTTTCAGTATAGTACATACTACATACCTACTAGGTACTATGTGTCTATAGGTCCATACATACCTATTCAATGTTCATCCTGTGCATGCACACATGCATGTGCATGTGAATGAATCAATTGCTGCATACATATGTACACTAGAGGCCCTCAGGTGGGCAGAAAATCCATGGATCTAGTATTGATGTATCAATCTAGTATGCATGTATGTGGTATAATGTAGTTAGGTAGTAAGTATGTAGTACATATGGACATTGATCGACATCTAAGTCCCCAAAATGTGGACTTTTCCAAGGCTCACCTCATAATTTATCCTTTCGCCGAGCCTTCTGCAATCGGAGCATGCTGTCCTGGATCGAAGTCCCAATTAAAGTTCCATCCGGACTCCATAGGTTGCTCTCGTGCACAGCTCTGTTCTCTGCCGACTGGGGTGTCCATCCTTCCTGGACAAACCATTTCATGCTTAGGTCCGATTCTCCATTCTTGGAGACTGAATCCCAGTCTATCATTCGCAATGACTCACCATGGCGATGAATAACTACCATCAGGGTGAGACTAGACATGGCCGACCAACGCTTGATTCCCAGAGCGCGCGGGATCAGCAGAAGAGAGTTTCTGTCGCTCGAGTACATATGCGCACAAATATAAAGATTATCATATTCTCCGGCTTGTTCTCTCTCTTTGATAACTGCAAGAGTTGCGTTGCGATCTGCATCCGGTGATCCTTTGAGGCGATACTGCTGTAACTGGCGGTAATTCTCGGGAGTTTCTTTGATTTCTTTCCTTTCGTTGAAATCCTGCATGTCGGTCTTGCGCACGTCTAGTCCAGGAAACTCTCGCTCGGTGATATCGCCTCGCTGAAGAGCCTCAATCCACCAGTCTGCATCAATGCTAGGACTGATGGATTGGTCTTCGGGTCGTTTGGCGGAAAGTATATCTTTGTAGCGTTCTTGAGCGGCTAGCGGTTGGTGATCAAAAGTTTGCTCTCCTTCGTCGCGTTTAAATGAGCACAGGCACGAGAAGCATATTCGACCGTCTTGCCGGGCATCAACAGAGCGCGTGCAATACATGAATCCATCCCGAACGTGTCGAACCGTATATGTATACGGAACATCGAGCCGACCACCAAGAATGAATGAGCCAGTCATATTCTACTTGATATGTTAGTTGTGATATCATCTCGAGAGCATTTAGCTGAAAAGTACTGACATAAATCATGAATCCCTTTTCGACTGTTTTTGATGCCGCATAGGCGGACTGGGCATATGCATGCCCCCCAAATGCTCGGTCGCCTTCACCGGGGGGAAAGGGGGCAGACAAAGATCGAAACCGCTCAATTTTCTCAGGCTCGGTCTTGTCAGTGTGAGATGAGTCCATATCGTCCAGTCGCTCTAGCGCCATTAGCTCCACGAATGAAAGCGGGGAAGGCAGATCTTTCGGATCATTGCCTGCCGCATCGTGAGATGACATGGTTGGTTTCACGTAGCCAGACAAGCAAGAAATGAATGGATTTACACCCTGGGAAGCAGAGAGATCTAGATTTGATATGGATCGTAACCTCCCGTTGGATTCAATCCCAGCGGTAAATGTAAGCCGTAATTGGAGCAACGAGATCGAGAATAGGGTAGTAGGATCTCTACAACCAGATAAGAGCGCGACAAATGCGAAATGCCTCAATTTATCAGAGAGTCGTTATGAATCGGATTGAAGGGGGGGGGGAATGAAGGCACTCAGTGGGTTTCCGGGGTTGACATTTCAAGACTGGGGAACCTCGGCAAACATACTACCTCTTGCCTTGTACCTACTAGTACTAGCTCGGCACGGAATCACGTGGCCAGGTTTATTGATATGGAGACTTTTTAAATGATAATAAAGAAACAAAGGTGATATCAGATTGTAATTTTGTACAAGATGCGCCAATTGTGCTGACAGTGCTGAGTAATGTCAAATCCCCATGCCATAATGATACACAAGATAAATAAGAAAAGATGCCGAGGACCAATCACCAACCCTCAAAACGTCATCGCGATAGTGAAACAGTATTGCAAAGTTTTATTGGGGCGATTGAGATTGTCCGTCCAGAGGCGATTTGATACTCTCGGAGATAGTGCGGACGTTGTTCCATTCGGCCTGGCCTTGAACATCCTTGACCTCCATGAGCTTGTCGCCCAGCTTAACGACCGAGAAGTTGATCATACGGGGATCAAGACCGAGGGTGCGACGGATAGATGATTGGACGGGACCAGAGGAGTCGAAACGCATAATGAAGTGGTGACCCTCGCTGTATCGAGCCTGGTGCTTGGTGGTGACCTTGGGGAGGCGGAAAGTGCCCCAGTTGGTGAATCCTCGAACGACACCACCAGAACGGATAACTTGGGCACCGGCGTTACGGGCAATCCTGTATATAGGGTCAGCTGACCGGCCAAAGGTAGAGGCACCGGAAATTCATCGTGACACGTACTCCCGAACCTCGTTGAGGCTGCCCGGGCGGACCTGTGGAAGAACACGCATTAGCCATTGCACCCAATTTTCCCATCCCAACAATGCGCAAGCTTTCATCGACAACTTACAATGGCAATTAGCTCGTACAACATGGCATCGAATGGTGGTGCAAAAACCCGAAAGATTTGAAGTAGGGAGACGGCGGATCCGAGGGTTTCTCCTTTGATCGCGCGCAAAATCCTATCGAAGTCAGAATCCTTATCGGGCGGTCTTGGCGTAATTGCGGATTCCTTATCAATGCACCACCATCTCCGCCGGGGAAGCACCGCGCTTCCTTTTCCTTCTTAAACTCTCCCCTCTTCCCTTTTCACTTCTTCTTTCTCCTTCAATCCTCCCATTAAAACTTCCAAAATGGCCTCCGTCGCTCGCGCTTTCCGTCCCATCACCTCCCGGGCCCTTGCCCAGAAGCCTTTGGCCTCCAGCTGCCGTGCTACACCTGCTTTCCGCTTCCCGCGGGGAACCCGGAGCTTCTCCCAGAGCCCTCTTGGTGAGTGAAATTGTTCTTCAAATCTGGCGATTGAGGCATCTAAAGCTTCTGGCAATAGAATTGGTCTTTTCAAGACCTTGCCGGAGCTAAACCAAGCTGTTCGTTGGGACATATCGCTGACGTAGCCATGAATTGGTATCCACAGCGCAGGTGAAGAAGTACACCGAGTCGCACGAATGGATTGAGCTTGCCGAAGGCACCAACACTGGTGAGTACTACACTGGCATCCTTTGATTGTTTTCATTGTTTCGGAGGAGGGTGAACGATTTCTAATCCGCTCATTTACAGCCAAGATCGGTGTTACCAAGTACGCCGCCCACTCCCTCGGTGACGTCGTCTTCGTTGAGCTCCCCGAGGCTGACCTGGAGGTCTCCGCTGGCGAGCCCGTCGGTGCCGTTGAGTCCGTCAAGTCGGCTTCCGACGTTCTCTCCCCCGTTGCCGGCAAGGTCATCCGCGGTAACGACATCCTGGAAGACAATGCCAAGACCATCAACCTTAGCCCCGAGCAGGATGGATGGATTGCCGAGATCGAGGTTGCTGATGCCGCTGAGGTTGAGTCTCTCTTGAGTGAAGAGGCTTACCTTGAGTCGCTTGAGGGTGAACACTAGATTATGAGGTCATAGAGACCCTTGGTGGAACTAGACGTGCGGGGCGGATTGCCATGAAGATTCCATCCCGGTTTGATGCTGTTCTGTGCTTTTATATTTTATGTATATGTCTCAATAGAGGCAAGATTTCCCTTTTTCAACAATGGCGTTTTGAAATAGTCAGGCCCTCCACGGCGTTGACTTAATGAATGAAAGTGTGTACTGAAAATACCACCTACCTATCCCTGGATCTGGGCACATGAAGTCAAAGACGTAGCGACCTACTAACTCTGACCAGTCAGTAGTGGTGGTAATATAACATTTGGTGGTGTCTTGATGTAAGACTTGATCAATGGGTTTTGCGCATTACGAGCTTCCAGGTAGTCCAATAATTGGAAAGAAACTTCGGCCCAGGGGTAAACGGAATTCTCCGCAGTTCATATTAATTCAATTTTTGAAAGTATTATGTATGTGCAGATTGATTGGGAGTACATGTATAAAACCCAACCGGTATCTATACAGGAGGAATAGTATCACGACAAATTGGGCATTGGAGACGAAGTCTCATCCAACTTTCCAAACAGGCCGTGTGGAAGATATGTCGGCAGGGTGTCACCATGTAATTACGACGACTCAAGATATTTGTAGCCCCCTCCGAGACACTACTTCCGCCAGCAGACGTAGGTGCAGGAAGAACAGGGACCTCGATATCTTGCATGCAAATCGCACAGTCGAATACCACTTTCTTGCGGTCCTTTGACCGCTGCTTATCATCATCCTTGGAGTCGCTCACCAAGTCTTGTTTGTCGGCTCGGAGGGATGCAATAGATATCACACCACCGGCTTCTAAATCATCATCAGGCCCAGCATTATCCCTTAATGTTGGGTGGTAATCGTAGGCTGGGGGCGCCCATCCACGTGGTACAAAGAAACGAGGACCCAGTATATCTTGACTGGCTAGAATCCAGGCCTGAACCCACATCCAACCAGCCATGATAAACGCGGTTGTCCAATCGGGTCGAATGAATAGTACATTTCCTCTGGCTGTAAGGAAGTAAAAGAAGGGAAGCAATCGAAGAATGCTCTGACCAATCACAAAATCCCACCTCAATGCCTTGCGACAGTTGCGCATGACATTGCGGTAGATCTGTGGAACCCAGAAAGAAAGATAAACGCCAGATAACAGGCGCGCATAGATTGAACCTAGGCGTCGAGGTAAGAGTAATGCCCAGAATGACAGCATGAGCATTCCAAAAAGAGCGAGGTAAAAGCGTGCATACATGGCACCAACATCACTGCGCATTTGCTGGGATGTTGGTGCAACTGTACGATTGGTGGGAGCTATATCTGGCTCGTTCTCCGGGGGGTCTTGATCAGGTGTCAAGATGATGGGAGTGGCACCAGAGTCCCGCACTGCAGTTGCGGGCAGAGGTAGGGTACCTGGGCGTGTAGTGGGGGCCGGCGGATTAGCGGGCTGTTCTTCCCGTCGTTCTGGCTCTTGTATGGCCCATATTTCCATCATAAATTTCATCCCAATGTAACTGACAGAAAGGAATGCCAAAAAGGAGGCAGTTGCCAAGACTAGGAAGGAGACAGCCTCGTAAAGTTCCAGGACAATAAATGTGAGAACAAAGGCGTCACCGAGAGCCATCAATGCAATGGTATAGAAGCTAACCCGACTTCTAGTTGAAGGGGTCGAAGCCTCTTTGATCTGGCGCAGAAGTAGACTGATCTGTGCAACAAATGCCGCAGAAACCACAAATATCAGACGAGCTGCATATTTACTGTACTCTTCAGTCTTGGGCCCGGAGAGATAGAGCGGGTCGGAGGGCGGGAACTCTGGGGTTCCCTTGCTTTCGAGCACGTAACCACAGTCGGGGGAGAATACAACAGCAGACATGGTCATCAAAGGCGGATCTGGAATAGGTGCGCCTATCGGGTACCTGAGTTCCCGTTCAATCCTCTCCAGTGACGAGCGGTCGGCAAGTACGCCGTTGATCACGACTGGATGTTGCTGTAAGAAGATCACATGTTCACACCTGGGTGCCGGGAATTCCATTTGCTCGTTCCCTGCTAAAGAAGACCATGGAAACAACGAAGCAGGCCGTGTTTGCTTCTCAGACATGGCATCTTTCAGTGATTTCAGCAGAAGCTGATGGGACAATTCATAGGTATCTTGAGATAATGCAAAGTGCGGCATGGAGAGGATGCCACCAAACTTCTCACTTGATGTAGTTAATAATATCCCTCCGGTTTCTGGGAAATGCATTCCGAATAATGACAGGTACCAAGTGCTGCCCCAGAAGTCATCACTTTCGACAGTTAAGCTCGCTCGAATTTCACGTACAAGCCCCTCACCAAGTCGGAACTCTTCTCCGCTCCCTTCCTCCAAATCAAAGTAAAGTGTACCTCCAGCACCCGTGATATTTGAGCTGAACTCATGGGTAAAGTATTCGTGCTCGAGGGCAATGGCCGTTGTATTGAGCGGTATCTGTCGCTCGGGGTCTCCGGTCCGGCGAACCCAATCTCCTCTTATTTTCCCCGTCGAATTGCGATACACAGGCAGAGAGAGGTTGGTCAGGTTAAATGGGGAAGCGCCGTCCGGGTCATCTAAACCTTTCGGTGGTTCGAGACCGGCGTTTAAAAGAACGGACTGGAGCTGATTTCTCGCCCTACTCTGAACATGGGGAAACAAGTCCCATGCATAAGTATCATTCTTCTGTACTCCTGCAAAAGGAAGCCATCGATCTGCGAGGGGATCGAAGTCCCCATACTTGGATTCTTCCAAGAGCTTCAGTGCATGTTGCTCGCGCTCGAGCTCTCGCTGATGCCGGCGGTTCTCATCGAGCATCGGCGGGCGCGACTGTGAGTTAAGAAGGAGGTAAAGCACCAACAGAAAAAACAAAAAGGAGCCGCGGTTATCCATTGACGCCACGGGGTGTCCGTTTCGGACGTCTCTCTCCACTTCAGAGCGGCACGATAAGCATCGCGGGGAGAGCGGGGAGGGTAAGCACAGGGATACGCGCTTCTTAAAGTAACACCATGAAAAATCGAACCTCCAGCGTCGACAGAATAATGAATGACGAGGATGAAAGTAGTAATCTGGAGAGTATGAAGAGTGGATGATGTACACGACACGGCCTAGGTCCCCGGGTCCCCGCCCCTTCCGCTAACATCGACACCTTGGGTTTCAGGTGTGGATCCTTAACCTAAACCAAGGATGATAGGAGATCGATCTCCTATTCCTGATACGAACCTCCCCCGCAACCATACTTCTCGGTGGAAACGCGTTTACGGAAGGCCATAATGATGGCGTCCAACATGCCTCTCCCTATTCCCCCACGTACTCCTACTCCGCCGGCGGACGATACACCCTACCAGGCTTCTACAAACCCAAGAGTGACTGTTGATCGCGACGCCTTGTCACCTCTGCGCGATACTTTCCCCCACAGCTTCTCGCTAGAGGCAGAAAGTCGAGATCATCTTGGTCCTACAAGTTCATCGTTCAATTTAAGCCCCGGGCCTACAGACTCGACATTTGGGCAGAATGGCTCGACAAACTCTACCGCAGCGGGCCCCTTCAATTTCGATACCACAGTGATGGCAAAGAGTCCAGTGGTGAAATCTGTAAGAGTTCTTGATTGTGAAGAGCTTCTGAATATTTGCTAACCGACGTTCTTCTGTTAGAATATCGGACAACGTCGTGGTCACAAGTACAAGCACAGTAGTATTTCACACCAAATCTTCCTGGAACCTCCCCCTCGCGCGCCCCTGGCTCTTCCGAATTCCCTCCCCATTCCAACACTCAGCGAATGCCGTGCGAGTATGTCCAAGGAGCAGAAAACGCGATTTTGGTGGAGTGTCTGCCACATGTTTGTGGCTGCATATACATTGTGGACCGCGCATGGATCGCTGGCGATGACTGCGTTGTCTCATTTGATTTTGTTTGACTCGCTGGGAGCTCTTCTGTGTGTTGCCGTTGATGTTCTGAGCAATTTTGAAGTCTGGAAGAGGTCCAGTATCCGCCATCCCTTTGGTTTGGAGCGAGCGGAGGTTCTCGCTGGCTTTGCCATGTGCGTGTTACTTCTTTTTATGGGCCTGGATTTGATTTCCCACAATCTGCAGCATTTCTTGGAGAAATCGGGCCACGAGCCTCACCACCCACACCCCCATGAACGTGTGCCCCTGGGAACTGTTGATGTGACTGCCGTTCTGGCTATCTCTTCAACTCTTGTCTCTGCCATCGGCCTGAAGAATCATGCACGAATTGGAAAAGCCATGCGTTTTGCGTATATCGATTCTCTTCCTTCCGTCTTGAGCAACCCGACTCACTTTTTGACACTCTCGTGCTCTACCCTCCTACTTGTGCTGCCATTGGTGTCAATCCAGATTTACAACTGGCTTGATAAACTCCTGTCGGGCACTATTGCTCTCTCAATGTGCTTTCTCGGGGTTCGATTGGTGAAGACGTTGGGTTCAATGCTTCTGATGTCGTACTCGGGCCCAGGTGTATCCGAAGTACTCAAAGATATTGAAGCTGAGCCTTCGGTATTTGGCATTGACGATGCTCGTTTCTGGCAGGTCCATTACGGCTTATGCATGGCCAACGTCAAACTTCGTGTTTCAGGCACGGAGGACAATACTTCTCGCCTTCGGGAGAAGATATCCAGCCTGATTCGAAACCGACTTGGTGGGGGTTATGGTACTGGAGGACAGAAGTGGGAGGTATCCCTTCAGTTCACTATTGAGAAGTCTTGATTGTACATACCAAACATTGACCGGTGCATGTTGAAGTAAATATGTGGATGTAGTACTACTCGAATATACTCTTCCTGTACATTATATATGTTTTAAAATCAAATTTGATTCAATGTTTGTATCAATGATTCCATTCCAAGATTGTCCACACATGTGCAAGCACCAGTTGACTCAAGTTGAGTGCAATTTGAAAACTTGAAACAGCAAGCACTTGAGGGCTCCAGTCTGTAATATAGACTTGAAGTGGGGTCATTGCCCAGTTGGGTCCATCAAAGCTTTGAAGTAACATTTGAATAGACCATCGATTGATTTTACATATCCAGGTAGAAACTCTGGGTAAAATGATGGAGACAATTGATCTAATTGACGAAAAGCGTTCTTCATATTCAGTAACACACATCGCTGTCGGATATATTGCCCGCGCGAAGACTTCCCAGATAGGATGTCGATATCAAACCGTGGAATTTTGGTACATGCAACAAAAGAAACAAAAGAAGATAAAATAAAGGGAATACACAACGCGATGCTGAATCTCTACCACCTCTCACACACACACAATTCAAGTCTTTTATGTTGAGGCAGCAGCAAGAATGGCACCCTCGTCCTTGCTGACGCCTTCACGCTGGTCCCGTCGTCTGCGCTTCTCCAAAATAGCCTCGCGGCGCTGTGCAAGCATCTTGAGCTGTCGGTTCTCGACACCCTGGAGCCAGTAGCCGAAGCTTCCACCGACACCGGCGAAGAGAGGGTAGACCCAGAGGGATTCCCGGGCGAGGATAGGACGCATTTCGATTCCGAGTTGCCATAGGCGGACGGCAATGCCTGGATAGCAATTGTTAGCTCCTATGTTCAATTCCAAGGCGTATATTTCACAGTGACACGGTATATGGATCAATTGCGAGATGTAGAGATGAATTGAAAGAGGGCAAAGTCACATACCGAAGCCGCTCCAGAAGAGAACTTTGTGGACCATGATCGCGACCGGTTAGGGGCGGGTAGGAGGATGTAAAAGAAGGGCGAGTGTTTCCGACACGTATAGAAGTGGTATGATCTGCGCGCTCGCAATTTAATGTCGCCCGGGGTCGGAGTTGAATTGGGGGGCTTGGAGTCGTACTGGGGCGGCAGGAGTGTGGTTGGAAGCAAATCAGACACCCGCAGTTCCCAAGCACGGAACAACCTTTTCTCCGCGTTTTGTACCCCCGTCTGTTATCGCTTATCGCTTAGGCGCGACTTCCAAAGTTCCAACCTTTGACCTTCCTTTCTCATGCTCATTGCCCTGTCTAACGATGGCCACTTCCGAGGCCATGGAAGATGTGCAACCGAGCGCAAAACGACCAGCGCTGGATATTGAAAGCCTAAGGTCCAAAAAGTACAAAGCCGACGATCTCCCTTTGTCTTCGGCGCAGCATGCGAGCATTGATAAACTCCTACATTCATTCAAAAAGAAGGGCGGATTCGACAGTATTCGCAAAAAGATTTGGGCCGACTTCAATGATGGCGTATGTGCTTAAAACAATGCGAATTTACGCTTCCAACGATCGCTTTTTTATCCCAAGTCCTAGTTTCTAACGTATCCCTACAGGAGTCTAGAGTAAAGTTCACCGAAGAATTGATTGCGTTGGCCGAGTCGGAAATCGAACGTGAACCTGCCCACCTTTCCCGCGAAAGAGGAAAAGCTGCTACATTAATCGAGGGTGCCGTTGACCGAAGTGACGTATATAAGAATGCCGAGCTATCCATCGACATGCTAGCATCCAACCATCTGCAGGCTATACTTGATTCTGTGCGTGAAATTCGCCGGCTGGAAATTGGCGAGGATGCAGCTAGGAAAGAAGAAGAGGCGGGCAACAAAACAGATGCAGAGTACGAGGCGCACGTCCAAGCCAGGCGCGAGGAGCGTGAAAAGGTCTGGCTCGAAGAAATGCGCAAACAAAAAGAGATCGACGACGAGCGGAAACGCGTTGAGGAGGAGGAGCAACGCAAAAGACGTGAATTGGAACAGAAGAAGGAAGACGAAGAAAGAGCAAGAAGAAAAGAGAGTGAGGAGAAAAGACGAGTTGAGCGCGAGCGTGAGCGCGAAGAGCAAAGAGCTCTCGATGACCGAGAACGAGAGGAAAGATACGAACGACGACGACGAGAGGATCGAGACCGCTACCGTGACTATGACCGCTACCACGATCGCTCGCCGGCCTACCGCTCTGATCGCGGTCTTTCACCACGAAACCGGGAGACCAAACGAGAGAAATCTGCTGTATCAAAAGATGCGACCCCTGCACCGGCTCCTCCTGTTGATGAGAAGTCGCTTGAAGAGGCTGCTTTGCAGATGCTACTGAGAGAGGGAGAAGAGCTCGCAGCCAAGGCGCGTCAAAAGCCCGATTTCGATTTTGAGAAGGCCGAGGCCCTTGAGAACGGATTGAAACCAGCAGAGATTAAAGGCAGCGATTCAAAATTGGTCAATGGACCGACTCGGGCGCCTAGCCCATCTCGAGACTCTAGAGCCCGCGATTCCATATCAGACCGAAGAGATCGAACTCGACATCATACTCGAGACCGGAGCCGAAGCCGCTCTCGTCCACGCGGGTCTAGGTATAGCCCTGATCGTCGACGAGATCGATCTAGAGATGCATCCGTCAGATCTCGTGATCGTGATATGGATAAGCGTCGAGGCTTCCGTGATTTCCGTGATTCACGGGATGACCGAAGCTATCGGCCAAGTCGTCGAAGTCGTAGTCGATCGCTGGCCAGGGACCGAGATCGGGACCGAGAAAAGGCAGCACCGCGTTCGAAATCCCGAGATCGAGATCCCGAACGCCGCCGTGACAGGAGCAGAGATCGTGACCGCCCTCGTCGCAGATCTCCTTCGCGCCGGCGCTCTCGTGCTCGGTCTCGGTCTCGTCACCGTGCCAGAGAACCGCGTTCTCGGTCTCGCTCTACCGCTGCGCGACGACGGTCACGTTCTCGCCGTGGCTCACGTACACGACGGGCTTCCCCCAACAGGCGGGCCTCGCCATCCCTTGATATCGACCGTTATGTGCCGTCGACTAGCAATCGGAGCAAGTCCCCCCGTCGCCGAGCCCGCTCCCCAGAACGTGATCAAAGAACGCGACTTGGCGAAATTGATCGCTATATCCCTGGCTCTGAACGAGAAGCCGGCAAAGAAAAAGACAAAGAGGTTAAGAGCACTACCGAGACTGCCAAGGAACCTGATGACCGAACCACTCGTCGGCGGAGTCGAAGCCGGCGAAGTCGCAGTCGACGAAGGAGTCCAAGCCGACGCCGAAGTCGTTCCCGGAGGCGAAGAGCGGATGATTTGAGGAGTGGTTGAGAAATCCTAATGCCCACTCGCAATGTAATAATATTATTGAAAGGACTTCCAATGGTATAGCTCCTTGTTATCATGTACTATTAGCAAAATGCCAAAAATCATGACATTGTTATAATCTGCTAATACTATACATCTCTACTATAAGTGTTTAGTACCACTGGGAAGTATACTAGTAGCACTGTGGATTCAGCCTTTTTCCTTATCCTTATCGGAGGCTCCACTCCGCCCAAAAAGTTGAAATCGGCTTTCGTCTAAACTTTCTTCGACCACATCTATCCATTGGGGCCTACAACATTTTTACTCCATTACAATATCTACAATCATCGCATTTCAGCGTCTCCCATATACATTTACTGTACATCTCAGCGCAAGAACGCCAGACCAACACGCCATCTTACCTTCTCCATCCCAGCAATCTATCATCCTTTCACTTCGAAACGAAAGCAGCTTAAAAGAAGAAAACCCTCCACAACTTCCTCTCAAAATGGGATCAACAACTCGTCAAACAACTCTCCCCATGCGGCCCTCAGCGCCCGTCCACGACAACCCAGAAGACTCCGATCCAACTTCTTCCTCCGGATCCTCATCTTCGGAAAGCGACAGCGAAGACTCGGAAGATGAGAACGAGTCCATTCACCACGAACAACAAGCCTCCACAGATACTTCTGCCAATGCCTCATCAACAATACCTAATATTTCGGGACGCCCCAAGCCGCAAATACAGAAGATGAAAGGGAACTCGGAGCTGCTGGCGCGGTTGTCTGCGTTTTTGCCGAAGATGAAGAGTGCAAATGAGGATTTGGAGAAGGAGATTGCGGCCGGGAAAGACGTTGTTATGGATGAGGTAGATGAAAATAAGGATTATATTGAGATGGTATGTTTGGGTTCCATTTCTTTGTGGCTATGCCTATCTGCGGTCTTTTTCATTTGGATGACGGGCTGACTTGACTAGAATCTTGGGTTGGGAGTTTTGGAGGAAAAGCGTGAAGGCGATTCTAGCGGCGACGAGGCCGATGATGAGGATATGAGTGGGATGGGCTCTGATAAGAAGGCCAAGGCCGGTCTTAATGATGATATTTTGGAAAAATTGATGGGCGGGAAAGATCTAGATGCTGATAAGCCTTCAATTGAGGAGCTTGGTCAGTAGTAGGACGATGTGCACATGATGCAATATACATCCATCCATGGAATTGTGAGAAACTGCTTTACTCCTCAGCTACATTGAAGGGAACAGGAAATTCAAAAGGCATATAGTTTCGTACATTTTATGCAACCGCATCGCCAAATATCCTGTTAAACAACCACAAAAGTCTATGAAGACACCATTGAAGGGAAGAAGGAAACAAAAACAAAAACAAAAACAAAAAACAAGCGTGTCAAGTGTCTATTTATATGCATGAACCCATCACACTATGGCTGAGCCATATGATTAAAATTTGATTAAAGTTGAACATGGCGTCGTATCGAGGTTTACGAGACCTCCTTGATGCGGCATGTCCAGCCAGATTCCTGGCTGAGAAGAGGCAAGCTAGCACCAAGACACCAGCCCAGCTCGTTGTCCTTGATCTTCTTAGCAATCTTGACCTCGCGAGATAGGGGCATATCGTAACCAGTGTGGAGGAGGCTGAGCATGAAGTTCAGGTCCAAGCACCATTCCGGACGATCACGCAGCTCAACCATGGCGCCCTCAACACTCTCAAATACACCCCAGCTGTCTTCACCACCACAGACAGTAGAGGTGAGGTCTCGAAGCTCACCCACAGTGAAGGAGGAAGGCATGCCCAGAGGAGCAGTGCGGTCGTAGAAGTAGGAGAAAACGTAAACATCCTCGCGAGAGAAGGTCTTTTCCAGAGATGGCTGGTGAACACCGTTGAACGAACAAGGAGCCAATTTGCAGTCGTTGTCCTTCTTCAAGGTCTTCTCGGCAAGAGCACGGCACTGGGGAGCAGCAGTGGAGTCCTTGGGACCCACCATGTTCACAGTTACCGAGGGGCTAAGAGGGTGAGGCTCCGCGAACTTCACGGTGACCTCACGCTCCATGTCGGGGCCAATACAAGGGTTAGAGATGGGACGCTTCAACCAGGACAGATCCTTAGGGTTGTTGGCCAACATAGCTTCAAGGACAACCTTGTGGACAGCTTCACGAGCCGACATCAGACCGTAGCCAAGGTGGGAGTGCTGGTAAAGTTCAAACTCGCGGCCACCGAAGTTGAGCTCGTACTTGTGGTCACCAGGAGCCATGTGCTCGGGCATACCACCAGCCTTGCTCTGCTCAAAGGTAGGCTGGAAAACGATCTGAGTGGAACCACCACCCAAGTCGAAGACAGCAGCGGTGGGGGTCAGATCGGGTCCACCGATCTTGCCCAGGAGGTAATTAGTGGTAATCCAAGCATAAACACCCTCATCTTTACCGTCCATGATCTCCACGCCGCCCTTCTCCTTGGCGACAACGGGGAAGGGGTACGCGGTTTCCAGACGGTGGCGCACAGCGTCCAAAATGTTTGTGCTCAACTCGGGGCCCAAAAGACGCAGACCGGCGGTAGCCTTGACCGCAACCGGGGTGCAAGACCGGTACTCCGCGGGGACGTTCTGCATAGCAACCTCCATGAGAGGATCCAGACTGAGAGCAGCACCTTCGGCATCCTCCTTGTAAGAGCTGAGACCAGAGCCGCCACCCTCCTTCTTCGCGGTCTGCTCGAAGACCTCGTTCTCCAATTCCGGAGTGGAACCACAGTTGTTGAATCGGTAGACGTGAATGCGGGACCCAGTGCTTCCGGCATCGATCATGAGCGCATATTGAATCAAGGGCTTGGAAGAATCAAAAGGCTTGGTGCACTTGGTGGATGAACCGGAGGTCGAAGGGGCTTGCTCTATGCAAAGAACGATTGATCAGCTTTCTTGTCGACTTGAGGCTGCGCCGGTCAAAATTTACCTTGACTGTAGCTAGAAACAGCGGAGCGAGACGGGGACAACCACAAAACGACCATAAACACAAATGCGATAATAGCGCCGGTCTTCAGGTATCGGGTTCTTTGGGTCTGTGCCATGGTGGCGGTTTGTTTGTCGAATACTCGACTAGAATTGACAGGTGACGCGAAAAGAGAGCCGTTGCTCCGGGATATAGATCGTTGACGGAAGGCTGTACTCTGATCTACAGGCTGATTAGGGGTTGGTTGATCGTCAACTCCAGTCGACATGCGAGCAATCGAGGCGATAAGCAAAAATGGTAGGCGTTATTGCCACCGAGGGGTAAAAAGAGTGACAGGGATTAAAAAAGGCCAAACGAGAAACAAGAAACCATTGAACCTCCAGAAACACCAAATCAATCCGGGAAACGGGAAAAGATAGATGTGGTGAATGTCGGGGAAGAAAAACAGGAGAACAAGAGGGAAAGGAGATCCAGGGTTTCAGGGTTGTGGCGCGTGGTGTGGCGTGTGATTACTCGATCCGGTCAAACTCCATACTCCTTCTCCTCATTCGACACGCGAGCCGTTGTCTTGGCTTCCGGAACTTCTACAAACAACTACCACCTTCAAATCTGGCCAACACTTTCTCCTCCACCCGTCAATTCCACCAAGAATAAAGAATACGCATTTTTCCTCCCGCGCTTGCCGAATTCAACATGAATCATACCCGCGGTCTCATGTCCACCGCGCAAGCTTTGCGCCAAACCTTCCTCACACCTCTCAAGAGCTCCAGATTCGGGCTTCTACAACAATCGTCCCTTCAGAATGGTCGACAACTCAGATTTTTCCAAAATTCTCCTTCTCTTGCCCTTAAAGTAGCTCGAGCTCCTGTGAAGGGTCCAATCAAGGATGAAGAGATTCGCGCTCGAACCGTGCAGGTCGTCAATTCCGAGGGAGATCTTGAACCACCAGAATTTCTATCCGATGTCCTCACAACCTTCGACCGGACCAAATACTTCCTCATCCAAGTGTCTCCCGGTGCCTTCAAAAAACCACCAGTGTGCAAAGTTATGAACAAGTTGGAATATCGAAATGCCGAGAAAGCGAAGGAAAAGGCAGCTAAAGCGGCCAAACAAACTTTCAAGCAGATTGAATTAAACTGGGCTATCGATGCTCACGATCTTGAACATCGCCTGAAGCAGTTGGCTACCTTTTTGGAGAAAGGTCGGAAAGTTGAGATCGTCTTGACTCGGAAGAAGCACAAGCGGCCCCCTACGGTGGATGAGATCAAGCATGTTATGCAGACAGTGCTGGACACTACACGAGAGGCCGGAGGCACACAGGTCAAAGCGATGGAGGGTGAGCCGGGCAAGCGTGTCATGCTCACTGTGAAAAAAGCCGACAACTGAACTGGTCGCTAAAACCAAGGATTTCAGATCTGGACCAAAGTGGAATTTGTATCATATGTATGTTATTTGTATAATCTCACGAGCTGGTAGCTCTATCAAGTAGTAATTATATTATTTGGTTAGAACGTTGAATTTGTCATTTTCGCTTCGTGCTGCCTACCTCCTGGAGAGCTTAATACATTCAAGTTACTAGTAATCTCCTTGTAACACCACCACTGCTTACAAATGTTCATGATCAGATAATTGCCGCAAACCCCAAGAACGGCTAGTCTTCACTGCAGACCATGATGTATTGGACTACTGAGGAATGAACTTAAGGACAATCACTCAAGCATTGACGATCTGTCTTATCGTACAGATTTGATGACAGCCGTAAACCTCCGCAATTCGCAGCTTCTGATTGGCGGATGTATGACTAAGCCACTCCCTGGGCCCAGAAAAATTGGGTGTTGATTCCTCCCCCATCTCTTGCTTCCCATCGACTGCTTTTCTAGCTACCCTTTTTCTATCGTTTTTGCTTTATCAATTGCAAGATGTCGGGTCTCTCTCGTTCTTTCAACATTCTGGCGCGCTCCAGCCGGGCATCCCTCCTCCGCCCCAGCGCCGTCAACCCCATCCACCATGTCTTTGCCAGCGACAAGATGGCCGCTCGTGGCCTGGCCACTGCTTTCGAGCGTACCAAGCCCCATGTGAACATTGGTACCATTGGTCACGTCGATCACGGAAAGGTGAGACTCTTGGCTCGATCTTTCGGATGTTCGCGCGCGCGTTTCTAACCTGATACCAATAGACCACCCTGACTGCTGCCATCACCAAGTACCAGGCTTCCAAGGGTCTCGCCGACTTCCTGGCTTACGATGCCATTGACAAGGCCCCTGAAGAGCGCAAGCGTGGTATTACCATCTCGTCCGCCCACATTGAGTTCCAGACCGAGTCTCGCCATTACGCCCACGTTGACTGCCCCGGTCACGCCGATTACATTAAGAACATGATTACTGGTGCCGCCAACATGGACGGTGCTATCGTTGTTGTTGCTGCCTCTGACGGACAGATGTAAGAATCGCAATTGCTCCTCTTTCATTCTCCTTTCTTTTGTGTCGCGTGAGTTTAAGGGGTTGCGCTAACAATGTTTTCCCAACCAGGCCCCAGACCCGTGAGCACTTGCTGCTTGCCCGTCAGGTCGGTGTCCAGAAGATGGTTGTTTTCGTGAACAAGGTCGATGCCGTCGAGGACCCCGAGATGCTTGAGCTTGTCGAGCTTGAGATGCGTGAGCTTCTCTCCACCTACGGATTCGAGGGTGAGGAGACCCCTATTATCTTCGGCTCCGCTCTTTGTGCCCTTGAGGGTCGCCGCCCCGAGATTGGAACTGAGCAGATCGAGAAGCTCATGGAGGCTGTCGACACTTGGATCCCCACCCCCGCTCGTGATATGGACAAGCCTTTCCTCATGTCCGTTGAGGAGGTGTTCTCCATCCCCGGCCGTGGTACTGTCGTTTCTGGCCGTGTCGAGCGTGGTCTCCTGAAGAAGGATACCGAGATCGAGATTGTTGGTGGCAGTGAAGTTCCCATCAAGACCAAGGTTACCGACATTGAGACCTTCAAGAAGTCCTGTGATGAGTCCCGTGCCGGTGACAACTCCGGTCTGTTGCTCCGTGGTATCAAGCGTGAGGACATTCGCCGTGGTATGGTCGTTGCCGCTCCCGGCTCCACCAAGGCTGCCCAGAAGTTCCTGGTCTCCATGTACGTTCTGACTGAGGCTGAGGGTGGTCGCCGCACTGGATTCGGCAGCAACTACCGCCCCCAGGTCTACCTCCGCACTGCTGATGAGCCCGGTGACCTTACCTTCCCCGGTGAGGACCAGTCTGGCCGTGTTCAGCCCGGTGACAACGTCGAGATGGTTCTCTCCACTCACCGTCCCGTCGCCGCCGAGGCCGGTCAGCGCTTCAACATCCGTGAGGGTGGCCGTACCGTTGCCACTGGTTTGATCACCCGTGTTATGGAGAAATAAATGGTTCCCTTCAATGTGAGCCTATGACTGAACTGCTTTCGTGGTCCAGTCTTTGTATTATGACAACCCCTTTTCTTTTACTGTTTGTCTGCCACTTTATATTCACAGCGTGGGAATCATCGATCAGCACGAGGGATCCGGAAGGAAGCCGGAGTTTTCGCTTGACATCTCATTCATGTACCTTTACTGTCTTGGAGATGTAGCTTGTTGTACCTTCTCCCCTCATCTTGTGGAAATTGTATTAAAAATTTTAAGTTTAAATCAAATCTCTTTAATAACTCCATTTCTATCTGATCTTGTAAGAATAAATCCTTGGTTTCAATCTGCCTTCCCAGACTCGACATTTATCTCTGGATGCTCGAAAATAGTTTGATTGGTCCACAGTTCGGCCGAAAGTAACGGACGAAATTTTGGGATTTCGGACCAATTTGGTCCGGATCGTGGATTTGGTTTATGTTGTGCGTGGAATTAAGAGCTTACATATGTAACATCTATATCACCAGGAATCGACCTACTAGCTTCAGAAGGGTATGGATCGTGCGGCATTCTTTCCACGAGCTGAAGCCGGCTGCTGGATGATAACTTTGAATAACTATTGCCACCAGATAATGCTCCTTCGCAAAAGTCTTTGATCATGGTATTGGTGTCAACTTCCAAGCTTTCTTTTACTGAAGCTTTCTCTGTAGATACTACAAGTAAAGAGTGGCGCGCAGTCCAAGTTCAAGGCATGTCTCTAGGTCGTTAGTATCTAGTAGGTCTAGGGGTATTCAACCTTGAAGTGTAAATTCATTACTAGTACGTAGTCAATGCTTCAGATGGATATAAACTCAGTCCTTGAGATGAGTAACTACTCAGTACTTGGAGAAGAGTATAAACTTGATAATTGAAGAAGAGTAAGAATTTGGTGCTTGAGATGAGTACCTACATTTACATACTCAGTATTTGAGATATGTCAGCGCCCAGTACCACTGGGGGGATCATGTTGACGCGATTTTGCGCAGGGTATCCGAAGATTAAAGGGCATACCTTACTATAGTCGATTAGATGATAATACGACCACGCACTCATATCCACCTGTGCACGCAATATCGCCCCCGAAGCTTGCATAGTTATGGCCCGGCCAAGAAGTTCACTCTTCAAGTTGCTCTTCTCTCCCTGGTGTAATACTGCGCAGAAATAACGTTGAAATCTACCCTCTCACAGAGCCTCATATTGATCATACGCATTCCCCACTGTGGGGTACGGGGTATCTCCTTCTATGACCAAGTGACATCGCGCTAGAGCCTCTCTGTCGAACAAGTTCCCCTTTTCGGCTGACTCTCGCCGGCATTAACCTCTTTGTGGTGTATTGCACATCGTTGAAGGAATCATGGACTCCTCGGTGGACGCTCAGGGTCCACCACGCAAGAGAATGCGCAAAGGCACCAAAAGCTGTGTGGAATGTAAGTGAACGGCGGGCGACCACCTGAGTCTTCGCCCCGTGAAAAAAGCGCTAAATTGATGAATAGGTCGACGTCGCAAAATTCGCTGTTCGTATGAATCTGATAGCTGCAATCTTTGCAATGAGTGTCGCTTGAGGGGCTCGAAATGTTTCACGCAGGAACAGGGCTCAGAGGACTCTAGCGTCCCGTCTGGATCTGGCCCGGCAGAGCGTTATAGCCTCCGGGAGCGAGTCACATATTTGGAGACTGTAGTAAAAGACTTAGCAAAACGATTGGATCAAACCAATGCTTCTATTTCAAAAAGTGAGATTAGAACAAGCCATTTTGCTGAATACCTGACTTGTTGCTAACGCCCTACAGCAGCTGGTCAAGCAACATCGGGCAACTTAACGCCCGTCTCCACTACAGAACCTGATAGACTTGGTCCGTCGAGTGAAAAGATTGAAAATGCACCTGTGCTGCAGTTGTTTGATAATTATCTCGTCAGTCGCCGCGATGACCCATCTATTAATGATCAGTTTATGGGCGCGAATGATACGTCCCCCAAGGCTCAAGCTGTCAGACTTGAGCTCATATCATTATTCCCATCTGATCAAGACATACAAAAACTTCTGGCCAAGTGCTCTCACTTGTGGTGCATGTGGGAAGAGGACGTTTCGGCATTGCACAAAGTCTTTGCTGCAAAGAATCACGTTCCAGATACACTGGTCGCACCTGCGGATGTAGCGAAAGCGCTTGTGTGCCTGTCTATCAGCGCCCTTCAATCTCCCCGTGAATTTGACTTCAACGCGCTGCAAAATCCGATAGATGCCCAAGAATTCGCCTCTCGGTGCTGCGAAACAGTTGACAGACTGATCATCCGGGATGATGACTTCTCAGCAACCCTACCCGGCATAGAATGCCACCTGCTGCTTTCAAAATTTCACATGAACGAGGGCCGATTGCGGAAAGCATGGCTGATCAATCGTAGAGCGATTGAACTAGCTCACTTAGCCGGCATGCACTTGTCGACAAGGACTCAGCAGCCGTTGGACACTTTGTTTGAGAGGCGGCTCAAAATTTGGTGTTCGCTGGCTACGTCAGATCGATCTATCAGTCTGATACTTGGTCTTCCATATGTTATTTCTGATGCATATTACATACCACAAGTCGAACGACGTTTGAAGTCAGCGGAATCTGCTGCAGAGCAGTACATGCTACGGATCGGTATCATCACTGGCCATATGATCGATCGCAATTCAAAGCCCACTGAGATGAGTCTTGAGAATACTTTGAAGCTCGATCAAGAGCTTATGGATGCTTGGAATGCAGTTCCGAGCTGTCAGTTGGGCCCGGAACCTGGCCCAAACGAAAAGACAGAGCAATTTTTGGAACGAATACCGCTGCAGTTTATGCCCAAGGTTATGAGGGCCCTTCTTCATCTACCGTTTATGTTGAAGTACCCTCATGATTCGAGGCTCATCTACTGTCATAAAATGGCTATCCAATCTGCCCGAGAGGCGTTGGTCTACTACAAGATTCTTCGATCAACGGCTCGGTCCTACTTATGCAAGATCTTCGATTTCATGGCTTTTACCATGGGTATGCTGTTGATCCTTCACCTCAATGGATACTCTGAAGAGTCACCAGATTATAGCAAAGTAGACGACGAACGAGACTGGGAGCTTGTAAGGGAGCTTATCGCCATATTTCGTCAAGCTGCTGCCCAGAGTGGCGGGTCCGTTGCCGCCGAGTCGGCCAATATCTTCAGTGAGATGTACAGGTGTCGATTACAACAGGACAAGGAGAATTGGGATCCAGCCGCTAGCTGCAAAATCACCATTCCTTATTTTGGGACAATTACCGTGGGCGCAGGTGCTAAGTTTGCGGCTTTCAGAAAGAAAGGGCAGCTGGCTCCCGGTGTGTCTAGTCAAGGTGATCCAAGTCTTTGCATCGCAATAGCCCAAAAAACTCCTACTCAGCTGTTCACTCCACCTTTCTCGGACCCAGATTGTGTGTCAAACGCCCCGAACAACACCAGCAGCGGTCATACCCCGGTCACCGAAGCGACAGACAGCTACTCTGGTCAATCACTTCCGACGAATGGCGATATTACAGCGAATTCTTTTGCAGGCTTGGAAGTTAATCCTTTCAGTGGCTTGTTTGATGACATTGGACAGTACATGTTTCCGAATCCCAGTGTGGATCTGGGACTCGATCAAGGATGGAATCTAGACTGGTTTGATGGTAACATGCAACCACCGTAATATTAGAGGCAGATCAGCATCGGTGGAAAGAACCTTGAAACTGACTGTTGCTTTTTGTACATATCAATCAATTGATCAATATCAAGAATCAAACATTTGAAGAATCAGTTTTGATTCTTCAAAGGAGGCATGTATTATTCTATCCCTACATACATAAACCTTCAATGTTGGAATTTCGTACGCTATGTATGCAAAATCCAACCATTTTGCAGTACTTGAAATCAATTAGTCACTTCAATGTTCAGTCCGGCACTCCGTTTTCTTGGGCAGGGTTGACTGACGTCGAATTTCCCCTTTGAATAATGCTTAGACGCCTTGTCCTGTAACAAAATATGTAGGCTCATGCACATGTGGAGTTCATCAATGGGTATCTTCCTACTCTATTTACATGGCGGGGTGACCTATCCACCTGCTCGGACTTGAGGCGTTCTTGAAACTGGGCCGTATTGCATTTGTCTCGTGCTGCTCAGCAATGACGGAGAAATCCCAGTGCTGAAGCTCTTTACCAGAGAGACTATGTACATGTGATCATCAGATACTGACCAGATATTTGGTATCTATTCGTCAACTCAATTGGAATTGATTTGCCGATCTTGTGCTTCCAGCAGACCCAGTCCATATCAATATATAAGTGTATCGTCCTTCAGTTCGGGAAGAACATACATCACAACCAAGGGGATCATTCGTCCGTTTTCTTCAGCTGCCAGACTTGTCGGACACCCACCGGACGGTATACTACTTAGTAGTACGTACCAAGCCTGAGATCGACAAATAACTGCGCAATTACTCCCCAGAAAATAATTGATTGGATGACCTTGAAGAAAATCAATGTTAACATCTATTCAAATATTTTCTAGTACGTACACTGGTAGGCACTGAATACTTGCACTTGTACCAGTAGGTGGGGAAGAGGTTCATTAGATACTAGTGTGTTTGCAGTCTGAGGTTAGTGAACAATCATATATGTGTATCATCGAGTTCTTACTAGCAGAAAAGCTCAGAACATGTTTAGCTAGCTTATGGTCGGTTTTTACTCACATTGCTTGAACAAAGAGATGGTTATGTAATGAAGTAATTACTAACTAGTAGAACTGGACAATTTAACTGTAGTTCACGAGTTTAAACCACGAGCTCAACATAAAGTCCAATTATCTTGACTACCTCGGACCTTTTGAATTGTACTCGTGCCTTGGCCTTGTGATCCACCCGCTGTACGGAGTACGGAGTATCGGCGCCAGGTGTTTACTTGATCCACCTTCCCTCCCCCAAACCTCCTAGTTCCCGCTCTCCTTGTTCTCGCCACTCCTCATCGGCGATCTGTCCCCACAACACCACAACCTCAAGGGAAAGCTGTGAAGATGACTGAACGCCCATCGGGACTGGGCAGGACCCCAACCGCACCTCCTATCATGGCAAATGGCCATTTTGCCACGATCGGTAACAATGCGGATGCTGCCGCCGCCTATGAGCATGGCGTGCAGGTCATCGATGGAGATAAGGAGTTCAAGTACGACTGACCCCTCTATTTTGCGCTTCGACTGCACCTTTTCCAGCTACTAGTACTGACAGCGCTCCGATAGTCCGAACCTAGCCAAGTACCTATCCCTTGAAGATGTCACCCCGGCCGGTTTCAATTACCACCTCATCTCCGTGTTTGGATCGCAGTCCACCGGCAAGTCCACCCTGCTGAACCACCTCTTCGGCACCCAGTTCTCCGTAATGTCAGAGCTGGAGCGCAGACAGACGACCAAGGGTATCTGGCTGTCGAAGAATAAAAAGCAGGGGGAAAGTGCCACCGCCGACGGATCGCGCATGGCAGACAATATTCTGGTGATGGATGTTGAAGGTACCGATGGTCGCGAACGAGGAGAGGACCAGGATTTTGAGCGCAAGAGTGCTCTTTTTGCGCTTGCGACAAGTGAGGTCCTTATTGTCAACATCTGGGAGCATCAGGTGGGTCTGTACCAGGGAGCCAACATGGGTCTCCTGAAGACCGTATTTGAGGTCAACCTGCAACTATTCCTGAAGGACAAGAAGTATGCACAATGGCCATGACACGTTTTTTAATATTTGATTCGGGCGCTAATTGGTTTTCTTAGTACTACGCACCGATCCCTCCTTTTCTTTGTTATCCGTGACTTCATCGGCACAACCCCACTAAAGAACCTCCAAAAAACATTATTGGAAGATCTATCCCGCCTTTGGGACACAATTTCCAAGCCAGCTGGCTTGGAAAAGTCAACGATTCATGATTATTTCGATTTCCAGTTCTATGGACTGCCGCATAAGGGTTACCAGCCCGATCAGTTCGTGGCGGAGGGCAAGAAGCTTGCCTTACGGTTCCGCGAGGGCTTCCGTGACCCCAAGAGAGATGCGCTCAAGGGCGAATTCTCGGAAGGAGGCGTCTTCTTGCCAGAATATCACCGGCGCATTCCGGCGGATGGATTTTCGCACTACGCCGAGGGCATCTGGGACCAGATTGTCAACAACAAAGACTTGGACCTTCCCACACAACAAGAACTACTGGCTCAGTTCCGCTGCGATGAAATTCTGCGTGAAGTGATGATTGGTTTCGATGAGGCCATCACCGCCTTCGAGGAAAAGCAAGCTGAAGCTGTTCGTTTGGGAGCCCCGGAGGTGCTCGGGGGGCTGGGTGTAGCCATGCGTGCCGCCCGCTCTAAGACTATCAAGGGCTTCGAAACTGAGGCCAGTCGATACCACAAGGGTGTTTATCAGCGCAAGAAGGCTGAATTGGAGGGCAAGGTTGATACTCGGCTGAAAGCTCTTTTCCATGGCCAACTCTCAGCAGCGCATAAATCCGGCATTCGCGATTTCAGTGATACAGTAACCGAGACCGTCAAGTCTGGCCAGAAGAAGGGTGGCAACTACGATTTTGCTGAGATTGTGAACAAGGAAACCAAGATTTCGTTGGAGAAGTTCCAAGAGGTAGCAAAGTCCACTGTGGTGGAAGGCACACCTTGGAGCAATTATAAACAAGAGTTGAAGCTGTACGAAAAGGAACTGTCTGAGGCTAGTGCTCGCCTGCGAAGAGATGAGATGAGACGCCTCGCAAGCCGTGTTGAGCGTTGGGTGCAGTCTCGTCTGGGTGAATCTGTCGGGCTTGAATTTAACAACCTTGGCTCCGGTCGTGCCGGCAGTGGCGCCCCAGAGGATGGCGAAAAACCCACTGAGAAGGCATTTTGGGATCGGGTCTGGAATGTTTTCGTCGAAACTGTTCTTGACGCGGAACGGAGATTCACCAACCGGGCTAGCAGTTTTGATGCCAGCCTTGAGGAGGTTGATGTTGGACTTTGGCGCCTGCGTCGTAAATCATGGGGCGTTTTGCGTGCTAAGATTGACGAGGAAATGACTGAAGGCAACTTGCTCCTGAAGCTGCGTGAGAACTTTGAGGACAAGTTCCGATATGATGATGATGGTGTCCCGCGCATCTGGCGCCCGACAGATGACATTGAGGGCATCTACACTCGTGCCCGCGAGTCTACCTTAACGTTGATTCCTCTGCTTTCTCGATTCCGTCTTGTCGAGACATCGGCCCCGCCACCACTCGACCGGTGGATTGGGCATACCCCCACTTCGGCCACAGCTGCTGACGAAGAAGACTTGCCTCCTATCGGCGGAGTTGATGAAGATGAGGGCAAGAGCCTAGAAGAGGAGATGACAATTCTTGGTGATGCGAAAAGGCAGGAGCTCACCGTGCGCTTCAAGAAAACAGCCGATGGCGTATACGTCGAGGCTAAGCGGAGTGCCATTGGTGGAATTACCCAAGTACCGCTCTACTTCTATGGCCTGCTGATTGCCTTGGGATGGAACGAGATCGTTGCGGGTAAGTTTTATGCATCTTTTCGTCCCATGGGATATATTAGTTACTAACATCAATCGTGTTTCCTCAGTTCTCCGCAACCCGGCCTACTTCTTCCTGCTGTTTGTGTGTGCCGTGGGCGCTTACATCACCTACCAGCTTAACCTGTGGGGACCTATCTTGAAGATGACAGAGGCAGCTTCGCAGCAGGCCCTCGTGGAGGGTAAGCGCCGCCTGCGCGATTTCCTCGAGTCCTCCGATACTGGTCGACAGGCTATGGCGATGTCAGCTGAGCGGACAGGCTCCTCGAGCCGTACGGAAGAGTATGAGATGTCCGACATTAAAAAGTCCAGCTCCAAGGACAATGATGACTTGGATGACTTGTAAATTCTTTGTCTACTACTTGCTACTTTGCGTCGAATACACCTTGTATCTTTCCCCTTGGAGATAGTAGATTTTTTTTTATAACGGTGGCATTGGATGATTTAGCAACCCACCGATTTTGTACTAAACAATGAACCATGCATTTGAAATTTTCGGTCTAATGGAGGTTTAAATCGGTCAATTGAGCTAAATCACCCAAGATAAAGCTTGGTAAAGGCTTGCACAGATGATAAAATTAAAGATGCATCCCGTAGTACGGTGGACCACTAGGGGCGGCTTGGAGTCCACTCGCCTCATTCCCCGACTGAGTTGCGGGGTCATCCCCACGTCAACCCGGACTTGCTCCGACGCAGGGTTCCATTGCTTTCCTATTTAACAGCTATTTACCAAAATCCACCCGCTGACCCTGGTCTTTCAAATTCTCAATTTCGTTTTCTCACAAGTTTCTACAGCTATCAAGCTACGGCAGTTACCTGAGTATAGACCGAAAGCCATTCGCACAACTTATCACCCCGCATCTACAACATCGCCGGTACTACAATCAACATGGGTGCACCACTACCAGAGAAATTCGATGATTTACCCGACAAGCGCCGGTACTGGCCCGGTGCGCCTGGGTCTGAGGAAGAAGGCCTAGGCATGCTCCGCCTACTGACACCAGAAGTCGTGGCAGATGCCGCGCGAACGCAAATCCAGACCGGCGAGCGAGTATGTCTGAACTGGGATATCGAGAACTTGACTCCACCAGGTACCTGCCCAACCTTCCCAAACAAAAGATCCAAGCAAAGCCCAAATACCTCATACTAACAATGTTGCCCCAGGGTTCGGCCGCAAGCCATTCGAGCACCGCATCAAATGGGTAGCTGAGGGCGTCGCCTTTGACGACGAATACCACTTCAACCCCCAACAATCCTCCCAATGGGACGGACTTCGTCACCACAACGCCCCAGCCCCAACCCCCGAAGACCCCTCCCGCCGCGTCTTCTACGGCGGCACAACAGCCACCGAAATCAAGGACACCGACTCCCCCCGCATCGGCATCGGCTTCTGGGCCAAAAAGGGCATCGCAGGCCGCGGCGTTCTAATCGACTACGTCTCCTACGCAAAGAAAAGAGGTATCCCGCTGAACGCACTCACGCGCCAAACAGTCTCCCTGGACGAGGTGCAGGAGATCGCTGCCGAGTGCAACATCACCTTCCAGCGTGGCGATATCTTTTTCCTGCGCGTCGGTCTCCCGGATACATGGGCTGGGATGTCGGCTGAGCAGCGGCTGGAATATAGTCAGCAGTCTATGCCGCAGCATGCGGGTATTGAGCAGAGTGAGCGGGTGTTGAGGTTTATGTGGGATAATCATTTTGCGGCGGTGGCGTCGGACGCGGTTAGTTTTGAGGTCTTCCCGGCTGTGAATGAGGAGTTTGATTTGCATCATCATCTTTTGGCCGGATGGGGTGTTCCTATTGGGGAGATGTTTGATTTGGATGGGCTTGCTGAGACTTGTCGGAGGCTTGGGAGGTGGAGTTTCTTTGTTTCGAGTAGTCCGTTGAATTGTGCGAGAGGCGTGTCTAGTCCGCCTAACTGTATGGCTATCTTTTAGAGTGAAGACTAGTCCATTCAACATTCAATGGTTGGTTTCTCCTGATTCCGAGAAACTATTAAAGCACATCCGCTATAAAGACTTACACACCCGACCTCTTGTGTTTAGTCCAATAGTGAACTTCAATTTCGAATGTTGATTTAACATTATTGCTATATCGACTAAAATACTGAATACCTTGTCGAAACATAGCTCCATTTGAATATCAACCTTGGAAGCCTTGGTTGGGTACCATGGAGCGATTTATTTTCAGTCGCCACCTCCACACGAAGCTCCTAAAACCCTCCAATGACATCTGGAATCTAGCATTATTGCAAAACCCAATTTCCAAAATCTAGAACTGGAGCGACAACAATGATTGGTTCATCTAGTTCATCTCATACGGAGTCATATGACGGACATCATCATCATCACCATCATGACCTTGTGCCAGGCAGAGAACAGTCATAAATACCCATGAACCTCTCTTGGAAGTGTTTTCAATCTGCCCTGCGCATCACTGATCTCTCAAAGAATTATCAACCCCAATACCTCAACAATTCAGTCAAAAATGTACCCGGCTCTAGCAAAGCGCCACCTCCTAAGGCCCTCCACGGCCCAAGTCACCCAGCTAGCGCGGGCTTCGGTCCACAACAAGGCCCACTCAAACATGAAACCTGATGAAGAATGTACATTAAGATACCCGAATTATACTCCGAATCAATCAGGAACTAACATGTTACCTCTATCTCCAGTCTTCGTCAATACTACATTCCCCGATGATTTCGAGAATTCAACAATGTTGAGGGATGAGCTACGTCAGAAAGAGGCTGAGGCTAAGGCTTCAAAAGGGCCGTGGGATAAAGTAAGGCTTACAAGTTTTCTTGGTGGATGGAATTGAATCAAGAAGCTGATTGTTGCAGGCTACTATCGAGGCGCATAAGCAGGACATCTTCGAAAGTCTCTACCCCCATGATGCAAAGAGTGGCAAAGCTCCCAGTACCTCGAAACAGAAGAAGGCTCAGCCCGAGCCGGAAAGAGCTCCTGAGTTGGATGAAATGTAAAACAATATAGCGAAAAGCTCCACTCAAATGTTTTTATTGTTTCGTTTTGATGGCTTGTCTGGCGTGACTTGAAAGCTTGGATCTATGGACATCTGGAATATCTATATCTCTTTTTGGAAGTTTTGTGTATTTAGTGGCAACAATCTAGGTCTCAAGATGTGCACGGTATACTTGTTGTTACCTTCCAGATGTCACCATCGACTACATACTAGTATGGAATCAGTTGATCCTAGTAGAGATAACCTTGAATGTTTTAATCGCAGCAATAAACTAGCCCTGAAGTCCACGCACAGGTGTCCTTCCGAGACTTCTGTTTAACAGTGAGCGCTGAGGGTGATAGGTAAGAAAGAAGATATCTCGTTGCTCTTTATATTCGCGTATACAAATTTGGTTGAACAAATGAAGCAACAAAACTGCATGTGTAAATCATAATAAAATCAAATGTCAAATTGGAATTCAGATCACAAATACACGTATTTACAATTTGCTTGAGACAGATTGAGGAATATCCTTCGTATCATAAAGATCCTTGTGGGCAAGTTTGATCATGTCCGCGCCCTAGAGTTTCGTTAGCCTTGTCATGGCGTAAGTAACAGTGTTCAGGTATGTTTCTCACCTTCTCTCCAATCATGTACACCGAGTTCTGGATACGGCAGTCAGGGATAACAGGTATGACCGAAGCATCCGCAATTCTGAGGTTGTGCACACCATGCACTCGAAGCTTCGAATCAACCACACCCTGGTAAATACCCTTCGAGAGACGTGCTGTACCACAAGGGTCTTGAAAATATTAGCATGGAAATACACTTAAAGTAGTTGTCAGAGGTATTGGGGTACTCACGGAATCCAGTCTGGCTTCGGTCTAGAACAGCCCGGTGCATCTCTTCGTCAGAGTGAAGAGGCATCTTCCACGGGTATTCGCCAAGGACAAGATCCTTGAATCCAGCACCGCTGGTCAGGACATCATATGTCCAACGAACACCCTCCCGCATAGCAAGGATATCCAAGTCGTTGCCAAAGAAGTTCAGATTGATGTTTGGCTGCACAAGGGGGTTGGCGTTGTGCAGGGTGACTTCGCCCTCGGACAGGGGTCGCAGCAGGTCAACAATGACAGTCATGTAGTTTCCCTTCTCGGGAACCGGGTAGTGCCACTGGAACGCAGTGCTGAACATTCCGACGAAATCAAGCTCGAAATGAGGCTGGCCTGCTGGTCCGAAGGGATCCAGTCCACCATTGGCGGCCTTGGCCTCGCGATAGGTGGCATAGTTCTCCAAGCGTTTGTCGATACGCGGGAAGCCCACGAGCTCGAGGAGTCCGGAGCTGATGGGTCCTGTCTTGTCCTTCTTGTAGGCGCTCACTGCCTGGTCATTGAGAGGGCCGGTTCGGAGGATGTGATCATCTAGACCGAATCCATCTTTGATCTGGAGAACGAAGGGCACAATCGGGTGATCCAAAAGATGCTGGCCAACGTGAGGAGAGTCAACGATGGTGGTGATACCGTGTTTGGCGAGTTCTCCTGTCGGGCCGACTCCACTCAACATGAGAAGCTTGGGTGTCTCGAAGACACCTTGCGATAGGATCACTTCCCGGCTGGCGTAGACACTGATCTCAGTACCCGTGGCTGCGCTGATCACAGCGACACCAGAGCAGACCTTTGTCACCGGGTCAATGATCAAGTGCTTTGACTGGACCCCATAGAGAATTGTCACATTCGGCTTATTCTTGAGATACAAGAAGCTGCCCTGGCGCTGGCCACCGTAGATGGTGTCTACACAGTGGGTGAGACCCCGCATCTCACCAGAGAAGATGTCCTCGGTCAAAACCTCACCCTTGGATACCCACGCCTTGGTAAGAGCATCGCGGAACGGCTTCATTTCCGGCACCAATTCGGCATGGGAGATATTGACCGGGCCACCGGTCCCGATCTTGCTCAGCTCAGCAGAATACAGCTTCTCGTCGTCATGGTAAGTGGCACATTTGCGCAGATAGTCAACGCAGCTATTCCAATTCCAGTCTTGACCACCAAAATTCTCCCATTCATCGAATGTCGGCTTGGAACCGGGGATCCAGGTGAAGTAGTTGGCACACGAACTGCCACCTAGGGTCTTTCCACGGGTGTTGGGCTTTTCAATTCGCTCATAGTCGTCGCGCTTGACCATGGTCGTTTTATAAGACCAATCATACTTGCTTCCACGAAGATCAAAGGCCTTGGATGGGGTAGTGATTTCTTCGATCTGATCTGGGTTTGGAATGCCGGCTTCAACGACCAAAACGCGGACATTGGGGTTTTCGGCGAGGCGACCAGCAACCGCGTTACCGGCTGTACCACCGCCCACGATGATGAAGTCGTACTCGGAGCCGTTGGAAACAGTTGCCATTTTGAGAAATTGATTCTGGATTAATCCGAAAGGTGTCGTAGATGTATGAAGATGTGACTTGTGAAGTCTCTTGTTTTGTTTTGTTTTGTTTTGTTTTGGTCTGAATGCCAGAAACAGACCTCTGGACGAGAATGCATGTCGACTTTATACCTTCTTCTGCCCTACAGGGCTGCCGCCAGCGATGGTCTAGACAAGCGTTTCACTGCCGGGGTTCCGTTGGGCAGGACGAGGTGCCGAGTGATGTCCGATGCACAGAGCTACATTCCGTGTAACAGATACGAGGAGATCCCAGTTGAGGAGAAGCACTTGAAAAAGTCAATGCAGGTGAGACCAGCCATTGCTTACTGTATCCCCTCATGAGGAGAGACGACCGATCTCTCCGCATGAGAGAACCTTGTTGGAGTGACCAATGAGCAAATCTATTCGACGCCATTGTCACTCCAAGTCCCGAGCCGAAGTCGCCGAAGCTCGGAAATCACTCGGTAATGGCTCGGCTTTTCGCTGGCGAGTAGCCAGTTGGTTGTTGGAGTTGGGTGTCTGCATAATGCAGCAATAAAGTGCAGAATTACTCTGCAGTCAGCTTCGCTTTAATTATTTTACGCAACGGTTAATATCGTGAAGGCGCAATTAGGGAGTTCTTGCATATCTTGCATCACGTCATGACTATTTAAAAACATCAATGTGCAGTCGGTGTTTTCTCTCAATATGTATGTTACAAAGTACATTACATCTGAGAATTTTACGCTCTCATGCTCCGAGTATGTGACCGTACTGACGGAGTTAATTCGGACATCAAGTCTACATAGATCTCTATCCGACTTTGGACCTTCGATTCCCTTGCTAAAAATTTTATGCAGGGCAATCTATTGTTCAGTACGGGGTAAAGATGATTTAGACGGCACACCTACTATATCTCTGCTTAATTTAGAAGTCATGCCAACTATGTGTTCATGTATGTAAGATGGATTAATGCACGATTCATAATCGACATAATCAGAACTCTTGGCCCTTGCCATCAGGTGACTGATGCCCCGCGCTAAGCTGACACCCGCTCTAGAGGCGCACACCTTGCATAGAACTTGCTACTCATTGTTATTACTCTAAGCTCTTTCAATTACCATGGCAGACCCTTTGAGCATTACCGCGGGCATTGTAGGCATTGTGGTACCTGCTTTGCAAGGTGTCCGACTCTTAGGAGAGGAGTTGAAGCAGATAAGAGATGCTCCAGAAAATGTCGCCGCGCTGAGGGAAAGTATAGGCTCAGTGGAAAGATCTCTCGTTACTCTCGAGACGATCGGAGACAAAGCATGGGAGTCTCTCGGAATAGCTGAGAACACCAAGACGACGATTAGAATATGCGGTGAAACGTGCGACGAATTCAGACTTGACCTGCAACGCTGGACCAAACACTCGCAGGGCGATACCCTGTCTCTGCGGGACCGATCGAAGATTGGGTTTTGGAAACAGCAACCCATTCGGTCTATGGAGAAGAAACTCCACAACTGTCAAGTTACTATCACCGAAGTTGTCAGTATAGCAACACTGTATGTAAAGCTTAGGGTCAGGCTGTGTGGTCTGTATACTATGAACATACGCTGACAATCCATGGTTCTTGTAGCATTAGCTCATTGCAGCATTCTCATATCACAGAAGTCGCGCGAATTGAAAAACAACAAGAAGTCACAATGGCTGTTCAAAAAGCGGATTTACAAAGTACAGACATCTCTGCGCGGAAGAAAGAGCTCAGAAGCTGTGATTTGGATGACGACGAGATCCAAGACGCTTACTATCAACTTAAACAAGAACAGAAAGCGCTGGATTTGTCGCAACAGTTACTGAAGGAATTGTTGGCTAAGATCCAGGAGCCTGTCATCTCGCAAATCGCAGCCAAGATGAAGGAACAGTCGATCACCGTGACATTTGGTGGAAAAAACAATGTTAATTCAGGAATCCAGTTTGGTGTCAACAATGGTAACTTGAGCAATTTGACGTTTGGTGCTGCTAATCACCATTGAAACTTGAAGACATAAATCAAACTTAGGGATAATATAGCAAATATGAAAAATAAAGTCACAAGTCGTTTCACTGTGCCCCTCCCCTCCCAAACCGATAAATGTATCCTGCCTTTTATCCGGACATGGCACTACCACAATAGAATGAAAGCGGACATCTGGAGAGCAAAGTGTGACCTTGAGAAGTTGACAGATAGCCATGCATACTAGTGGTGACTGAAAATTATGTATTATTGCTAACATTTGAACATTGAAAATAGGCGATATGAACAGGAAATTGATAACACAAATGGTGAATAGGGCCAAAATTTGGAATGTTCACGACGCATTGACAGTGCTCTTTGGATCAGACGTCAACCTCACAGTGACACAGGATTTCGGGTCCGAGTTGGCCTTTCCGTCCACTCTGTAAACTCTTCTCATCAGGTTATAATAATCTTGTTCTGACTTTTGAGAGTAAATTCGATCTCGCGATTGTGCGACTCCGTCCACATCTACCAGGAAGTTTGTAGCAAAAAGCCGAAGCCCTTCCGGAAACTTGCACACTGTCGGAAACCAAAATTTCTTCGAATCGGGGCCCGCAAGGGGGGATGGAGACTTGAAAGATATACCGTAGGTTTCGACATCACTGTCTTTCATCACCACCAACGATCTGTTTTGTTTTGTTTTGTTTTAGTTAGCATGCCAATGATCAATATGCTTCTTGGAGAGAAAGTAGGCTTACGCAGCAAGTGCTTCTTTGGGCATATTCTCAGCACGAGATACCCCCATCTCGATCATGTGGAAATTATAGGCTCTCGCATCAATCCAAATGAGACGTCCAAAAACATCGTAAGTAAAAATATTCTTGTCGACCTCCAGCCCACCCCAAGGTGCGCTAATATCGTACTCTGCTGAGTTATTTGCGAGATAGATATGTCCATCCTTGCCCGATACGAGAGTTGCCGTTTGGCCAGCATCCTGGATCAGACGGAAGCCATTTGTCTTTGGAAGCTTCCGCAGCTTATTCTTGTCCTTGTCTTTGTTCTCAGCAGAAAAGTGCTCGTCCTCGTAGATGACGGGTTGGGGTGGAGTAAGTTGAAGTGTCTTATTGGAAGCAAGATTCTGTTCGCCTCCAACGGACTCTGAAACCTTCTGTAGTACCTCGTCAGTCGCATTTGTCGAGGCATTTGGGTCAGTATTTTTCAAAAAGTCGGTGTCTTCAACCTGCGAAGAATTCCACCCCTGTTTACTAGAGGAAGGTTAGTCTAGTCCAATATCATGACCTGCATACAATACTTACGAAATGCAGCCGAAGCCCGTCTCATAAAATGTGAAACCCAAGTTCTTGAACTCGTATTCCCATATTCCGAGGGCCGAGGAGTAGATACGGTTTTTTGCCCCAGCGCGGAGCTCTATCCCATTGTCACAGGCATGTTTTTCACCATATGAATATCCGGCAGTCAGGTAGAGAGAAGGTGCTGTGTAAACCCCAATCGCCTTCTTCCAAGTACCAGTAAGAACATCGATAGCAAGCTCAATTCCAACTGGCAAAGCGAGGTCCGCAGTTGCAATGACGTTTCCTTTCTGAAACTCAAAGATTGGCTGGAAAGATGGATTAAACCCAGATGCCTTGTTGTTCTCAGTTTGAATATCTAGAGCGATTTCTCCTGGCGCGATAGAGAACCTTCCTCCGGCTATGAATTCCGCATGTGAATCAACATAGTTACTGGCGGCGGCATTCACAGAGACTTGAGGGCCAATGGTGATAACTTTGGGAATTGTGAGAGGAGACAAGGCCACAGAATACAGCTCTTTTTCCAGAACTGTATTGATCCCTCCTTTTCCTGCCTTATCTTTGAACGCCTTGGCATCAGTTGTGATGTTGAATATCGCATCGAATATGAACGGGTCGTGGTTGTTCAACGATACTCGTGCCCTGTAAACACCTTTAGTGATGCTGAACGACAACGCTCCTTCAAAGCTCAGATTTCCCTTTGCTCCACAGCTGTTGCATACAACCATCGCTCCGGCGCCCGGTTTGGAGAGAACAAAATTGGTTTCTGACAATCCGACTTTGTGCAAAAGCGCCTTTGCATCGTTGGCACTTCCTGCAAAGTTCCCGCCAAATGAACCAAAGTCAACTGGTAGCTTGGAACCACCAGTTGTATAATCAAACTTAATATCTGCATGGTATTCCTCTTCGAATGGAACACCAAATACCACCATAACTATTTTTGCGGCGATGACTGCAATCTTGACGATAATTTCCACAGCCTTTTTCACTGTCTCCGCTAATTTTTGAAGCGAGTTGAATACAGACTGTCGGGATTCATCAGCGCAATTCGAACCCTCTATAATCCAAACAATTCAAACTCACATTTATAACCCAGTTGATACCTTCAACAATCCAGGAAAATAAACCTCGCTTAGCAAGACCATTATAGTCTTCATCGGATAGGTAGTCAAGACCAATCTCGTACTCATCGGGGATATCAATGTTAATAGAACTTGCATTGGTTCCGAAGAAATTCAAAACTGCCGAGGCATTCTTGGTAAGGTCGACAGTTCCGCGAGGAAAGGTTTCGTTCAAGCCTTGGAGGTCGTCCCCCGTACCATTGAGCTTATGGGGTATATTCCGATACTGGCGCATTGTTGTGTCCGCTTTGGAAGCTTTGACATGTCCTTTAACTGGCTGTCGTTTGTTGATATGTGGACTCCGATATGTTCCCCAATTCAGGTCTCCATCATGAATTTCCTGTTCATCCGAGAGCGTAGTAGCTACTCTCGTACAATTTCCATGGAAGGAAGGGCGGGAGGCAACAAAGAAAGAACGGTATTCTCCTGTGAGATGGCCACATCCGTGATGGTAGGTGACGAGATTGAACGACGAGGCATTGTATTTTTTCCACGCATTCTCCACGGTATGCATTGCCTCGGAGTTGCTGAAACAGATATCAATGGATCGGTTGCCACATTTGACTTCTTTGATGTGGCTCGAATGCTCCAACACAACCGTAGGTCGCGAAAAAGTAGCATACAACCGACCATGCTTTGCACCATGGAGAGGAGCTATGAGTGTTCAAAGGGGTCAGTGCTCTGAAGACAACGGCCACTGCCTATGTACCTACCTTCCTAGGTATAGTTTGGGTTTTACACTTACGCCTGTGGCCTTCTTGGCTGTAATACAATTCTTTGGAATCTTCCGGGACCAAATGTCTGTGGTCTTGGGGGTCATGCTCAGGGTGTAGAGCAGGATACATGTAAACACCATCACGTGCAAAGGATGGGGGCACCTGCAGCATATCCTCGTGGGCTCTGTGCCTACCGCTAAAGGCTGACGCAAGGCCCATCAAGACCAAAAAGGCCATAGATTGGACGAGCTTCATTGTGGGGGGATTTCCGATGCCAGTAGTGCAGCACTGTACAAGTAATTGAGTAGGGACTGTATAGGTTAAGAAAAGACACACATTTGCTACTGGCAATTGGCCTCATATTTATATGCTCAATTGGCACTGTTCAAGTGTTTTGCGGGATGTTGAAGAGGCCATGGTCATTGTTGACATCATTTTTCCGTGGATTTGCTGCCAAACCTTGACAAATTATCCAATTCAAGTAACACAAAAAAGCAAATGCTGGTGAACAAATATTGGTATGGCTGGCCATGATCGAATAGCGACGCTCAGATTGACACTTTCTTTTTTTTCAATACCATTCCAAGCTCGTATAGCTGCTACAGGCGATCCAAAGTGATGATCCATATCTCCAGCCCCTCATTTTCAATGTTGTGGAACATTGTTAGCTTTGATGATCAATCCACTATTGAAATAAGCTTGGAAACCCCTGAATCCTGGTACCACAAGAGTCATGTGGCAGTAGATAGTTACCTAATGGGTGCTCAGTGGCATCTAACTCGAACCTTTGGATTGATTTGATATATTTGATTAGTCTGAGATCTACTCCGTATATATATGTTGTATTGGACTATTGACCAAAAGGGCCCACCAATGATGCAAGAATATGCACCTGGAAATCACACTGCACATGCCTGAACCCTGGAGTATTTCAGCCGCAGTGGATCTTTAATTTGAATACTCCAGTGGAGATTCATGGCAGATCTCGGGAGGTCCGGAGCTCCCCCTGAACATTCAATTCCAATGCCTCTTGAATCTTCAAACATTTGAAGATTCCAAGCACTTGAGGTTGGAATACTTCAAAGTTATCGGTGCCGAGATATACATGGTATTGATACTTTCCATTTTCAATTTTGTGATGTTTACAGCCCCATTCAAATGTTTTCTTTTTCAGATAATATCGATCGCACAGTTCTGCCAGCATTTCTCTCTACATGTATTCATGAAAACTCAAGTCTTCAAATATCTCCAAGGCGATCGTTAGACTCCCCCAATCCACCGTGAACAAGAATTGCATTCAATGTTCAAAGCCGCAACATCGGCATCAAACCAGCTTCGTGCAACTGGAAGCTTACTTCCTTGCAAGCCCACTGCCTCCCACTTTTTGTTCCCAAAGTCAAAGGCCCAAACATCACTCATCATATTTCCCACGCCCTAGTGTCCCAATGAACTGAGATCCTGCTCCCCAAATAAAGTATTAAGATAAGGCCGTTCTCCGACAGAGATCGGCAGCAACGCACTAACACTCCGTGGTGTCGGGCCATCCTTTCCATCCGTTGGGTACCCATGCCAGACCCAAAAAGCAGTCTCAATCGTATAGATATCCACGTTCCCACCATGTTCGGTCTTCCCATCAAACCCGTTCATCCGATACAATTTGCCATCCACAAAAGCTATCGATGTACCACCGCGAGGAGGATCGAACGCTGGCGCGAATTCTGTCCACTCTTTACGCGAAATACAAAAGGCCCATAAGTCGCCATGTCGTCTCTTTTCGGGACAACCAGCGTGAAGATAGAGCGTCTCTTTGCCATCATTGATTATGCAGTGGTAGCTTCTAGCAGCGGGGAACGTCTCTGGACTATTCTTTGAGGGCTGGGTGAGAGACCAGCTTGTCTTGAAACGATCATATTCCCAGGTTGTGCCGCTCTCTTCGATGGGAGTCGTCGCAGTGCCTCCACGGCCAGATAAAAGGTATATCTTTCCGTTGAGGGTTGCGGGGGCTGTGCCGACACATGCAGATGGAGAATCAGATGTTGCAGGATAGGTTTTTATCGATGCGTCAGCTACTAATGTGTTGCTTTTTAGCATTGTTGTCTTAAAATTGGGGTTTCTCGTAAAGACTCTCACTTACCATTCGTCAAAGATATGGTGTGTACATCAATATCGCAGGGTACACGGCAGCAGTTCTCCTCGAAAAATGAAAGCTTGCCTGTCAACAACAGACACGATTCGTGAAGAGCGCTGAAGGACTTCAACGTCTGGAAGCTTATCACACTGAGCAATAATCGCCATTGGGGAAGAGACTGGAAAACGCGAATGAGCGTTTAAAATTGGGATGGTCTGTGGGTGAATGTAAGCAACAGAAAGAGCAAATCAAACACAAAAGACGGGGGTCTCTAGTGTTTAAGAACAGCTGGGTCGGGATGATAGTTGGTGAAGAGTAGTTCTAATACCGGGGGATGTTGAAGTAGTAGGTACTAGTAGTATGAACTGTATGCTGTCTAGTCTTGGGTTGGCCAATGACTTCACGTTTTTCAAATTTGAAGGCTCGCCGCTCCCTCATATATTCAAGCTCCCTCCCTCCCTTATAGTACCAGCCAAACGCAGCCAAAGACAGAGCTTTCCCTTATGACACGCTTTTTGTCAGGAGATGTAGGAATGTAATATACTTATATACTAAGTCACCTTAGTCCTGACCTACTCCTGGGGCTATCAGCCTTGTGTACAACGCGCGAGCTAGTCATGAGATCAGGTTAGAATCTAGATAGGAGTATTAGCTAGCTAATCTGGGGAAGTGAGAGATGAAAACGCTGTCAACAAACACTTTTTCCCTCTCCTTCCCTTCTTCTTTCCCCATCCCATCCCCTCTTTGAAGAATCAACTACATTACGTCCTTCACTCTTTTCCCAGTTCTACGGTGTACTTTTGCTAACTTTCTACTCTCCCCTTTGGCCTTCTCGTTCTTGTTTCAAATTCAGGATCTTTTTTTATCGCATCGTCGTTTCCGCTTTGATCAATCAAAATGCCAGGTTCCATTGCGCATGACGGATCGCCGATTCCTTCCACCCCCTTACAAGCTGAGGCGACTTGGATCCTTGATGACGATCTAGGCTCTGTATCATCCGCGAATACATCAGCAGATACAGCTACAGCTTCACGCCCAGCAACCCCCGAATCATCACACGATGCAGCTTTACTTCCTGCACCTGGGACAAAGGGGTGCAAAAGACCTCATTTGACCGATTCTGAAAAACGGGCTATACGGATCTATAGGTCTTCACACAAGCCTAAACCAACCTACAAGCAATGTGTTGAATGGTTCGCTTTACAATCTGGTCGAAGAATTTCCCACTATACTGTGGGGAGAATACTTAGGTCACTCTACGTAACATATTTCCGCTCCCAAGTGGGGCTTTCCTATCTTAGCTGCCGCCGCTTTTATGAGGGCGCTCAGAGTCAGGCTCAGTGAGTAAATCTCAGTCCGGACTCAGGCTCAGTGAGCTGCTCAGTCCCGTCACGTGATGAGTCAGTGAGGTCCAATGAGCACTCAGTGAGCACTCAGTGAGCGCTCAGTGGGCATGATTGGCTGCTCACTGATCCATCACTGATTACTCAGAAATCGATCAGAGGCATCTATCGAGCACTCAGTCTACGCTCAGTCCAAACCCAAAGTGCACTTCGCCCCACAATATTGTTTATTTCGTGACTTACTTTTTGATGCCCCTCATCTCTCGCCCTGCTCCTTTTTCTTGAGGTGCTCGATATTCTAATTCTATTTCCCCCTCAAAAGTAACGTACTAAAGCACGATGACGCAAAAATGGACGGTATGGAGCCCATCTATCATGGGGCGGCGTAGTAGAAAAATCTTTTCCAAAACACTGAATTATAAATTGAACCTGCTTCCCTGCTTCAAGTCTCTAATACAGCTTTCCCTATGCACTACTTCATCTTTCAGCTCTTTCAAAAATTTCCAGCATTGTGTTGAGGTGTTATTTCGCTATGGTTAAAAAACTCTTCTTTGCCAAAAAAGATGAGATCGCCAAAGAGAAGCGCCGCAAACAACTGACAGAGAGCGGCTATGTATTTGGCGCTCATGCAGAGGAGGATTCCATTCGAGAGAAGGATAAAAGGTTGGCCAAGACCAAGAGGATGTACTGCCACGCTTTGGATCGTTGGATGGAGTGAGTTACATGCAATCATACATGCGGAATACCTGTCGAATCAGATGCTAACTTTTTTTAGATTCGCTGAAGAACAAGGTATCGAGGGCTACAAAATAGGGCCAGGCTGTGTAACTCCAGACCACACGCTCATCAAAGAATTTCTGCGCTGGTACAGTCATTCTGCGCGAGGGAAAAAAAGTAAAAATGGCCGGCCAGTGATGACATCGGTAGTCAATTGTGCGGAAAGGTTGTTTGGTGGGTTTGAAGAAAAATTGCAGATCAAAATCGTGATGGAAGACCGGAGTGAGATTTTCAATGTAAGCCATCATGTGGTCTTCAAATTTTCTGCTCTGGACTGCAAGTCAAACTAACCGCAAAACAGTGGATAAGGAAAACATTGTCAGAAACGGAAGGAATAGTTGAGAACGTCGAGGATCCAGACCACAGCTTCACCAAGAAGGATTTTCTTCGAATGATATGCTCTATGTGGCAAGCGGATCATCGCCGGTTTATGCCCGGATTGCTCAAGGTCATCATCATGCTAGCTCTCCAGCTATACCTCTTCACTGGAGCAAGGATTGGAGCTTTTATACCACCCCACGAAGAAAGATATGAACGAGGCCTACGATATGAGGTGAGGGCCCTTTAATTCTGCGTTTATGCATAACTAATCCTTGAACAAGCACATCACCCTGGTTTTGTTTCCATCCCCTACGGCACCCTGGAAAGTAGTGTGGAAAGTCAACCAAGTCTGGCTTAAAGGGAATCGGAATCCAGAGTACACAGTGTAAGCCACCCTAATCTGAATTGGGAAATTACTCGCTGACCGAAAATCAAGATTCGGGATCGGTATCCGCGACACTAAAAGACCACAATTCGCGTCTGGTTATATTCTTTTGGCTCTTGCCCTCCAACACGGCGCTCTATTTGGTATTGAAACAGTGGAGGACTTGGCTAGATTTGACCTTTCAAGTGGACAGCCTATTGAATTACGCTGGAAGGATGAATATTTGAAAAAGCCTGTTCTCAGAAATGTCACAGCTGATGGTCCACAAGACGTACCACTCACGAAGGAACGGTTTTGTGAGTTATTACGTGGAATCGTCACGACCGCTGGATACAACAAGAGTATAACGGTACACAAGATACGAAAGAATCTTGGAAGTGTTATTGAAGGTTAGATATGTATATTTCACAGCTCATTAACGGTGGATGATTTGCTAATCGCTGGTATAGGAAAATATGGTTCTGCTCCTGTATCTCAGATATACGGACACAAAGATGCTGGTACATATCCCAAAGACTATTTATTACACTGTTCCTCGATCGATACAGTCTCAGCCGTTTTGGGAGAGGAAGAACAGTCTGATCACATCGAATACTTCCAAGGGTTTGAGAGATTTCATGAGCGTGGACTTCCAGGGGAACTAACAGCGGAAATTGAGGCGAGCATTCGGCAGGAGCCAGAACTAGTCGATAGAAAATTTCGAATCGAACAACTTGAATCCTCGAACAGCGACAGAGAGTCCATAGCTGCTGAAAAGCTGAGCTACAGAAAAGCCTTGCTTCGACTCCGCCTGACAGGGCTAAAGCAATACCAGAGCCGCTGGATACAAGAAAGACGAGACCAAAGAATTCTCAGCCGGGGCAAAGAAGAGCCGGCGTTCACTGAGAATGACGTTTGCATGCGAGCTCAATCCTTACTTATGCCAGAAATTGCCCGAATTTCACCACTAATGTCTTCTGACAGGGAGCTTTCCGCCGACGAAATGCTCCTTTTCGTGGAAGATCTCAAAACACATTGTGAACGTGATTTTGACGTGGTATATCTTCCACACGAAAGTCCCATCGAAGGTCGTTGCCCTGGTGAAGATTGCACCAAAGAGATGAAGTGGTGAGTTACCCTATAATGTAGTAATGACACACACACATGCTAACGACTTTAGTCTAAAAAAAAACAACAGAAGTACCCATATTCACCAGTGTGTTCGACGCAAGATTGCGTTGGATCTTCAAGTCTCAGAATCAGATTTGAAATTTTGCTACGAGTGCATGACATGGCTGCTATCAGTTGAATGGCGGGAACATTGTAGTTCTCACCTTCGATCATGGAAGAGTCAGCACTGCGAAGTCATCGTATACCGCCACACACTCATTCGCCCCGGCTACTGCCCCTTTTGCTTGTGGAATATGGATCTCGCCGCAGAAGATCGATTGAATTATTGGTTGACAACTACGAATTTGAAACGACACATTGAAGAGCAGCATATGCTTGAAAGCCATTTGCGTAAGACGAAGCCAACATGCGGTTGTGGCCAAAATTTCGACAATGAGCGCGGCCTTCGACACCATTTGCACGACGCCCACGGGATAAACAAAGCCATATGGTTAAATCCGAAGACACCGAGAAAGAGGAAGCGTGCTTTTAAGGTGGAAGCACAAAGTCCTGCAACAGAGCCAGAGCCGGAGGGGCGGTGCTTCAAGAAATTCCGCTTTTATCGGTATCCGCCCCCGCGCCACGAACATGAGGATCAATTGCTAGACAAAACTTTCTTGTCAGTACCCATATTGCAGTCGTTCATCGAGGAACATCCAGACCGAGATTACAGTGTGGATCCGAGTGATCAGTCAATAAAAAGCAGCACAAGTAGCTCAGTTGTGTCTTGCTTTTCCGCAACGACTTCACTTTCCAGTTCGCGGCCAACGACTCCTGGATTGGAAGTTATTGATCCTCGAATCCTCGAACCTTCCGAGATTGACGAAGAGCGTGAAGGCCAGCCCCGTGATCAGATTTTCGGGCAGGCAACTCCACCTAGGATATCGAAGGACAGAAAGGAGATCGGTAATCAATCATTAGGTGCTATGCTACGCTCACCGTTCCCTGTTGAAGGCTTTACCATTCAGCCCACCCTTGTCTTTGAGATCAATGATCCTCAAACCATCCACACTCCTGGTCACTGCCTTGAGGATGCGCTTCTACCTTGTAAGAACATTACAAGCCAGCTGAATCCTCTCAATTTATGCCCGAGTGAGGTTGAGGCCAAAACAATGTCACCTGGTGACACGAAAGAGTCACAGTGCCCCTCACCAAGCTTTGCCGCAAGCAAACGGATCGAGGGGGAAAGAGTCTTGGGAGAAGACAATCTCGCCAGCACGTTAAGCATTAGCCAGTGCTCTACCACGAAGCATCAGCGCGAAATCAATCGTCTGACTCAGGAATTACGCGATCAAATGACGTATTGTGACACGAATCCGGTCATTGGTCTGGGCGGACCACTCACTAGAGCCCAGACAAGACAACAGCGGACTCTGATTTTTCCGAATGATTCGAAAAATCGTCAGCCACGAAAGAAACTCAAAGCAGCAGAAAGACGAAAGCTGCGTGAGTTCAAGAGTCAGAATTGGACTCTGAGGCAAGTTGGACTTCATTTCGCGGATATAGATACGCTTATTCTGCGGCAAGCTTGGGTTGATATCAAGCTTCCTCAGCGATGCACCAGGTCACGAGCTAATCAAAAAGATAGCTGATTAATTGAGATTTGGTCAAGGACTATCTACCAAAGTAGATTAAATTCGTACATATAGAATCTTTTTTCCATGACACCCTCTATCCTGAGCATTCTCCCGTAGAGGCTATCCTCTGAAAAGGTTTCTGCCTTCGTATAAGCTCAGAATCTCCAAAGGCCTCTTAAGTCGACCATTATTGCCCAGAGGCTAAATTTAATGCAGCTGCTGTCTTGTGGTGAGGATACGTTAACCAAGCTCTTATACACGGTTTAGAATTATGTATAGGCTGCTTTGGTTTCATTTGAGATTGTGGACAACTTAGCCATTCCATTCTTGAGCCGATGATAACTCGAACTAACCTTTGGAGTCGGACGGTAGCACGCATGGTAGCACGCACGGTAGCTAAGATGTGTCGACAGCTCCTTTGTTTTGACTGAAATTTATCACAAGTGTCTTACCATATTGTAATTTAACTTACAATACAGTCATATGAGCTGCACCGCCACACCTGATATAAAAAACCATACATATTAAATTCCTTATAGTAACGTAATGTATTAGGTAATATTCCGGTTCTGCAATACGATATTGCCAGTTCCTTAATATGGGTAGCCAAGCCCACCCAGGAAATCATCCCTCTCGGATTCTTTTTGAAATAAATCAGTTAAGGGGGGCCGGGGGGGGGGGGGGGGGAAGACGATAACATACTCATTGGAACAGAAAGCTGTGGAACAGTCATTGCAAGTTCACGCCCGATCGACGTCTCTACAACGTCTCTACCGTCCGCTCAATTAACATCGCCAATCAATCTATAGATTAACATTGAAAGACGCAGCGTAACGTACTGTGCATTGTGGGTCTAATTCAACTACGTCATTGTTTTCTCTTACGATTATCTGCGAAATTCCATTACAAATACAGTACCCTAGTCCGTATGTATTACAAGGCCTCGTCAATGATCGAAAATGTATGAATCTATGTTTGATAAAGAAGTAATGGTTCAGAATTACGCGATATGTAATGAAAGAGGTCGTTAAGTTGAGGAGGTGGGCGAGAAGGTCCTCACCGTTCCCACCCTCAAACTTCTATGATAACTCGGTTCCCGTTCAAATCACCATCGCTGGATCATGCTTTCAGAGTTGGAAGATCAACTGATGCCCTCAAATAAATTTAAGCGCTAGCGCCTTGGCAGTGGGGCCTGGGAGAAGAAATCCATTGTCTATGGAGGAAGCAGATTTCACTATCGACTGTAATGTACAACAGTCCTTCGTGGAAAGTCACCTTCTCGTGGTGAGGGATGTCAGTAAGTTAGACTGCAAGGTCTGACCGAAGCTGAGCACTTTCCAAGTCGAAACTCCGGCGGAAACTTCTTTATTGGTTGTGACGACGCGGTGGGAAGCTTTCAAAAGAACACGTCGACAACTTCGCAACGTCGAGGAACCTTCGAACAAGCGACCTGCCTACCCATTTCAACCTATACTCACTGGGCTTTATTCACAATAACTCACCTGCCCTACCGGTTTGATCGCATGTCGATTCGTCAGCCCTTCGTCTGCTATCTGGTGTTGCCGCCAGCGAGGCAGTCAGCTACTTCGGGCGTTAATATGAGAAGTACTCTCGGTAAATCGCTACTCAGGGAAGAGGTTCACGAAACTACATCGAGAATGGACATGTGGGGGGTCCGGTGTTACAGATGGATGGGTTATTGCTTTTGGGGAGAGGATATGATGACAACAACAACAAGAAGAAATCGTTAAGGGCATACCCGTATGGGCTAGAGGGGTTTTTGGCAGCTGGTTCAGTTTTTCCTCTCGAAAATGAGACTATGACAAAATGTATGCAGTGGAAAGATCAAATAGCGTATAGGTGCCCTCTAGGTTTGAAAACTCCGGGCGTAATGAATTGTGTGTGTGTGTGTGTGTGTGCAATGTACAACAACGATGGTCGCTAGAATCTCAGATGATGGATTCTGTTAACTGGTAGAGCCCTCTTTGAGACGATTTCATTAATTTCCGAATAGCTCTGCCAGACTGAGTAATACTATCCTTGGCAGTTATTTTGAGCAGTGTTATTTTGAGCAGTGTTATTTTGAGCAGTGTTATTTTGAGCAGTGTTATTTTGAGCAGTGTTATTTTGAGCAGTGTTATTTCGAGCAGTGTTATTTTGAGCAGTGTGATTTCGAGCAGTGTCATTTTGAGCAGTATTTTGAGCAGTATTTTGAGCAGTATTTTGAGCAGTATTTTGAGCAGTATTTTGAGCAGTATTTTGAGCAGTATTTTGAGCAGTATTTTGAGCAGTATTTTGAGCAGTAAATCGAAGAAGATTACCGAGAACAAAGCACAATGAAATTGGTGCTACAGCTTTCTCAATTTTGAGTGTACTTAGCGTCGAGTGTCTTCAATCGATGTGAAAGGTCAGGATAAATGATGTCAATGTATCGAGGAAATCTTGAGCGGCATGACATTTATCACTCAGTTTGGTGGTTCTTGGTGGTTCTTGGGAGCATTTCAAGACTAAATTGAACTCCCAGCGAACTTTGCGCAAGATGAAAAATAGCAAGACAAAGAATGGGAACTTAAGACAAGTTCGTTTCCGTGAAGAAAAATGAGATATTCATATTGGTTGGAAAGACTAGTGACGTGCGGAGAGTATACTGTACAAGACAATTTTTGACCGCGAACGATTGCTCATTTCAAAATGGCAAAGGGGTGTCTTTGGTCAAATGAGGAGGTTATCATTGCGCTCTATTTTTCGTCACGACAAATTTGCTCCCGAGCAATACAATGTTTGCTTTTTCGTCGAGGGTTCAACCGATCGCATCGCGCCATCGAACAGAAAATTTACTCGATAGCCAAACTGCACCCACACTTGAGAATTTTTAAAGGTTGTTGGTATTTAGATGCTGTGGACAGGTGGGTGGACGATTTACTACGGGATCATGAGCTAGTCAATGAGTTGATTGGTTTCACAAAAGATGATGCAGATCATGTCGTCCGCGTTAGTTGTCCCACCCATTGAGAAGAATCTTGCTTACTGTGTTTCTCGCAGTGCCAATCAATTGACAGAATTAGAAAAATACACGACGTGTTTTTATGTCGTGGTTTGGGTTTCAAGAGTTCCTAATTTAGGACATCTGTACGCGTGTTTCACTGGGAAGAGGCGACATGGGCGTAAGCTAATTTGTCGCGATTTCGATATATCGGTCGATGATTTTTGGATGGATCAATTGTGTACAGTACCTAATCATTTGAATACACGCCCTCACGGCCTCAATCTATGATTCGCTACCCTGCTATAGAAATTCTCGCTGGCCCTTTAAGGCCCTGTGAGATTAATTAAAAAACTTGAATAGCGGGACTGCCATTCGTTAGACTACCTTGACAACTGTTCTCAGAGGCCTATACGCGCATAAAGTCGGAATCGAATTCGGGCTTCCTTTCAGTGAAATTGGTGTGCCGATCATATCTCCTGGGAGCTTTAACTATATCCTGCCGGACCCCTTCGTTGAATTCACCACTCCCGAAAAGGCTCTAGATCTCGGATCATCCATTTTCTAGACCCACGTATATAAGTAGATTGATGAATGTCACCTATCCTTTCGCCAATTCAAAAATTTCCCACAAACTCCTCATACATTATCAGGTATGGAAAGCATCTGTGAGAGAAGATTCGTTGCTAACCAGCCAGATTGGACTTACCTGCCCCAAACAACCGTGCCTCTTGTCAAATAAGATATTCATACCATGGCCAAACCCGAGCTTCCCAATGATCAGTCCGAGATACAAGGCTCAGCCTCCCACCCTATGCCTGTCGGTGACGACGACAACTCTGGCAAGAAATACACACCAGAACAGGATGATTCTGACGGAGATACTGTGCGCTTGAGTACGCCAGAATTTTGGGAAATCGTGGGTGATGGAGGAGCTTCCATTTCACAGAATAATACCGCGGTCACGGAATCATCTCCTTCTTGGACGCCGTATGGTCAAAGCTCCGATTTTGGTACTGTCGAGCCTAGTGTAGCCACCTGTACCCATCTGAGGGAGGAAATATCCGAACCTCCTAAGGCTTCCAAGGGCGACAAAGGTATGTGTCTTCGATGCAGTAAAGATCATTCATACAAGGATCTCGTTGCTAATAGGACTAGCCTCGGGTCTACAAAATACGGAGAATTGCTCTAGTTTAGTGCCGGAAAAAAATCTGCCATCTTGTGGGCAACGGAACGCCTTATGGCTTTGTGGTAATGGTAGTCTGGAACTATCTACCGATGTCATCCCGCCTCTGAATGACAATCCGCTAAATTTGTTGTCTCAAAACTGTCCAGGCAAGCGCGAAAGAGAAGACCAACAAGAAGTAGAGTGTGGGACTAGAAGATCAAAGCGCGTAATGAGGCAACGATGAGTGAATTCGGCGTGTATATTATAGGGAGGATCGAAATCAGTTTCACCACTTCCACACAGAGATTCGTTCTGTAAACCTCTTGTACAGTGCGTCCCGAAATCGGTGCAACATCCTACACTCCTTAATTGACTTTCTGCCTCTTGCGCCAAGACGCAGTAGTCTATATTTGGAGTTTTCCCGAGGTCCCCTGCAAGCTGCGCGTGTATTGTTTCGTTCGTAAAATACATAGTAATTTTCGACGTGTCTTCGCTTGTAAATTTAATTCATCTGACATCTTTACGCTCCACCTCCCAAACAGCTCTCCTCGGGAGGCGTGCCTGACAATCAACCACGAGTGGTCGCTCCAAACCTAGCTTCTTCCAATCACGAGCTTATTTACGACATGATCTATATGGCGAACTATCTATAAATGAGATGGCACTGGCCGCTGGTTGCAATAAGAGCACCATTTCGAGAATCTCTTCCAATATAAGAACGTTTCGCAGCGTCAAAGCACCTCCAATTAGAGGCGGACGACCTCGTAGTATCAGCCCGGTCATGCTCGAGGCTTTGTGCGACTATCTGGTTGAGAAGCCTAGTTACCTCATATCTGGACGGGATGCTGATTTTATATGGGTTGATTTCGCTCCTCAAGCAATGAAATCTAGCATCAGTCGCGCCTTGAATCCAAAGGCTGGTCCAAAAAGACTGCTCGGGTCAAGGCCCGAGAACGCAAGTTTGATATTTAGGACGAATACCATCATTTTTGTCAGACTTCAAGGTGGCGGTCCAAGTGTCGGAATATCAGATGCTGCCTGTGTATACGTAAGACGGCGTTGTATTGTCTCGGGTGTTCCAGGGTTCAACTGCGCGTCTGTTTTTGAAGACTTAGTGTAAGATAATAGATGACGACAACAGCTGATGCAATGACTTCGTTCAAGCGTCATATTGACGTCATGGAGTTTTATTATCTAGCGATGGGTCTTTTACATGTCTTTCCAGACTAGACTCTTTTTGCACCAGGTTTCCAAAATGATCCATCTGCTATCTATTGCCGCAGTAGCTAGCTTACCGGGTAGTTGAAGGGGTAATCCATTTCTTACACTGAATTTCTTACATTCTTAAACTAAATACTGAACGTTAAACAGGAACGATACCGATCTCAACCCCGACCGGAGCACATACACGACAAGCCGTTCATTGAAAGAAAACTGAAACGGAGGAATTCAAGTACTTTTGATATCTGCGATGTTGTTGAGTACCATAGTAGACAGCAAATGGATCATTTTTGAAACCTGCTCTTGTTACACCCATTCGGTGATATTGCCATTTTGTCGTTGCCGCGAGGTGGCAAGCTTAACTGTGTAAGGCCCTCACAGTCAAGTAAGTCTGATCAAAGCAAGGGATGGGCGTGGTGCTATATGGCGCCAGTGTATATGATTGGTAGGGTGGCCAAACCTATCCTGCCAGATGATTCTCTGATCGTGCGGCCAGAGCTGATAGCGAAAGTCTTCAGCATCAAGTATAGTCGGATGCACAACTTCAATCCTCGCAACTCTAGGACCCAATATTCCCTTCAGGATTGGCTCTTCAAGGGTCTGGTAGTTCGATCCCCCGTATGGGTTGTATCTGTTCGGGGGTGGCGGTGACAGGACAGTAACAACGTCTCCATCTTGGGCAATGTGATAAGCAAACATAGCGGATGCGCCTTTCATATACCTGCTCCATTGCTTGTTTGACTTCTGGGACCATAGGCATTGCGGCTGCCCATGATCCATCAAAGGTCCCATTGCTGTAGTCAATGTTTGCATTCTCTTCCTATCGGCCCAACTCTGTACAACTTGACGGCATAATCCACTCCACATAACCTGGCACCCTGGTTGCCACTGATCAATGTGAAACTGGTGGCAGATCTGCTCGGCTTCTTTGACAGAAAGGAATTTGCGAAATTCTTCGACAGAGGACGATGAGCACATCTTTTTATGGTTACTCAAGTACCATAACAATTTTCGACAATATTATGGGGCCACTGCGTGCTATTAAAGGGAGCTGACTTATGGACTGATTTGCTGATGGGAAGAGAGGAACTCATGATCTCACCTCAAGGCAAGTCTCGACCCTGAAGACTCGGACACAATCAAAGTTTAGTATGGCGCATCGCTCTGCTATAATCCTGGTTGGCCTGTTGAAGAATATTGGTCACGAGGCGAATTTTGCACCGACTATAGAGAAATGACCATCGGCACCATCTAGGTGTACATGTGATCTCATTCAAGCCCGAACCTTAAATATCGTAAGCTTGGTAAGCTATACTAGAGATACGGTGGTGGGATTGCCCCTAGCCTATATAGTTTAGTGCTTCTAAAATGGAGCGCTTGGAAACAAAGTGCGTGTCTCCGTAAATACACGTTTACTCAAACTGGCAGCCGAAGCTACCCTTTAAGGAGGCATTCTGTCCCTGGTCAAGTCTAGCCGAGGACATCAGAAGCCTGTAGGGATATATTGACGGACCCTTTGGTTTTATTTTACATCTACCGATTGAACCGGAAACGGGTGTAGGTGATAGGCTGATTGTTCTTATAAACAAGTTCATGAGTAGTCGGAAGGTTGGCAAGGTATTTGTAATGTCTGGTACTAAACAAGCCCTCAGACCATCACCCGAACACGGGAGTGAGGGAAATAACTCCTCGCCTCGCAAATGCTTCCCAGGAGTGCAATTGTAAACGTTACCTCCCTACTGTCTGAAATAATACTACTCGTTGTATCCCCTCCCTGTGATTCGGTCACAAAATCGCCAGAAGCTCCGCATGACTTTCGTGTAATTGTCTGAGTTGACGGAAAAGTGGCATAGGTCCTCATGGCCCCCCATCAGTCGAACTTGAGTCTCCCGGGCGCCTGGAAGATTGAGTAGCGCAGATCTCAAAGGCACGATCTAAGAATCAAGCAGTCAATCACTCAGGTTCATATAGAATATAAAGTTTTTAAGACACTCCGGTGGCCTTGTAAAATGATATCTTACATTGTCATTTTCACCGTAGAAAGAAACGTAGAGGAAATCTTCGAGCTGGGTGCTGAAAAGACTAGCAAGACTTGGACAGATTTGCATCTGAGGAGCGGGTTTTGATCCTTCATTGCTGCCAAATAGCCTTTCAAGGAACCCAGCGCGCGAAGCATCTCCTAAGTCCGCTTTCTGTGAGTGAGGTGTTCCAAAAAAAGCTAGTCCTCTCCTAGTATGGTCAGCGTGTGATGGAATCTTTTGAATTCCAAGACCTACGTGGATTGCTTTACTTGGTAAAAGTCAGAATTCGAAGAAGCGTTCATCAAAGCCTGGACCAAGGTTAGTTGTGGAACTGAGACACTATCCTTTCCCTCAGACGACCTACCTGTTTGACCAACAGTCCTCCTAAGCCCTGGCCTAGAAATATTATTGAGTTGTTGGCAGCCTGCACAAATCAGCTCGGAAACTCCTCCCTTCCATTCGAATCCACGCACCTCTTGAGTCCTATTGATGCAAATTTGCTCCAATAAGGCATTTGCCTCTTTAGAAAGTCCGTCTGAATTGGCACGAAAGGTTTCCATCGAATCGAACGTGTAAAAAAAAAAAGAAAAATCCCTCGCCGCTGCTCACACTTACCGACTAGATCGATTTTTATCTCTTGGATATCGGCGACTGTTACTTGGTTCCTTCTTTTTCGAGAACATCGACGCCCGTAAATTCACCATCGAAGAACCGCTTTGGGGGACGTGCGAGTGGCTTCTTAGCCACCCCGACTATCAAGCATGGCTTCACTCCACGCCATCAATGCAAAATTCTCGCGTTTTGTGGATCAGCGGTAAGCCAGGTGCGGGCAAGTCGACGATCATAAAGTTTGCATACCAGAATATGAAGCGCACAATCAAGACTCAACATGCAGTCATAGCTTCCTTTTTTCCAACAAAGAAGGTGGATACTTGGAAAGGTCAACAATGGGGATGTATCGGTCGTTGCTACTCCAGCTTCTTGCAGAGTGCCCTGACATCCAGATAATTTTGGATGATTTCGCTATCACGTCACTGAGTCGCGGTGTTTGCCCTTCCTTGAGTGCTTTGAAGGACCTCTTTTGCCAAGCAGTATTTGCCCTCGGCCAGCGCTCATTGACCTGCTTCATCGATGCTCTCGATGAGTGTGATGAACAAGAAGCTGTGCACATAATGCAATGCTTTGACGATCTTAGCAGAATTTCTACTGCCACGGGGGGCATCTTCCGGGTTTGCCTCTCTGGTGGAGATATCCCCTCTATCTCTCATCGAGATAGAGGCCAAATTACACTGGAAGATCAACCCGGTCATGTCAAAGATCTTGAAACCTACATTGAACGCACACTTTATGCCGATATATCTGCATTCGTCGAAGAGACTCGCCCTAAGCTTCTCGATAAAGCTGCTGGTAATTTCGAATGGGTGATCTCCGTTGTAAATGACATGAACGCCGAGATTTGACGAGGTGAAATGAATATAGGGAAGTTAGTCAGAAACGCTGGAATAACTTAGCGAGCTATTCAACTATTTTCAGAAATGAAATTGAAAACACTGATCAACTAAAGACGGAAGTTATAGTTGATTCTTACCAGAGGCATGATAAAAATATCACCAACAGCAAGTAGATTGACATGTCGATTCGTACACATATAAACACAATTCATAAATGTCTGGAGGCTAGGCCGAAAAAGGCAACTATCAGAAGCAATGAGGTTCACAACCCTTCAAATGTTGCTCGTGATTCCTATGAATATTACGGTATTATTACGATGACTAATTTTTTTTGATTTAGACCAATAATTTGTTACAATATACAATTCGATTACAGTTCTGCCGAATTTATAGAGCGGTGGACCAAAGTTGTTAAGCGTATTTCGGATTTATCTTCCAGGAACCAAGTCGCAAGAGTGGAGAGGTCTAGCTAATTTCGAAATCTACTGTATCTTCATGATGGATTTAAAAATTATGTTTGCAGGTGAGTTTTTCTAATCGCAATACTACAACCAAGTTCAATCACCATACTGAGGTACTGCCAAGAGTTTGTGTCAAGAGTAGACTAAATATAAGAGGCATGGTGTCATGCGAAATACAGTTCAAGAAAGAGTGGAGGTGAGTTAAGAGATAAAACTGATTTCGAGCGGGTCTGTATCATCGATTTTATATTTCGATACAATTAGCGTCGTGGTGTTTCCGGACGACATATTTTCTCGGCTCTAATAACTAGTTCCTCGTTTCCGTCTGCATTCCTGACTGGCCCCTGGTGCATCGTCAGTCAAATGAAGACCATTCCTCGGAATATCATTACAGGACAAACCAGATCAGTGGCCAAGTGGGTATCTTTTGGAATTGCGGATTCAAAAATCTCCGGAGAGGGGGCTTGGGATCGCCTTCTGCGCTCTTTCTCTTCGACAGTCTCATCAAGCATAGGGGATGGCAGGAGAGATTTTTGAAGCGTGAGATGCCCCTTTTGGCCTGAAAAAACACTTGAGCAATCCCCCAATGCCTGCTGCAGGCTTCGCGATAGGTCTAATACATTTGAAAAGTTCAAGGAGGCTGTCATGTCGCACCTAGGAGGAAAAGAGGAAAAGAGGAAAAGAGGAAAAGAGGAAAAGAGGAAAAGAGGAAAAGAGGAAAAGAGGAAAAGGAGAAGCAGGCAAGCGGTAAGACAACATGGTTTCTTTTCTGTGATAAGTGTACTTACTGAGGCATCGACAGCATCAACAAATGAATTGTCTTTCTGACCAAGTATGATTTATCTGTTTGTTTCATTTTAATGATTGATTCATCGTAGCTCCAGTTGATATTCAAACCTACCACGAGGTTTCTTGAAAAACTTTCTGCCTGGAGAATTTGGGTGCAAAATCCCATCCCTGCATTGGCGTATCTAATTTCACATGCTTAAATTGCTTGCAGCAATGAAGGTAAGAAGTGGACGTTGTAGTATTGATTGAACTGATGTACCAGTAAATGCGTGCTACCTCAGCTCCCAAATTTGGCTGAGTAGATTGCTGTGCACCGCGAGAAATCCCCAGTCAAAGCATGATCTATGTAAAGGAAGCGGACCTAGGTCAAACTTTCTGCGGCATCCTGTAGTGCGTCTCCATTGTAATTTGAACACATTACAGCGCTTCTCGAAATCGGCCAACCCAATAAAAGTCACAAAATTTAGGGTCTCTTTGCGGCACCTACTTAGAAGACCTTAGAACCGATTAGTTGTTGAACAACCAGCACTAACCTGCGGTACGCCGAAAATGCTGATTATGGGACACTTTCATGCTCCAGGGAGTTGATTTATGCAATTGCAAATGTTCAACTATGTATACTTTTGATGGGAAAAGTCAAATAGATGTGAAATACGAAACTTTTCAGTTAAGGTGTTTCATTGTGCTCTATACTGGAAACAAATAGGCATGTTAATGCGGCCCTCGTCAAGCGATCCACACCATGATCGGTTTTTCGAACGTTTTGGCAGTGAAATTGCAAAGAGTTGCCAGAATTGGTCTTACATAGTGGGCTGTTTGAACAACCAGGGTGCCGTTCCATCATTCTACTATTATTTTGAGCTTCACCATCATCATTCTTCATTAGTTTAGCTGAGGTCTATGTTCAAATCATTGACGACTTTGCTTTGTTTACCCAAATTACTTCTTTATGAAAACTTAAAGTTCCTTTCAATTATAAACTATAAAGGTCCAACCGAAACCACATAAACGTACCAGTATTGTCTTTCTAATTATATCCAACTGCGAGTAGCTGCATTGGAAATATGTCTGCTAATCGGAATGCCGGGGTTGCTGGCCGGAGAGGTGGCAGAACACGGTCTTTGGAAAAAAGAAAGAAACTGAAGGATAGGATAGAAGCAGAAACTATATCCCGAAGAAACACGATCCAGGACCTCAAGGGCGTGAACAAGACCATAAAAAAGATCGAGACTGACATTGAAGAGACGGATGATGAAGAAAAACTCAGCCAGCTGAAAGAAGAATTGAGAAAGAATTTTCAGTTGAAGGATGAAATGGACCATAAGATAGAACTATTCGACTCGAAAATCACAAGCATCGATGCAGAAATCTCCAAGCTTGACGAAGGAGACCCCATGGACATAGATGAAGAGGAACAAGAACCAGAAAAAGAACCAGAACCAGAACCCGAAACCGAGATTGACACCGAGCAGGACAGCGAAAGTGCAAAGCATGATGATGTCGACGAAGGTCAAAACTTCAATAACAACCAATCGTCAGCCACCGAATCGTCGGGTGAGAGTGCAGGACCTTCCAGCGTCCATACCAATTTGGAAAGAGCAGTTGAACAGAATCCCGAAAACGCGAGAGATGATGAGCTTAATGATATCCGCAACGCTTCGAATCCCCGACTCCCCCTTGTTTCGAAATCTGTAGAGAGGCCAGAAGAATTAAACGATCCAACCAGGGAATCCGATAACGAGCTATTTGTCAACCATGATCATCACTATGTAAACGAACCACAGTATCGACCTCAAACATATGACGATTATGGCTCATTGTCCGATGAAACTGAAACTAGTGCATATGTTACATCCGATAGCTTTCCACTCGAAAGCGGCACCACAATAGTGCAAACGCGACAAGGGAAATTGTTACTCAATTCATATGGGTCCAGAAATAGCCCTATGTATACTTGGAGCAGTTTCGTGCCCTCTGGTAGGGTGAACGATCTCAAGTTTCTGAGTGAACAACCTCACATCGAAGCTCAGAAGATGAAAAACGATGTGCTCATATACAAGGGCAAAATTGGCCCCATAAGGGGTATTGCTTGGATACCCAAAAACAGACAATCTACCATGCTCGACATATGTAAGTCGGTGGAAGATTTGAATCCTGCAAACAAGCAGTCTGGGAAGTACATTTTCCCCTTCACTACTGTACTTGTACAGCTTGAAGGAGAAAATAATTTGAGAGTTTGGATTGATCGATCGACGTACAAGAGGCTTTCTCCCGGTGGGAAAGATTCAATGGAGCGAACCGATAGAAGATTCTACGAAATGGCACTTCGTCAAGTGAAGGCATTTAGGAACTGGGCAGGTAAGAGCCTAGATCCAGAGTGGAGAGGAGATATGAGAGTGGGAAGAGTCTCGGCAAGCCTTACTCCATTAGCGGACACACCAGAGGCAGAAGAGGTAACGGGCCGTGCTGTTCCAAACAACGCGCATTTGAGGCAAGGATCCTCCATATCTCCAACCCGCAATAATCAACAAGAAAACTATCCACCAAAAAAATCAACTCAGCAGGCCTCAGGGTCCTCACTTAACATTCAAGCACCCAACAATAAGCCCGCCTCGGATGATGACCATGGTTCCGCCACATCTCAACGTCAAAAGTTTAGTCAAAAAACTTTCATGGCTGACATGACTGCAATGATGAATGAAGATGATAAATCGAGTCTCGAACGCAGGATAGAATATAATAGAGCGGCGCTGGTGGCATACGCAGTCTACAAGAGGGAAATGGAAATGAAAGGGTTCGAGGAAGAGTTTATTTGAGTCCCATGTTGTGCTTTCAGATAAAACCAACTGCTGGCCAGTTGAAGCCACTTGCACCTGTGCTTTAAATTTCTAAACTTTTTTTTGTATATAAATGATTCTTTTCTGCTGTCGAGTTAGTCGATTACAAAATTCTACTTGTGCAAAGGCTTCTGTTATAGCAAAAAAGCATAAATGCTAGTAAGATTTTCAGCCTTCCCACATACGTATTGGGATTGACTATAGTGAATGAAATAAGAGTCACCAGTATTGGAAACGCACGTCGTATGTTTTACAACAGATCATCATGAAGATGAATTTCGTTCAATATGGCTAAAACGCCACTCATTTGGGGATTTTTCTTTGTAAAGACACCAACAGACCAAAATTGTTGGCGACACCGTATTGACGAAGCAATTATGGTACGAAAAGGTTGGGCTAACAAGCAGCAGCATTTAGAAAGTTGAAACTTTGTTCACAGTGTAACCAAATCGGACACACAATGATCGCCCACAAAACAAAAGCAAAATTTGGAAAGTGGCTCATGTACGTCAAGCATAGGATTTTATGAATTGGAAACTTCTACTACTAATTGTAAATTTCCCCTCTACTGTAACTCCCAGTTTGGCTATATGAAAACATCATGGAGCTTTTCCGGGACCACGAAGCCTAAGAATACGTGCGACTTCGAGCTCTGGGGGAGCACAAACCGAAGAACAAAAGCTGATTAGTTACTGCTATAAAGAAACTACAGTGTTTGCATAAAATTTCTTCAGATAGTCCCTTTATACCTAGAGAGATCAGTGGCTTATATGGATGGAAAGTCACCGACCCCTGACCGGGGTGGCCAAGTGGTCATACAAGACCTGTATTGCCTGTTCTGAAATTTCCCGAGGGATGGGTGGCCTATGTGGATGGAAAGACATCGACCCCTGACCGGGGTGGCCAAGTGGTCATATGAGACCTGTATTGCCCGTTATAAAGCTAGTAGTGACTGTGGTCTAGTGATCGACATCCATGTAAGCCAGAAATCAAGTGTAGTTTGTCTTTTGACGAATGGCTGCCAGAGAATGGCTGCAGCTTTAGGCAAAAAGACCTACAGCAGGTAACGTGGGGCAAAATACGTCTAGCTGTAGACGTAGGTCCACAGTGGACGTAAGTCTACGGCTTTACGTCTGCCTAGGCTGCCAATCCACCAACTGGTGTCCACAAAAGCTTGGAGACCAGAATGGTGATAAATCTACTAAATGATGTCTGCATAGGCTTGGAAGCATCTCATAGAACTCCGTCGCAGGGCTTTCTGACTCAAACCCTAGCCGGAGCCGTTTCCCCGGATGGTGTTTTTCGAGCGCCGGGCCTCATCGCCATTTTCTGTCAATTCCTCTGGTTCCGCTTAGCTGGCCGATCATCAGTTGCCCGATCATCACTCTCGTCTTCGAGCGATAGCGTGACCGGATTCATTGAATTTTTATTTGTCTCCATATTTTCCCTATAGATAGTGTTCGTAGATGGCTCGGTTGCTGCATTGAAGCACTGCTGCCGTTCAATTGCCATATCACCATCATTCTCGCCTTCCAGCGCTCGTGTGATCGAATTCATTGCCTCTTCATCGATAACCACATTGTCCCGGTCTGTCATGAAGAGGGTGTTCGCTCCATCCTCAATTGCCGCATCAAAGCACATCGCAGGAGGAACTTGGCGCAACATCTTGTCATAAAATGTTATGTTTCTCTTTCTCGCGTTTTTTGACGCCATCCGCTGGACAGAAGACGGATCGGATGGATCGACCATCATTCGATGAATCACGTGACTCCATTCACCGTACTTGTCACGTCCACGGAATATGATTTCCACCCCCGAGGGCTCCGTTGAAGACTTGTCCATATCTCCTTGTTCCCGACGCCCGTCTTGACCTCCTTGCAGCTTTTTGGGCCTGTCAACTCTTGCTGATTTGTGTGCATTGGGTTGGGTCGAAATACTTTTCGGCACAAGATTACCTTGCGACGAGAAGATGGGAGGACTATCGGTCACAGTTTCTTCGTGCGCAGCGTTCACCATGGGACGCCCCTGCGCTGAATCCTCTTCCGATACTGTCTCTGGGGTTTGTCGCTGCATATCCTCCCATGTAGCCACGTTTCCGATGCTGCTATTCCCATTGTCTGCGCTCTGGATTTCCGACGGAATTTCGAGTTCTATTCCCTCGGAGGTCAATGATTCTTCCGGCCGATATTGGTGGTCGAGTTTCGGTTTCTCTTGAGTCGCCAGGATAACAGATCTTGCTGATAACGATCCAGGAATCTGGGTTAAGTCGATAGTATCCGAAGAGACTGAGCGTCGTGTCGGACCACCAGCCATTTCGTCTTCCACTTCTGCCCCAGGCAATGAAGTATCCTCTTCATTCATTCTGGGCTGTGGTAATGCCTTTGCTTTGAGGAAATTGATTTGGGTGTGTCTTGTCGGTTGTAAAAGGTCGCTTATGTCCTGCACCAAAGTGTCTTGTGGCGAGGGCACTGGTGGCTCGATGTTTTGTTGATGAGACATAGCGCTAGAAGGCCCTTGAATAGAATTTGTCTTCCCACCCCCTTCCAGTCTTTTTAATGTGTTGAAAATTGCGGTCCTCGGAGAGAGCCCCTTCGTGCTTGCAGCGGATTCGTCCTCTGCTACCCTTGCATGTTCTTCCATATTGGTATCCTGTGGGGCTTGATCAATCCTCACTTCAGTCTCTCCTTGGAGTGGAGTTCCTTGCAGCTCCATTTCAACACAGTTGATTCCAATGATCGCCTCCTGGGACTCGCCTTCGACGTCGCTGGCCATTTCTAAGTCTGATTCGTGATGAACCAGCTCATCGACACTGATTGGTTCGCCAGAATTGGAAATTGAGTCGGAAAATAAGCTACATTCGCTCTCAATTGTCGGCCCAGAATGCTCCTCTAGATCTGTATGTTCGATCATTTCAACATCCATATAATCAATGACTGTCGAATCAACGTCCATCGAATCAGTGTCCATCGACTCAACGATATCAACTTCGATGCCCGGTGAGGATGGTTTCCACGATTCTCCGGAAAAAGGCCTCGATCCTTGTGTGACACTGGAGGATTGGGGTGTTCGTTGCGGTTGTTGCTGGTTTTTAAGCAACTCTTTTTGTCCCCTCTGCTGATGTTGCTCTCTGCCTGCATTGTCCAAGAGTTGTTGTTCCGAGATAGCATGCTGTTCGGTTCTTCCCTCAGCAAACCCATACTCGTTTCCTACTGGTTCGTATTCTGGTGAAACATTGCTTGGAACAAAAAGGGGAGACATTGCCAAATCTGGGCTTGGATAATCGCCCACGCTGTCCCCGTTATCCATAGCAGGTATTGGTAGCTTGCCGAAGAAAGTAAAGTAAACACTGCGCCTCACAAAAAGGGATGTCGCCTTTTTGACACTGGAGAGGGATTCACCATGGATTTGATCGATGAACAGAAACTGGCGATCTTGGAGTTGCTCTTTGGCTTGCGGGTGCCCGTAGCGAGACTCTTTCTTGGTTTCTCTTCCACCAGCATACTGGACTGGAGGTATATCATCAAGACGTGTTGCTCTCAAGAAGCACTCGGTGACTTTGAAGATCAAAGAATCAAACTCCTCCTCGTTGTAGCGATAGCGATCCGTTCGACGGGCCCGCAAAAGGGCATCTCTGGCGATCTGACGATCCGGCGACTGTTTGACAAGTTGTTCGATTTGTGGCGACTGAAAGCCAAGTGTTTTTGCGAGTACAGCCATGTCAAACAAGATCATAGGGTCCACAACCTCGCGATTGGACCTCGCCTTAGGGTCTTTCTTTTGAGTCATTTTGGATACACTTGGGTAATGGCGCATGGCATAGAGCCAAAGTTGTCTATAGCCAAGCTCCGCAGGATCACCCTGAGAAAGCGAATAATGTCGGAATCCGGTTTCGGAAGTTTGTATCAGGTACTGCCGGTTGGTGGCATCAAGAGCTGAAAAGGAAGCACGCAACGCACCTTTGATTGTAGGGAAAGATTTAGAGGGTGTTATAAGTCGCTTAATGCAATTGGCACATGATTCTAGATACCACAGATCTTTGAAAAATGTAAACAGGGAGGGAACTGTCCCCTCGCTCTTTTTGATTTCGTTCCATATGGATATCCTTTCCGATGAGGTGAATTCTGAAAAGACCTCGCCGCTGTGCAGGAGGCCCTTAACAGTAGTCCTATCTTTCAACGAAACCCCCGGGGCCAGAAGCTGCAGAGTTTCCACGGTATAGCGGTCAATTTTGAGCATCTTTTCACGATCATGTCTCACAAGTGAGGACCAGAACTGCAGTAGTTTGGTCAAAGCATGAACAATCTCCTGCGAGCAAAATCAGCAATTTTCATCTCCCTGGAGTCAGTTTGCCTTACCTCATCGCAATCAATGGCCAGAGCCTGTGGGAGTGAGCCAATTTGCATGCCATGAATCACCAAAGAAGGAATAACGAGTAAGGAATCAAAGGAGGCTCGCACAATTGGATTGGAATCCAACCCTCGGAGCCTTCTAGCTTTGTTATCCGAAAGGCGAGCCAGCCACCGATTTTCGAAGTGCGCATTTGCATCATTTCGATATTGTCGCACTTTACGGTAGATCTCGCCGTCACTTGGAACTTTCTCGTTAGAATACTCGTCGATGAGAGTAGTTTGAAGGTCGGAACTAATATCTTGGGGCTGTTAGAGCGGAAGTCGCGCCGCAGAGAAGCTCTCTGCTCAGAATCTCTAGCTTACCATCTAAATACAAATCAACAGTCCACCATTGATCGATAGGAGGTAAAGATTCTTCTCCAGCTTTCAATCGATGTTGACCATGTAGACACTTCACCTGACCAGGAGAAAAATGCAGGCGTGGGTAGCGACTTGGTTGTTCGGTCATTAAATCAGCGGGGCTTACCCGCGCGGCTCGTAGCGCCTCATGAAGATGAGGCCTTGACACAACAGCACTAACATGATTATAAACATCAACTCTCCGACACCCTTCTTTAATGAAGACTTCGCAAAGCCTTTCCACATTTTTCAAGTTCAAATCTTGTGATGTGGATGGGTGAGACGTTATTTGATTTATATCAATTTTCGCTGTTCCTTGGTATTTTTGAACCCTTTCAGAGATAAGCTGAAGCTCACTATCCGTGTAAATAGTATAATCCATGATGAATGATTAAGCGAGAGTTTCAACGTTAAAATGGGTCTCAGAGGCTAGCATGTATATTTATACTTCTCGATCAAAAGTCAACAGCTCCTGGATAAGCGATTTGATTGATGATGAAAAAATTGAGCCAATTCTCGAAATTACCTCTGTGTGGGTATAAATAGGTGTGGGATCTTCCGTATCTGCATTGCTGCCTACAAGTACATTCTTTCATGGATCAAATATGTTGGAAAGCGACAAGCACTGCACAGCGATTGACTTTCAAACTTTCAAAAAGCAATTCGAATCCTTGAAGATAGTAAACCCAACCCCTTCCCATGAAGACCAAAGACAGCTTGACAGAGCAGCTCATGCGACTCATAACTCGAACTTTAAAAAGAAGAATACTTTAGTTAAAGGCAAGCCATCAGGGAAGATTATCACGGGAGGCCAGAAGAGACTGGGTTTGCCCCAAGTGCTCGAGGAAAATGAAAGCCCTGGCTTCCTAATTACAAGAAATGAGTCACCTTGGGACACTTATCGCCGAACACTCCGGTGTCAAATTGCAGGCGAAGTGTTTATTGCAGCCCGTAGATCCCGTCCATCTCAGGTGGTAGCAATTCGGGAGTACACTGGAGGTAACGTTGAAAAAATGTTGCGATTGTATGGTCGCCTTGATCATAGCAATTTGTTATCTGCTCGAGAGTGCTTTGTAGATGGAGGCTCTATGTATGCCCTCGTTGATGATCTTCCGCTCAACTTAGAGCATCTTGTGGGGTGCCGACTTCTGTATCCCACAGAGGGAGAGTTGGCTTCCATGGTTTGGCAGGTATGTTGCACTTCGCTGTTCAGATCTTTGAAAATGCCAACCTTTGCAGATATTGGAGGGTTTATGTTACCTCTGCAATTTGAAATTAGAGCATAGGTCTTTGGGATGCCGAAGCATTCTTCTCGGTCTGGACGGTGTGATCAAAATAGGTAATACAAGATTTTGCCGCCGTCTTGATATTGGAGCTGAATGTTGATAGGTTGTTTGGAGGCGTGTGTAGGAGATTCCTCAAATCAGCTGCAAAGGTTGTATATTAAAGTTCTCGCATCTATCACCATGGAGCTCATGCAAAAGTATGCAAAGGATGATGACATAGTGGGAGTCGATGATTTGAATCGTTGGCCTGTCGATTCAAACGCGTTCGGGTTTCTCTCTGCACTTTCGACAACCGATTCTCTAGAGTCTTTGAAACTAGTAAGTGGGCCTGATATTTGATTTTAAATGAGCGCACACCTAAACCTACATCAGCAGGCACTTGTGCATAAGAAGCATCGATTGGTAGGCGAGTTGGTGCTTCTTGCTCGCTCGGTATTACTTTCCGCAAAAATGTTCCATTCCTATGAGAAATAGCTCTAGGGTATTATACCTAGAGGAACAGAGTGAAGAATGCTGTAGTAGTCCGGAAAGAGCCGGACAGAGCCGCACATATTTTAAAATATCATCAGATGCCGACCAAGCGTTTCTTGATAGAAGCTACCTGTGTATAAGGTGTAGTGACTCAATATGATATATCCCAGTCTTGACGTTGAATATAAAAATCCTGATCCAACAAGCGCCTCAAGATGCAGATATCACTATCGGTACTCTAACGAAGCTTAGCAGTCACTGTTGATGTCACAATTTAAATTTGTAGTGTCTTTTGTTATCCAAAAGATAAAACAGTCTTATCATAATTGATTGTTGGGGGTCTATACAAAGGATTAAGTTGATCTGCAAAGTTTGATATCAAAAATGTATATATTGCCTCACTTCATCCATTGAACTTAAACTGATAAGCTATATGTGTGCTTGAAATGGTAGTTTACGGAACCTTACGTACAGTTGTAAAGTTAATCAGCCTTTTCATATACCAGAGTCCAATTACATCATGCTAAGTTGTTGTCTATGTAGGTATGGTAATTGTCAGGAGAAGGTGTGGGTGACATGATCCTCTCCTGAACTCGCGTCCGAGTACAGTGCGAGATCTAGATCAGCAGATTAGGTAGTCTTTGGTCTGGGAAAGTGACAGCTTCTCTCTCCTGTCCTCCTTCCTTCCTTGTCTCCCCATCCCACTCGCTGAAAAGAACATTGAAATACTACATAGTTGTTTCTTCTTCTTCCCTTTTGTTTATCATTTTAAACCCATGTCGAAACAATGAATCATGTAATCAACATCAGCGTACCACATAAAATGCTGTGGGTGAGACTAGGGAATAGTAGATAGGTACATGTACGTGACATACAGTAAACTGCTTATGGAGAAGATGAGCAGTGGTAGTTACGATAGGGGTATCTTGGTTTGTCATCCGACGCCCCGTTTGAGACTTCGTCATCTCTCACCAGAACCGCGGTTCGAGGAAACGTAAGATTTGAATGAGGCTGCGACACCTTCCAGAGCGAGCCCCATTGGTCGATATATTACACTCATTTACGTGATCCGCAGTTGAGAGCTCCTTCATTATAAAATGCACCAAACTGAGGGCCGCTGTGGCTATTTACGCTTACCTTCCAGAATTTGAACCGCTGGATTTAAAAATACGGATATAATTCCCATATAGAATGGAACAATGCACGGCACTTAACAACCCTTCCAAATCAATGGGGGTATCAAAAAGTCTAAATTTTCTTTTCTTAGAATGTTTTGGACGTTGTCGAATGAAATGTGGACTGCGATTACCCAGAATGAAAATGATCGCTGTCCGCGACGCTAATACACCCTATATCTCTGTGGAGAACCGACTAGTAATCTGTGGGCTCACATGGGTTGATATTCACACTCAAAAAAGCTTACCTTTTGTTCAAGATGCCTGTGTGCTAGTTTCTTTAACTGGTCTCGCACGCCAGGGGATGCAGACACTAAAACACCGTCAGCGTCTATTCTATCAGGTGAGATCAGAAACGTGCCCATCATCAGAACTTTGCCTCGTTCTTCGTGAGTATTTTCTACTCTCTTGATGTTTCGTCCAGAAACTTCTATAGAGATGATCTCCGCATAATCAGGGCTACCATTGAAGACCGTCGCACGATGATGCTGGCCGAAAGGCTTTCCATGCTCAATGATCTGATCCGAACCGACGTAAAAAGACATTTCAAGTATCTGGCACAAGATCAGCGGACTGAAATTTCGACAAGAATGTGCTACCTACATAACCATTGTCCAAAATGTCATCACTCAATAAACTGTTGAGCAATGGCTCAGCAGCCACTGCAATATCTAGAAAATTTTAGCTCCTCATTGATTATAGATGTGAATTTGGACGGCAAACTCACCTAGTGTCTGGACCTGCCAAACGAAGTTTACCCGACGAACATGTGATGTACAGGTATTGTATCCGTAAAGAAGTTTTTTCAGATAAGATACGACCCCGGCTATGCCGAAATCGGTGGCAATCGCTAATACGCACTCGTATTGGTCTATACATTTGCTTATTCCATATGGCCCGCCAACAAACGCCGTCACAGACGCGTATCCATCAAGAGCTGCGCGGTGGCGAAGAGTCTCGGTCAGGCCTTTTTTTGATTGGACGAAAAGTTCCAAAACGTCCTGCTTCTCAGGAGACCAAGATGTGACCATGAATGGATGTATTTGGGTCCAAGAAAGCATACTTGCCGCAGGTATCCAAAGGCTTATGTATTGACCTGCCTTTATGCGCAGTGGCGTTGTAAGCGCAATTCTGATTTTCAAAGGTGTTCCCTCTTGGCCTTCTTGTGAAGACGATATTTGTAACTGATCGCATCTGACCGATGCACGAGAATATGGGCGGGAAAGGAAAATGCCGTTTCTTATGATAAAAAGTGAAACATCTGCAATAAAAGTAGTACATAGCACACCGAGAGGAATGTATAAGTACAATCTTGGGAATAAAGTGTCAGATGGCAGGTGGCGCCAAGTGGAGTATATGCACGCTGCGGCTAGTGCTTGATGAAGTCGAATAAACGGCTCATAGAGGACTCGTCGAAACACAGGCAAGGACAAGACTAGAAGCACCGCCGTTGATATGGATCCCTAAAGTCAATTAATATATGTTATTAACATGCTGTGTGGTGGGAGACTAACGATGAATGCGAAGAGGTTGCGTTTCTTGCTCAAGGTCCAACTGTTCTCTTCAACAATCATTGCCAGGAGGACGTGGAGGGCAAGGAGCATGCCAGTCATCCAGCCTGCAGCCTGATGCATCCGCTTGCAGCTCACCAAAGGGATTCCAAGAATATTTCCAAGGAATGCTAAATGGTGAGCCAAGAAGAGAAAGCCCATGTTGATCACCGCAAGAGTTCCAGCCCGGCTTCTGACCATGCCTGATGATTGTGACCTGAAGCAAATGAAAAAAATATTCGTTGCTGCATACACAAGGTACAATAAGACATTGGCCCGAGTGCAAGGAGAAACAAGCTTGTGACGATCCCATAAATACGGGTACGTGAGATGCTTTTTTATTATGAATGAAAAACCACGGAGAAAACTTATCAGGGGTGGAGTTATACTAATGAAGAAAAGTGCTGTTAAGATGCCTCCTACTGCAACAGCATAGAAGATGGTGAGATCCATTCTCTGTTTCTTTTTTGAGTGCGACAGGCTTTCCTGCCCGGACGGAAAGTCCATGTATATAAGTAAAGGTCATATGGCTTTTGCACAGTTGATGAAAAAAAGTTGCAATATCCTTTCAATTGCTCTCAAGGAAGAGCATTGGTCTATTTCTAAACTAATTTAAGCTGAAAAAGGCAGACTTGGGCTTTTCTTCTGTGCTTACGGTCTGGTTGGAATGTTAAAAGCGTTAATGCTACAGAAACACTTGGTGTTTGATAATGGAACCCTGTAAGGTGAGAAACCAATGCTAGGGCCAAATCACTTATAGAAAGACACTAGAGAAATCTGCTGCCTCCCCAAAGACATGATTTCGATCCATCCTGTATTACTTCGAACCCAAAATCTATTATGGAGTCTGGCCCAATATCTACTAGCCTATATCCAAATGGTGTGTCTTGGCTCAAGACTCTAGGAAAACCCTTTGCTTCCCAACAATGGAAATCAATATTGAGTTTGCCCAAAAAATATGGTAGCCTATTGACTCAAATTTGTCCAAAAGATGGTCGACAATTCAGCAAACTCTGTATGGCCAAAACCCGCCTCAAACCGTCAAGAAAACCCATTCATGCTTTCTATCGGCTTCATTTCTGAGGTATGAGTGAAACTCTCAAATTCAACAAGAACCATGGATGAATAAGAAGGATTGGTTATAGTTAAAACAGATTAGATGTATGTGACAAGCAGTAATCAAGGGTAAGAAAGAAGAATTCCTGGAGTCAGAGGTGACTGAGAGACGTCAATCCTAAGATCAGACGCTCGATATCTGCAGGAGCTGCGGTTTATGATATCAACTGGAATCCAAATAAACGAGGGGCTGGAGGTTTCACCAACGAAGTACACTCAAAGCCGATGATCAACAATATACTGACTAGCCACTTGATTGCATAAACAATTTCTGTTGGTATAGCTTACGTTTCTTAGTAAAAAGTAACTTCAAATTGTTTCAAATGCACATTTCAAGTTTATTTTCGCTGAAATTGTAGCAAGCAGAAATTGCTCCAAAAGTTACCATCAGATCCAGCAGTCTTGCAAAAAGAAATGCGCTGCGCTGATGGAAGGTCCATAGGCGGGATTTCTTGATTATTCAATGAAATATGGTCAATATCCAGCGCATATAATCTCAAAGTCATCAATTCGACAATTGATCATCCTAAGACTAAAAATCGATATACATGCCAGAGAGAGTTGAACTGTACCTGACGAGCAAGTTTGACCGCGGCTTTTAATTGGTCGCGCAGAGCCGATGGCTTGGGGGAAGGTATATATAGGTTGTCCGCAAGAATGGTACAGGCGTTCTTGTTCATTTGTACTCACTTCGGCAATTCAGCATGGTCCAAAAGGAACATAAGGTACAAAAAGTGCTGGTGCTTCACGGTATGTCATCCCACTTTGCCTTTACGAACTATCGTCGATTCCAGAATTGATTGAAGACAATAGGACACGGACAGTCCGAAGATATCATCTGGCCAAAGATCCGACATGTGAGAAATATCTTTCGCATGCTGTCCGATGAAATCGACTTCGAGTTTGAGTGTCTATCTGGAGTCCTACCAGCATATCCTGATCAGAGCGATACTGGCCAGCAGAGGGTGTGGGGACACGGGGAGCCTGAAAAGGACCGTATCAAAGGCCTTGAGGAATCAATTGCGCATATCTTGGATACTCTGGACACGCATGGACCTTTCTGCGGTGTCCTCGGATTTTCCTCCGGTGCCGCTATGTCTGCGATTCTCGTATCCCTACTGGAGAAACGGAAAGCCGTTTGTGGCATTCCTTGGAAAGTAGGCCAACCATTTCCCATTTTGTAACATAAGGCCATTTTGGTTGACTAGCCTAGCAGACGCGTCACCCGCCATTACTGTTTGCAATATGCCTGAGCGGCTTTATGCTCGAGAATAGCTGCTACCAGGCGATATACGACCCCAAGATCAGCACGCCAGTCTTTCACGCAATCGGTATATGGGACGCCACTGTTTCGCCAGCACAAACAATACGGCTGGCACGCCAGTGCACGTTTCCGACGATATTTGAATTTGAAGGTGGCCATTACGTACCCCAGGCCAAGGAATACGCAGAGCTTAAGAGATCGCTTTTGGTTTTTCTACAGGATATACCTGAATTCTCTCTACGCATTGAGTATTCAAAATCGCCAGTCAGTGCAGTCAGCGAGAGCACTCTGAAACCAATTACTACAGTGAAGAGCAAAAGCCGAGAGGGGATGTTGAGATGGCTCTGAGCGAGTGGTGAGGAAAACTAATCAGTAATGGCTCAATTCCAAAATTTCTTCCGCCTTTTGATTGTACGTCCGTTGTCAGACGCGAAAGTGAGAGAATTCATACAATAATGATCAAAAAATTATTACCAAGCATTTTACATACAGGAAGTGGTAGTAGTAGCTGTAGTAGTTTTCATCTACACTGAACCCTGGCAAAGCAATATGCAATATACGACAACTCTAAATCCAAATATGTGATTTCCAATGAAGGTATAATCGTACTGAGCACCTTCAAGACACTACGAGATATTTTTGACATAAAGATCTTGCTCAAAACTAGAGCCAGAACCTATTTAGTGCAGGATATACATTTGAAATAATTGAGTGATTGGTGGGTTACAGTCGATAGCAAAAATGGCTTCTACCCTTCTGAACGCTTTTCTCTTCTCGAGCCCTACTGCCAAGGCCTTAGCGCGGAGCCTTATTTACTGGACCGCAACAACTTGAGGGCCACCGTAAAGTACGTCTTATCTAATACCATGGCTATCAACGTTTCACCGCCCAATATTCAGCAATGGATCCAACCTTACGGGGGAAGATACAATTTCATACATCGTGCAATCTTCAACGGTCGTCAAATTACTACCGGGTAATCAATTAAAATTCTGCGCTAAATTTTGGCAGTGGGGCCCAAGAAAATGATTACGATAAGAAGTGTAGAAGCCGTTTTCGCTATCGACTGTACATGGAATAGGATGGCTACGGCATACTCTACAAACAGCAAAGATGCAGCAGAGATGAATGCCCTTGAATATTGAGTCTTGCGCTGTGTTGACTGATTCGACAGAATTTCGTATGCGAAGCCAGAGACAGGATAGGATTCGTCGAGTTCGAAGGTTATGCCGCCGAAGTGTGGAGACAGGATTGGCTTCGAACATTACTTCCCTCTAGGAATCACCATATCTGCTCAAGCTTGTATTTCATCTGCCTCCATGCATTTTGAGTACAAAAACAAAACAAACAGACAATTCGTTAACGCCCGGCGGCTGAACTAAAATTTTCACCATCACGAGTCTACTATACATGCCCATATATTTACGCTATGTTTCTTGAAAGCCAATACATAAAACCTTGTAGGATATGAGATTTTCAGCAAGCAGTGTCGTAGCGGGTAGGAAGTGCTCTAGGGACTCTCTTGCTTGCCCACAATTACATTGGTCCGTCTCTGCTGCAATAATTCGATTGTAATATCCGTTGAGTCTTGCCATACCCGTCCGGGCTTGGGCCAGTACACTCTGTTCCTTCCACAATGATCAGTCATAAAGCTGTCGGGTGTGTTTGCCTGGGAGTGCCGCCTCCAATCGTTTTGCGTGCATTCCTACCGTCCCTAGTAGGTCATGATTGGGGACTGCTTGGGAACGTGCAATATTCAGTGTTATCAACTTCATCCTCGGCACAAGTTCTTGTAGGAGAGCATGTTCTTGTCTCGCAGCTCTGGCGTGTTATTTAGCCAGACCTAACAGCTTGTTTCCTTTGCTAGTGGGAATCCAGAGGAATTTGATCCAGTTTCCGTTTTTCTCATCAAATTGTAAATCTGATAAATGAACTCCTGGTCAGACTGTTGTCGAGGGCTCCTTAGCGTGAGAACAGGAGCTTTGTTGTTTGTGAGCAACGTGATCCTGTAATTTTTCAATCCCATTTTGAGTACTGTATCACAAATAGAGATTTGTGAGGGGTCAGTGTAGATGAAATCTACTATTACTGCTGTATCACGAGTGATTCGCTCCGTGGTTAAGACAGTGGTCAACAAAATTCATTATTTTCTCAAATTTAGATCAAAGTAATGCCGGGCCAATACAGGAGGAAAACGCTGCTCTAATATTTTGATCTTCTAAAAACCTTCCTGCCGTGTTGTGGGTGATGAGAAATTCTCAAATAAACCTGATCACCAAGCAGCCAGATTTTTAAGGCTTTATCTTGCAAAACTCTGCGGTCCAATCTCTAACTCTTGAGATATATTTTCAGCTCATACTTAACCACCAATTGCTCAACATTTTAAGCGTTTGATGAGTTTTCGATGTTTATTAGCATTTATCCGCGGAGCCCATTGAACAAGAGTGGACAAGATGAGTTGATCACAGTGTTAACAAATCACTATGGCAGTTTTATCATTGTGCGTAAGCGAAGAAGCAGCTGATGATAAATAAGAAGGCTCCCCATAAGTAGACTCTCCCATCAACATGTCTCTCTCAAGCCATCCAGAGAATCCACCCATCGACATTACGTGTCGCGAAAATAGATTTCTTGCAGAAGTCACAAAGATGGATCAGACGGTACGATCACCGTATTGCCATATGGCTCCGGCTAACAGGATTACAGGAAATCCTGCACACGATCTCAACGCTAAATGGCCACTGGGTTCGGGCGGAGCGCCGTGTAGCCAAGTATCAGCAGGAACTGGCAACGGTACGACAATCGCTCGCACAGACCAACAGTGAGATGGAGGAGATTGTGAAAGTGGCAGAGATTCTTTACGAGACGAATCGAAGAATGGGCGCTGTGATGGACTATCTCCTTGAACAGGAGGCTCTCAAGGAGAGCGGCGAAGAGCCCAAATCCTTCGACGCCATGTTCGGCTGGGTGGTGGCACAAGTCGAACAGTCATCCAACGCTGAAGCTAAAGACGGAGCTGTCGCTGCTGGGGAAGCCGCGGCTGGAGCCAGTAGACTGGTGGCAATGAGCAATGCAAGCATGTGAAAGTAGATACCGTTATAAGCGCATGGAATATAACATCTGACTCTTGATCGTGTTAAGACGAATCAGGCTTATTTAAGAGACTTTGTCGAAACTTCACACATTGGATCAGCCCATGCTATAAGGAGTCGACAATCAAGAGCCAAGAAGGCGCAATTGAGCTTAGTACACCGGCGAGGTGGTTTATTGCGATTCTGATAAACCCCGATGCTCCGGAATGCATATTTGAAAGACAAGTAGAGACAATCATATCTAACCGCTTGCTGGCCTCCTGCTTCCCTTTGATTCTACAAAGCATGGAGGATGGTGGAACTACCCCTTGTAGCTTTGTTCACCCCTTTAATTCTGAGAAACCCCCTGGAAAGCCATTAAATGGTGGTTGTAGTCTTTGCGCGAGGTGGGAGCTTGTTGTGGTTGTCACCGTGCTTAGGAAGATTATGAAAAAGAAAGCCCACAAAAGTCAATCTCTACTCTCTCAGAGGGCGTTTTACGGCGTGCCTCTAAAAAGAAATCCTCATAAAACTCATCGTGTTCAATCTGCTAATGATGCACTAAGGACCAGCCAGAAACGAAAAGGAGCCAGGAGCGACTTTTTAGCATTGGGAGTACATTCCATGCACATATTTTGCCATCCCAAACGGAGAAAGGGTAGCAGAGTATGCTATTAGCAAAAAAGGAAATGGTTTCTGAAACAGTCGCAGCCGAAAAAGTGACATCTCATTTTTTCTGTCTAGTTTGAACCTCCATATTTCGATGTCTCCGGCATTCTTTCCCCTAATGACCTTCTGTCGGCTTATCCGGGTAAGAGAATTTTATCCAAAGATAGAGTGGCCCTGAGAAGAGTATCGGGGCGGCCTTCAGTGATTATGATCAAATGAAATCCCAGGAAGACTTTGTTGGTCCTCTTTCATGTTTCATGTTGAATGATTGCTCGTAGTTGGCCGCCAATGGGGACGGTGACAGAAGCGATGCTCAACAGCTTGTCGAGTGGGAACGTGTTCTTTGCATCGTTGGCACAACAAAAGCCCCACAATACTTTTCTTGATGATGGTCGACGAAGAGAGATGCAAGAGATGTAGCTCTGTACTGGCTAGATAGCGAAGTTCTTTCGTAGTCTCGTCCTCACACCGACGTCCATCCCAAGTCGCGATACAGCGCGGCTGCAGTAGAGGTTCTCCGAGTGTAGCCAACGGCGTTAACTCAGAGCTGGGGGTGGGCGGACGCATGATGAATGTTTATTTCTCTAGATGGAAAGCCAGCGGTAAAGCTTGCGGCTTCTATAGAGTCAAATATATACAACCGCATAGGCTCCTCCCGCGGGAGGGCGCTGATTTGGCCCCACAGCATATCAATTGACCCTACTATATCGTGCTCAAAGTCCTAGTCGGCGTTCCTCTGAAAGATTGAAATCCCAAATAAGGCGGTCATCGTTACAGGTCGCCGTGGATCATTGTTAGTTCATCCTCTGGTGTCAACTCAAATTCATCATGAAGGCTGACATTGATCTATGTTGCACAATACCTAAGCTACGTCAATCTTTGCCTCCGCTCGCGGAAAGACATCTTTCTCGATGGACAGGCAGCCCTGCAGGATCTTCACGGCTTCAAGGATGCTGCCCCTTGCCTGATGCAAGTCTTCTTTTAGTTGGCTGATTGAGGACCGACAATCCTTGACCTCCTCTTCAAAAGCGTCCAGCCTGACTTGCCCCTCTTGATTTCTTTTCACAAGTTCCTCGGAGCAAAGCTGGGAATGTTCCAGTTCAACGGTCAATCTCCGGTTTTCATCTTCCAATCGCCGTATGGTCACTGTGAACGATTCAGACTCAGTATTGGAGATCTTGAACTATCATTGTCAGATGCTTTTTTTAATAGAATCATTTTTTGATCACAGGGTCACGTACCTCTGTCGCCGAATCGGTATGATGGTTCTGACCGACTGTCCGGATAATCTCTGGTGCTACAGCTTCGATCGATTGACCCAGCCCATCCATGATATCCTGATAAAAGCCGACTGTGCCGCTCGCCAAATTTCTGGTCAGTAGGTGCTGCTTAGATGCCGATGCAGACCATGCATAGCCGTCTTGAATGGAAGGCTGTAGGCGAACCCTGCCAGGGGGAACCATTAGGCCCAGTCGTTCGTCTGAGTACAAGGTGATCAGCATGACTGTCGAATCTTCGTGAATTTCACAATAGGGACGTACAGATGTGGGCTACCAGAGCCTCACGGCATTCTTTCCTTCGCTGAGCGCGCCTTTCGTTGCTCGTTAAGCCCATCCGAACGTTAGCTCAGTGTTCCAGCCATGCTGCAGGACAAGCGAAAAGCTCTCCATATATACCTCAAATAAAGCAAATAATAAATTTTGCGCTAGAAAATAGAGCAAGTTGATAGCATTTACTGATGCATTTTGGTTTAACCCTAGGGCTTCGATTATTGCGACCTGAAAGCAATTCTGTCAAATAATTGAGCATATTTTTCTGTTGTAAGCATTAACATAAGTTGGAGTTGAGCTCCGGCGGGTGTGACCGCCCATCAAATGGCCCAGTGTTTATTGCAAATCCATGATTTGATCGTTTCTCTGATAGTAGAAGTGAGTTTGTCATTGCAAGACGTTCGCAAATATTTCAAAAGCCTGAATCCTGAGGACACCTAGCCTTAAAAGCACCTTAAATTTCACACCTAGTCAATGTCTAGCCAGCCTTCTGTAGGTCCCATCACTTTCCTCTATTTCAGATTGCACCAAAGCAAAGAGCCATAATATAGGAAAGAACATCATCATCTAAGATAAATAGTCTTCATGATCCGGTCTATCGCTCTCGTCTACTTATTAACATTTTTACAATCGCGAATGGCGCAACTGTCCCGTAAGCGAAGACATCAGATCGACAGTGCTGTCGAGAGACACCCCCTTCGGAAGCATATGTCCGACACACGATTGGAGTTCACCATGGGGGTAGCCGCCAGCAGCTCGCAGCCACCAAGGCGCACCAAAACGAGCACCCGGATCAAGTCTTCTGACAAGTCACGCCGGGTCCATCTACGGCTGGTGCAGCCGGACCGGAACCAAGATGTTGCAGAAACTGCATGGTGGACAGATTCCAAGCTCGGGATCATAGCCCGCCCCCGGGTGGTGCACCCCCGGTTGGTGTCAGATCACGGACCAGTCGCGGTCGTAGAATTGAAGGATCGTGATGCGTGGCTGAAGTGCTTGCGACCCAGGGGTAGACCGCCAGCAGCCTTGATGCACGATGTTGGGCAGGACAAAGTGTAGGGTAAATCTCAAGGATGAAAATGTTACCCGCGAAACAGCTCAGTCGGCATGTATTTCTCGTTCTTGTTATTCTAATTGGAGTTGACAAATTGATGAGTGTCTTGGTGAAAGCTGGCACGGACTATTCGAGGCATTTAAGCCCTTTTTCATATGTAGCTTAATTCGAAATTGGCCTTGACGCCTTCCACGAAAAGATTCCATAACCCTAAGCCAAGACATACCATTCCTGTTGAGGCTAGTGGATCTGAGTCGGGTTCAACATCGTTAATCCAAGTAGTATAGCCACATCCGTCATCGTCCTAGCGTAGATTTCGAGATTTTTTCTTTCTGGCAAACATGAAACTCGATTTTGAATTGAACTTCATATTGTTGCAGCACATTGTGCCTCTGGCGTATCTTGTATAAAGGTAACTGAGAGTCTAGGCTTGATCTTGCCATTGCAGTTCTTTGTGGCAATTTAATCTAGGCCGTTAGTGACAGAGAACGACAGAGGGTGACAAAGTCCACTAATCCTTGTTTCTTTTGACTTCAAGGATAGAGAGAAGGGATAGATGACGAGGTGAACAGTTTTTACTATCGGAGCAACTGGTACATACAGTGGCGCCTGATTTCTCCTTCCATGCTAGGATCATTGAGATATTTTCTTTAACCCTGATCACATGATCAATGGGGTTACTAAAATAATAACGGGCCTGTTCCGCAGATGAAATGTACCGCGCGAAACATTTCAATTTACCAGATACTGGTCCAGTCTTGAAGCCATATCTCTTCAAGGCTTCTTAACTACAGACATAAATACAATCATTTGTCGTAGATTCATCTGAAATGTTCCCTCGTCCAACTACAACAACAATGGGGTTTCCGAATCTACAACCTATCTTACAAAGCCTTCTAGATTCAGGTAGATACTCAGCCCTGACGATATCATGCGAAGGACAGAAATTTCAGGTACACCGTGCGATAGTCTGTTCCCAGTCATCGTTTTTTGACGCTGCAGTCAAAGGGGGATTTAAAGTGAATGCGACCGTTTTCCGCCATGATTGGTGCATGTGGCTAATTTCTTGACAAGGAAGCTACTCTATCGCATATTGATCTGCCAGATGATGAGCCAGGAACAATTCAACGAATTTTCTCTTTTCTTTACCTTCAAGACTACGAGGACGCAGATGGCTCTCACTTCAATGATCGAAAGTGCGCTTCAGGTGATGATATGGAGGCTCATGCAACTCTGTGGAACAAGCTCAGAGTGTTCATGGCGGCCGACAAATTTGACATTTCGCATCTAAAAGTACTTGCGAGGTCCCGCATTATAGAAAGGATCGATAAAAACGCAAAGATATGTCCATTGATTGTGCAAGACATCCGGACGACCATTCCGCCTCATGAGACCCAGCTTCGAGACGCCATAATCAAATCAATCTCATGCGACGTCCAAGAGTTCCTCGCTCATGATGAAAGCATGGCGATTATGACGGATGTTCCGGATATCACTATTGCGGTGCTAAGGAAAATTGTCGAGGAGAATTCTTCACTCAAACTTCAACGGCAGAGGAGACGCGGGATAGCGCCATTTTAAAGTGACCGGTGCATTACTGAATTAGAAATTGATTGGGTCGAGTGGTAGGGACTTTGATTTGTACGTTTACCATTGCTAAAAACAATAACGGGGCCCTCAAAAGCTGTCACTTTAAATGATGATCAATGATCATTGAACTCTACCATTCCTGCTGAGATATAATTTAATGTCCCAGCTTTGGCGGACCGGACTTCCTATGAGGGAAGAACGCAGTCAACAATAGCGTTGTGGTTCTGGTTGAGATGATCACATATGGACTTGTCGGAATCTTACATAATATGTTTTCGAAATCTGTTTTACAGTTGATTTCAGATATCATTGTAGAAACAGCTCTCTCGGCACTTTTGGCCTTGATTTACTGCTTCGGCAATGACATCGAAAGATTTGGGCTCTTCACAGTCATTATTGCAATCTGCTTCCTCCCTAACGACCCTACTTTTAATTTCCCAGGACCCACTGCCAAGGCTTTAGCGCAGGTCAGTCATTGATCGGGCTATACCAGGATTCAAGGGATTCACTATGATCCCAGGAGCCCACAGACTCCCAGGAACAAGCCATTGCCCTTGGTTTATTGAAACCTGCAGAATTCAGACATCTGCCCGACTTATAATTGACGTACTAGCGCATACATAAACTGCTGCACACTGAAATTTACAAATGCATAATCCATGCAATGTCACTCTTGTTACTTCCTTTAGAAATTTTGCTGTTGACTGGGAGTTTCCTGGACAAAATGAGCATAATAAATATGTGCCTTGTATGTTCTACGTTTAAGAACATATTCTCAGAGGTGAACATTCAGCATCTGCTCAAAGAAGAACCCACTATATACCGCGCAGTGCAGTGCCGACGAAGAGATATGCTGCATTTGTTGCTAGCTAAGTTCAATGCCAATCCCGATGCTAAGTGGGATGGATCTACTCCTCTCATGCTTGCAGTGGAAATGCGGGATCTGAAGACTGTCAACCTGCTCCTTACGCATGGGGCCGATGTCGAATTCCACAACATTTATGGCGAGACTGCTTTGTCCATCGCAATCGAGCAAGGTAGCGAGCAAATCATCGAGCGACTTCTCAAATGTTCAGATATCAACGTCAATGGACCAGGGCCAATGGTTCGCACTCCGCTGCTAGTAGCATTGGACTACCATCAATTTCATATTTTCCAAGTCCTGATCAATGACACTCGGCTACAAATCAACATGTTTATCGAAGAGAGCGACAACCCAGGTCGGACGATACTTCATTGGGCGGTGCGACAACGTGAAAGTTTTGCAGTTCGAATGCTCTTGGACAAGCCTCATCTTGATATCAACTTGCGAGATTTGCGGGGAGACAATGCGTTACTTCTAAATGTGAAAGAGCATAAAAGAGGTGATAACACAAGGCTGCAAATTGCCGATTATCTGATGAGGCATTCTGATATCGACATAAATTTCCAAGACAGAGAGGGGCGTTCTGCTCTCTGGCATGCAGTAAGCTCTGATTGTCAAAAGATGGTTCTGGCCATTTTGGAACACGAAGAAACCGATATCAATTTGAACGACCACGAAGGAATTACTCCTCTCACAAGAGCTGTAGAGTATGGTAATTTGGATATTGTGAGAATACTTCTTCAGCAACCTGGATGCCTTCGCTCTTCTTCGTCAGTAAGCCCTCTACTCTGGTCAGCATGTCGAGCTGGGCACTATTCGATGGTGGACTATTTGCTCAAGCAAAGATCTATCGATATGAATCAACCTGGCCCCAACGGCACTTCGCCACTTCAGGCCGCACTCAGTATGAGAAAGACAATTATTGCTCATCTACTGCTTGACCAAAAACACAAGATTAGGATCAATCATCAAGACCGGAGTGGCCTTACTGCACTTATGCAGGCGGCTGGCGGGGGCTATGATGGCATTGTTAAGCGCATGCTCCAAGATTTCGATGTTGATGTGAATGCAATTGATCATTCCAGGAAGACAGCATTGTGCTATGCTATACATGGCAGCTATGGCAAGACTGTTCGAATGTTGACTAGATGCATGGAAGATACCACAAGAAAGGAGCCAGATATAGAATGTGACCGTGGTTCGCTCATCAGCCTTCTCCCTCGAAGGTCCAGCCGCTTGAAAGAGATGCGTCATATGAGTACTTAATTAGCCCAATTTTACGCAGCAAAACAGTTCTTATGATCTCTTTACTTGGGAAGGTTATATATAATTTTCTGGTATACCGCGCCGGTAGAATGCCGTCAATCATATGTAAGTGCCTTGCTCAACACAGCAATATTCAAGATCGGCCTCCATCATTTGCGCAGGCAAGTTGTATCTAGAAGGTGGGGTCGACGCAAGGTAATCAAATTCAATTTTAGAAATTACTGTTAAGCCCAATAAGATATCTAAAGGCAGTAGAACTAGATCACCTTTAGACAGGCGGCAAGGCCTAAGATAGTTTCTCTGTGAAAAACATGGAAGCCAATTTCGACTTTAGCTGTACACACACACACACACAATTTATTAAGTTAACGCCTGGCGGCCAAGCCGAAAGAGCAACTGTCTCTGATCTACTATTCATTTCTGTCCACTATATGTAGTTCCCTGGTGAAGTTCAGGCCTTTAGGTTGTGAGGTCCACCCCGGGGAACTCGTCTTCTGATTCGTACAAATCCAGCTTTATAGAAGACAACTTTCCTTTTCCTTTCTCATCATGTGTTTCATTTGACTTCAAATTTCGAACGACGCCTTCTAGCTGTTCACCGATATCTTTCTGATTTTGTTGGTCGTCGCGACTCATAGATTCAATTGCATCTTTTTCACACATATCTAATTCGGCTCGCTTTTCTTGGATTTCCTTGAATTGTGTGCTTAGTCTCCGTTCTAAGAGGTCTTTTTTGCACTTGATCTCTTCAATTGCGCATTTTAGCTCTCTTCGAAGTACAGATACCTTTTCTGAACGAAAAACATCATCCAAAGTTTCAAGAAAAAGCTGCGCGTTTTCGGCAAGTCGTTCGACACCATTTGCAGTCTTTCGAAGCCGGTGGACTGCTGAGTGTCTTAATTCACGAACATGGCCAAACAATTCGTTGATTGGTTTATTTATACCGTCGGACGGCTGTGGAGGATGTTGGGAAAGTAGCTTGGTCCATTCGGTCAGTTCTACTGCCTCGGCGCAGTCCCAGCCGTTTATTGCCAAGAGGTGAGGAAAATGTTGCTGAGCGAACTCAAAACAACTCTCTTCGAGCAATTGTTGTATCGTGGTTGTGATAAGATGTTGACATCGATACTGCGTGTAAACTGGATAAAGCGACGGAATAGCTTTATTGATACCTCGATATCGCACCGGGTGAAATTCTGTTGGAGTAAATGTACTGTCTCTAGGTCTTGATTCCTATTCATGGAGCATACCTACTATCTAATTCCCTATACCCCTCATCGTCTGATTTTGCCTCAGAAACGATGTGGATATCTCTTGAGACTTCCCTTTCGGTGATTTCTTTTACCGCACTTGCTTCAACTTTCGCCGCTTCTGCTTCCGAAACTTCTCTTTCGGCGCTTTGATTTGGTGATACGTCAAACAATTCCGGGAATCGTATCTTGGCTTTCAAAGTATCGTCAAAAACTTGATCCTCAAGCAACTTTTTGGCGACGTTGCTGGTCCGCTTGATAGTGTATTCTCGCAGAATACCTGCGAGGGAGGGCTTATTTTCTTGAATTAAGCTCCTAATAACTTTTGGTTTTCGGACGTGGGAATAGGAGCCACGGAAGATATGCTGGCATGCTAGATAAACCAGCCTCTCATCAGGATCGTCTTGCCCCATCGTTTGAATATTTGATACCGCTGAATTTTCTCCTGCCATTGTAAAGGCTTCTCAGAACGGCTTTCGACACAATAATTCACGAATGTTATGAACAGAAATTTCTGATATATCTTCTGAATCAACGGGAGCTGGCAAATCGCTCACCCTTTTACTCGAGATAATACACGGCTCGGCTTTCTGACTTCGTCATCGATGACATCATCATTTTCATGCTCAACGCGCCCACGAGGCACATCACGGTGATGGCTTACAAAAATTCGTCTATCTTGTCTGAGTACTTTCAAAGTCAAACTGTATGCTAGAATAAGGGCTGGGTTTGTTAAGAGTATATTCATCTTTCCTAGATCCCCCCTTCCTAGCTTCGTCTTGCGAGCCTTCGTAGCTTTGACCTGGAATTTTCATAGCCTTCTGCCGTCGACCGTACTTCCCAAATTTCGACAACAAAGTTTGAAACTCCTCGGTATCTTAGGTCCTTGGTGTCTTAGGGTGGTTCTCATCCAGTTTCGACTTGCCTGCCTCCGTAACCTAAACTTTAATATAGGGTCAAGGGGAAACCTAGGTCATAGTGGTGCTATGTACTTAATGCCGAGTCCATTACAGTACTGCTACATTAATATAACGGGTATATTATAGTAAATACCGCACAGTTTGCCCAAGCTATAAAGCGTGGATGTAAAATTGATTATTATATGTCGGACCTATATCCCGGGAATCAAATGAAAGGAGTCCCTAGTAAAGCTGATTTCAAAAACCGTTGTATATGAACGACCCGAATGCGAAAACTTCAGATTTGTGAATAGGGCATTGGCAAATAAGCGAAAAAATGGAGTTTGGGGGTGCAGCCCACGGATTCTTATCCCTCTACTGTGAAATTGATAGCATCTTTAGTCTGGTCATACTCTGTTTGAATAGATCAACATGATTTGCATAAAAAATAGCCGACAGCTAGAATATTCAACCGATTCATACTACAACGTAATTTAAGGGTCAGGGTGAATCTAGATCCATGATATCACCTGAGTAACAGGATTTTGCATGAAAGTGCAATCCTTATTAGGAATATGTGGGTGCCTCCAATATTTCAACACTATCAAGTATAATACCTTTGTTGAGGATGGAAGATGAACCGATACTGTATCACACTTGTAAAAAATCCGGGTAAAATTAATCTATTATGTCGTGTAAGTTAAATTTAATGCTGGGAAGCGGGGGATATTCGGCAGAGCTTTATGTAGAGTGATCCAGATTGGGGTTCATGAGTGAAGTCGTGGAAGTATGGAGTTAAATCGGATTTGCGATATTACTGTACCTCAGATAACTAACATATTACAATTTAATTTTTAAACAATTAAATCCGAGCTTTAGTTTTGCAGCCAGAGACAAGAGTTGTCAGAATTTTGAGACATTACAGGTCCGCTCGAAATCCGTTTCACCATTTTATTCTCTTCGGTTCTTCTAAAGACTTGGCCAGATCCACTTCAGACTGCAAATGGCTAAGGTTATCCTGGAAGGTCAAATGAGAAGAGGATAAGGAGCAAGACTCTGTGTTTCACTAACTGAATTAAGCCTAGTGTTACAGGGCCGCTCGAAATCAGCTTCACCTGTTTATTCTTTTCGAAACTTTTCGGAACCTTATCTTGCATTGCACTATACCGGTTTGGGCTAGACTACCCCTGACCGACTATGCGGCGGTATTCTCATACAAGTGTAAATAAAGGAATAAAAATAGATTCCGTAACGTGCTGTAAGGACGATTTTGTTTTCTAGAACTAACTTATTGCAAATAAGTCAAACAATGCAGTCAGTTATTTGGTCACCTCTGCAACTTGCATTCCGACATTCAACCATCTCCAGTTTGGCGGGAGGGAGCCGAGGCGCCATTTGCGCAGGATAGCTGGTTGTTGACCATTGTGTCGTTGGCACAACGGTGGAGAACCGTTTTCGCCATGCTCACCCTGCTCACCCCTCTGATCAGAAAGCGGACGAAATGATTTTTGATTGAACACTGGGGGGAGCTGGGGTATTGGGAGGTGCACGTGACTGAGGGGCACTGCGGTTCCTGGAGGCTATTTTGTCTTGGCGATTCGAAAGCTGCGGGTAGTTGATCAGAGCTAACAGGAAGCAGACCGATACGTTCACCTCACAAATAGACATTGCACTTGAAGCATCATTCCAATGGCCGAGGAACTGGACAATCAAGGGGAAAACTGACTTAATTGGTATAAAAAGAAGTGAGCTTCAAACACAAAGCTTGATCGCGCAACGTCGGTGGTGATCATTAAGGAGGTTTGGGTGAGCCTGGAAGAAGCATAATGTGGTCACGTTTGACATATGTAGATATATGTTTGGAATTATATGAAAACCAATCAAAGGCTAGAAAAGGGATTTCGTTCTGAGAGTACAAGGAATATGACACGACCTGATGAGCAGCCGATCGCCAATCTGGTTGCATATCTAGCGAAAGTGTCGTGATAGTTTGGGCGATATTCTGAAGGCAACCACAACAGCTTGAGTCCATTATAGGTTATCCAGGAATGTTCCTGGCTTAATCCGTATCCATGCTGCTTTAGCGGCGAGATGAAGTCGTTAGACACATGCGTCATCGGACCTTTTGAACCTATGTCATATGTGCCGTCATTTGTGTGCAGAAGATTGATATCATCGTTGTCGAATTGAAGAGAGTCGATGAAGCCGATAGGAAGATTTGACACGCTCTGGCCGGTAGCCGGATCCCAGATCCTGACTGTCTTATCACGAGACGCTGATGCGAGTCGGCTTCCATCTGACGACCAGGCAATTGAGTCGACCGAACCACTATGCCCCTCGAGGGTTGATATGCTCTGGCCGGTAGCCGGATCCCAGATCCTGACAGTCTCATCATTTGACCCTGATGCGAGTCGGCTTCCATCTGGCGACCAGGAAATCGACCTGACCAAACCACTATGCCCCTCGAGGGTTGATATGCTCTGGCCGGTAGCTGGATCCCAGATCCTGACTGTCTTATCAAAAGACGCTGATGCGAGTCGGCTTCCATCTGACGACCAGGCAATTGAGTCGACCGAACCACTATGTCCTTCAAGGGTTGATATACTCCAGCCGGTAGCCGGATCCCAGATCCTGATTGTCTGATCAAGAGACCCTGACGCGAGTCGGCTTCCATCTGGCGACCAGGAAATCGATCTGACCAAACCACTATGCCCCTCAAGGGTTGATATGCTCTGGCCGGTAGCCGGATCCCAGATCCTGATTGTCTCATCATGAGACGCTGATGCGAGTCGGCTTCCATCTGGCGACCAGGAAATCGATCTGACCAAACCACTATGCCCCTCAAGGGTTGATATGCTCTGGCCGGTAGCGGGATCCCAGATCCTGACTGTCTTATCACGAGACGCTGATGCGAGTCGGCTTCCATCTGGCGACCAGGAAATCGATCTGACCAAACCACTATGCCCCTCAAGGGTTGATATGCTCTGGCCGGTAGCCGGATCCCAGATCCTGACTGTCTGATCAAGAGACCCTGACGCGAGTCGGCTTCCATCTGGCGACCAGGCAATTGACATGACGCAACTACTGTGCCCCTCAAGAGTTTGAAGACAAAGACTCCAGTTTTCCTCTACCACGGGATGTTTCAAGACCCAGTCTGGTCTCTCATCCTGAAAAGAGATCCTTGTGAGACTCTTTAGTGGGCTAAAGATAAGAGGTGAGTAATATACTTGCAGAGGGCTGCTTTCAATTGCTGTCCTATGATATCGAATAAACCTAGAGGCGTCTCGAGCTCGATTCAATAGCATTCCTGACTCTTTTGTCTTCTGTTTAAGTGTGCCTCTTGTCAGAAGAGAAGATTATCTCCATTAAATTTTAACCACTCACCTCAATTAAAATATCGAGCTTTTGCATCACTTGGATACCATCCGAAACACTTCCCAAAATACTAAGAGCTTCGAGCCAGTGGAGGAGTTTCTGCTGCAGAAACGTATCCACGCGACCTCTGTCATAAACTCCCAGCTCACAAGCTTCATTCACCAGGCTAGCTTCAAGATGGTCCATCCAGTAGACACATGAGTATTCCACCGCTGCAAGTGGATTTGGGCTAGGTTTGCAAATATCCTTCGTGTGCAGTCCAGGTAATTTGATATTCCAGATATCACGTTTAAGTGTCTTGAAAATAACGTCGAGAGATCGTCTAAATATCATGTCGTGTTCAGCCTCTATACCTCTAGGAAGTATCTCACTGAGTGCTTCCTTGAGTAAAAATTCCTTTGCAGACTGATGAACAAACACAATGGTATGTTGCCGTAACGTTAAAAAGGATCCACAGATTGCGATTATCTCTTCAAGATAAACATGATCATCGTAGTCGTCGTTGTCCGGTAGTTCAATAAATGAAGTCAGTTCGTGTAGCGTAATAGGCCGAATGACTGTTGACATAATTGCCAGTATCTCCTTGCAGAGCTCAGGATCTTCAGATTCGTGAACCTGGCCAATCATTCGACCATATAAAGCTTCCAACCCAGGAGGAAATAATTTCAGCTTCTTGAGTACATTTATTCGTATCTTTTCAAGATTCTGACACACCAAGGCCACCCAGAGGAAGGTACCTTGCGAGTTTGACAATAGGTAGGATTGAACGCCATCGCGAGTATTTTCGCTGTATTTTTTCGCTTCTGCCAATTCGTCAACTTTATGCTGAATAAATTGGTTCACTGCTTCAGACACAGACACCTCGTTCAGCTCTAATGAGATCGGAGCTAGCTGGGTAGCAATATCAAGCCGCTCAGTGATTTCAGGCCAGTTACGGCTAGAAACAACCCACTTTATCTGTGGATGAGTTGATGACTCCTGGACAATCAAGTCGAGAAGGAAACGGAGCCCATTTGTGCACTCGTCTAAAGCATCAATTACCAAATAAGTCATCTGCAGGGTTGGGTCGTTTAGAATGTCCCTGAAGATTGTTGACAGTGCATTCCATGCATTGACATCCTTAAAGAGAGTCTTTCCTGCATAGTCGTACCGAGCTCGCACATGGTGGAGAAGAGATGGATGATTCTTAACAAGTAAATATATCAACCCCCTCAGGACAGACGTAGCGCTGTTGATCCGCATGTCGGTAGCCTGACAGAAAAAGAACGAGATACTCGCATTATCCCCATACAGTCTCGTCAACTCTTCGATGACACCACATAGGAGCATCGTCTTGCCTTTACCAGGATCACCCCTGATCCAGAGAAGGCGATTGCTGTCGCTGTCTTGCCATTGTTTGAATTCTTTGTTGTCTAGAATCCAGCGATATGAGTCTTCGAGTAGTCCGCCCTTGGTATCCTTGATACGTTCTTTATCATCGACAGGGTTTGTCGCACGTAAATCGCGGAGGCATGCTTGGTCCAGCGTTTCGGATTGTACTAAAGCCGGTCAGGTCACTCTCTACTAACCGTCGATTACAGTCACATATTTTCCACTTACCAAGCGTGACATTCCCGTGCACTACCCCTGCCTGCAAGCCAGAGTTCTTTTCGCCGTAGGAAATAGTAGTTGCCATGGCCGTTGCGTAAGAGTTTTGAGGAGGCTCAAATCCACGCTTGGATCTCCCAATCCCCAGTCTACCCCGCTCTCAGGTGCTCTGATTCGAGACAGAAGAAATCGACCGCCTTGATCATATTCCATTATAATCACCTTGATAAATGAAGTTTCTTTCCATTTACATTATTCGGGAGGTCAATACGTGAACGTAGCGCCATCTTCCTCGAAGTTGCCGCGGAAGACTAAAGCTCTAATCAAAGTGACGAACCTTGTGGTTAACCGCATCGTAACGATTGTATCTGTGTTTCAGGAAATTTACAGCCCCGCATTTGTGTAATTTATCCTTACAAAATATTTCAAGATATCATAACAGACTAAACCAAGGAGGGACTAGCGTGTTTTAGAATAACGTTCAGAAAAGAAAAGAAAAGAAGACCAAGGTGAAGCTGATTTCGAGCGGCCCTGTAGCTAAATGACCATATCCGCATAGAGTCATCTAGATACATCACTAAAATGGCCATCTCACTGGAATCACTCATCTCCCCTGAGAGGAAATTTTAAAGATCGCATACCTCCACGACCAGTGTACTCAACAGCTTGGATACCATGATTCTCTCCACTGAAGCTCACATGCATGCTCTCAGATCCCCTCGTATGATCCGGCTCACGGCCCCTCCTCAAGAGATCAAGAACCTCTTGAGAATGGTATATGGCCGGTTCTGGCCTAAACATAGCTCTCATATTGCCTAACTGCTTCATGGCCTCCGTTACTCTCTTTTCCTGTAAATTTCTATCGTCCCAGTTCCTAGAACAATCAGATTAGATGATCTATACTGTAGGAGCACAAGTAGGAGATTTGAAACTTACATCAGCGCTGCGTCATACACGCATTGAAGAGCTAGATGGCAGGCAACAAGTCCATAGCATGTTGGCGAAATTGCAGGTGGAGTAGATTTGAGCTTAGAGCAATCCATGACGCAGCAGTATAAGAGTGAAAAAATATTTGGTACGACTCCACTGTGAAGAGACCCCCATTGCTCAGACTGAAGGCCTTTGAGGCTCAGAAGAAGACTTCGAAGCCGTTCAACAACCCCAAAGATTTCCATATGCTGAGATAAATCGCACAGAATCGTGTCTAGAGATGTTTGGGCTCTAATAAGAGCCCCGTTCAGATTCATAATAGTGATAGCATTTACGCCATTTCTCTCTCTGAAAAGGGGATCGCTCTCCGAATGATTGACTGATCTCCGTTCGGTAAATATCTTGATATTTTCACGGTTGAGTTCCACATGCATGTAATGGTTGCTTGAAATAAATTTGATCGACATTTTGGAATTCTAGCGCAGGCACTTGAAGCTTGGTGTAAAAGTTAGACAATGCAAGAATATTCAGATAAATGATTGAGTCGGTTGATAGCTCGTGTAAATAATGTTCAAATGATAGGATGGAGTGCATGTATTTATATAATATTTCTCCGCCTCCGGACCCAATGTTATTCCAGAATAGGTGCAGCAGCTCCCAGGAACGGTCTAAGCGATCCTAACGCCGACGGTGCCGTTAGTCAGGATATGCATGGAGTTTCCAGGGCGGATGGAGCTATGATCTATGCGAGACCCACGGATTTCCTAAACGCGAAGAAGCTGCATTCGCTTTGCGTTGTCGCACTCCATCTTGCATCTAGAATCGACTGTAGGTTTCTTCAATATTGGCCATCCGTCCAGAGCGTTCTGTCCGAGCTAAGCCTATAGGTGAGACCCTCTTACAGGCTCCTAGGAGCTCACAACCAGAATTAAAGCAATCATTTCATTGAAGAGTATGTGGTATACAGTCTGTGCCAAAAGTCTGGCACCACTCGGTAATTAGGTAATCCCCCATGTATTTCAACCCAACATTTGCAATTATATATAACCACAACGAATGTTGTTCAAATTGCTTAAAATTTTGACAAAAGATAGGCTGATATACCATATACATAAATCCAATTTAATATCTAGTGTAGTAACCTTTAGCAATACGTACAGCCTCAATCCGCTTTGGCACTGAGCGAATAAGCCCATCTATAACATTCTGATCTAAAACATCCCATGCATGCGCAATTGCACGTTTAAACTGCTTCCAATCTTCCTGAGATCTTCCCATATCACCAAGCTCTGGATATACAGTGACGTCCGTTATTGCCTTCCATAGCAGAGGTATATGCGATGCTTTTTCAAACCCTAATCACATGATTTGACAGGCTGAATAATGTTACTGCGTAAAGATACCGTTCTGAAATTACATTGTAACAATACCGAGACTTTGCCTGATACATTTTGGGGATTTGATTATGTGTTTTACTATGAATATACACCGTATCTCCTTTGTTTTGTTACCGCGGGCTTGGTGTTAGGACGGTTCTGGTTCCTAATAGATGGAACACCTACATAGCCACTGCGCTCACTAGCTAGGCTGTATTAGGTTAATAGAATCTTGAATTGAATTGAATTGAACTACTGGGGGGTTAAAATATTTCACCCGCCGCCCCCCCCGGCAATTCACAACCGGGGGGGTTGAAAAATGGATTATTAGTAATTCTGGCCGGCCTTGCCGCTTATGTAAAATTTCAACCCCCCCCAGCTAGAACCCGCCCCTATGTTCCGTCCAACTGGAAAAAGTGCGACTTTCTTTTCACCAGCTGCTCTTATTCCGAATTACTTTGGCTTTGATGAAGGCGCCACGGGAATTTTAATTATCATGGACCATTTTAATGTGTTAGAATCCAGTCAAGGTCTTCCAGTTTATGAGCTCCTCCGTCCTGCAGGTTAGCATCGCATCTTCTTCTTCGGCCCGACCATAAACTAACCTGTGTACAAGGTGTGATCGAGAGCATATACAAAATTCATCATGATCGAGGCGTTTTATCAAACACCATCGTTTGCGCGGTATATAAGCGACCAGATAACGTGCCCCTATCTCTAGCCATTATGTACAAAGCCCTTCCCTTAGTGATCTCGGAACATCCGGCCTTGGCAACAATTCTTGTTGATCAGCCATCGATGAAGAAGATGGGCAGGAAAAGGACCTGGCAAGCACGTTTGAAGAGGATTTGTTTCAAAGACTGTGTCAGATTCATTGATGATGTGGCGGGGAAAGAGCATTTCACTCAGTTGCTGCAGGTGGAGCACAACACTTGGTTTAATACCGACGATAAAACGAAGCCACTGTGGAGAGTAGTGGTCAATGGTTCGCAAATACTATTTGTGTTTCATCACTCAGTCTGTGATGGCCGGTCGGGGATGATATTTCACCGCAGTCTGCTCGCTGCATTAAATAAAGTCACCAGGAAGCAAGAAGAGAGCGGCCAAGAAGATATCTTCCCGACTGATTTTAATGTGCCAAATTATGAGCTTATGCCCGAGTCAATGGCTCTTTTTCGGCTCCTCGGCATGAGATTCAACATTTACATTGGTCTACTGAGCTATCTATTTTCTATTTTGGTCAAGTTCTTCTTACGGAAGAATTATACCTTTTTCACCGACGTCATCTTCAAAGACAATTTTCCCTCCAAAGACAACCCAGTGCCTCTTCCAGAACGGCCTGTTACCAAGCTCGAAAGGATCTGTCTCAGCCCATCACAGCTCGAGGCATCTCTTAATGCCTGCAAGAAACATAAGACTTCATTCACTGCTCTCATTGGAACACTGATTCATGTGACACTTGCATGTGAAGTTTATCCAGTAGCGAAACTGGGTCTGTCATACTTTGCAATTGACCTACGGCGTTTCCTGCCGGCCGAGTATTCTAGCATTATTGGAAATTATGTATCAAGTCACCAGTCCAATCAGTGGCTAAATATTTACCGCCAAGCTGGTGCCATGTCCCCAGCTATCGATACACAAATTGCGCATATGTGGCAGCTAAGCCAAAGAACTAAGGCTGACCTTGATTCTGCGATGCTCACGCATCACACACCACTTCCAGTTGCGAACGCTTTAGGGTTGACAGCCATTGGGGAAGATGATGAGACCATCATGACCGGGATATATCATGTTCTAGATGTTGCTGTCACGAAGTCCTTTTGTGTGTCAAGTTTGGTGGAACCAAACTTTGAATCGTTTGGGCCTTGGCAACTGGAAAGCGCTGAGTTCTCTGTGTCAGCGCAAAAATCACAGGTTGGGCCTATGTTGTATTTTGCAATGGCGAGCGTGAAAGATAGCCAGTGTGTGATTAATGTCAGCTACGAAGAGGACATACTCCAGAATGGAGTTGTCCGGAGGATCCTTGAGGGGGTGGAAAGACGGTTAATCATGCTGCTAGAAGCCGAAAGGTGTAGTTGAAATTTGAAAGCTAATACAACGAAGTGACTCACAAATTTGAGTATAATCAGATATCATACCGCATTAGTTTATGCACGACTCTAACTGGATGCTCGTAATATTTAGCGGGCACAAGTCATCTCTATCCGACTCTTCCTAGCGGAAGCGCGGAATCACCGCCATCATCTTCCCTGCTTGTGAAGGCAGTCTCAATGGTAAGTGTCCTGCTAATACGAAGAAAACTGCTCTATTTACATAGCTGCTTCTCCACGTGCGCCCAACTGATATTAGTGTGATCATAGGACTTTCCCTGATCTCCCTGAGACTGTTCTGTTTAAATTTACCGTAATGGCGTCAGACTTAAATCGTCCGTAATATTTCTTTCTTATTTATTACATATTTTCCGCATTTGCTCTTAAACTGATCCATAGTAATCACTTTGAGCTTCAACCAAATCTTTGTTTATTAATATGCCTATTATTTTTGTGTCGCAGACGTATCTAGACGGTAGCTTGCATATTCACCACCTTCCTAATCAGACAATGGGAGGAAGGTAAGATAATCGGACTGTAGCTAATCCCCTACAGCTGAGCTATAACACTCTCCGGGCAAAACTAGAAAATAACAAGGGGGCAGAGGCGGGGCATAATATGAATTTCCATCCCAGGTAGACTTGGCACTTACCTACGGGTAACCCTCCGGACCCTCCACCCTGCCCGCACCACGGGTGGGTAAGCGCCTAATTTATTGACCCTGATGGTTGTATAGTTTACTACTATACAGTGACGTCCGTTATTGCCTTCCATAACGGAGGTACATGCGACGCTCTTTCAAACACTAATCACATTATTTGATAAGCCGAATAATATCACGGTGTACAGATACCGTTCTGTAATTATACTGTAACAATACCGGGCTTTTGCTTGATACCTGTATGAAAGATACACGAGTCTCGAACTGAGGGGCTTGGCAGACTGGAAATTCCAGTCTGGAATGTTCGATGCAAATAGAGCAAACTTCGGTCCTGCAATCTGTCCTCAACTCCTCTTCGCTTCTCGCCATCGTTGAACAGCAGAGAGCCTGGTGTTGTTGATCTCAGCTTTGATAACCAAGGCTCGTCAGTAAGGTTTCCGCAATGATCTCCACTGTTATTCTAGCTCTGTGTCTTATTGGAGATGATGGGACTGCCGCTAACCACTTCCGGCTCTGCTTTAGGCGACCCCTCATCCTGACACGACGTATACGATGACCAATAGTCATTCCGGTGGCGATGCCTATCAGCCTCAGATAGATGATCCATGGGACGAAGACTCGCTATATGCCCCCACTCCCGGTTACCTTGGTCGCACACCCTTCTGTCCTCTCCTAGCCCTACCCGGGATTGTACCACGGATCGACCGCAGTCAAATCAGCTAAACTTTCTTCCCTTTGCCGAGTGGGAGGAACGTGATGAATACGATGAGTATTCTCCTCATTATGTTTGCTACACAATCGCCTGGAAACTTGTACTCAACCGCAAGACGGTGGGTAAAGTGACCGAAGACGACTTGATCGTAGCCCCTAGTGATTACTGGGACGGAACATTGAAGGCAAATGTTGAGGACATATTGCAAATGAAAAAGAAACGTAGCCAACGCGTTCGCTCTGAAGGCACAGCTGTTACCGTGTCGGTCAACGACAAGTCGTTGAAGGATTTTGAGAAATTCTATAGTTCTACTAATATCGATTGGAAGCCAGTGGAGAAACAACTACGTAAGTAGTGCAATTTGCTCCGTATGGGCAAAAAGATTAGGGTTCTCATTGCCTTCCATTACGGCCACGATGATGACGATCAGGCAAGGCCAGCATCACGGAGGGTCGAGAAGAGAGAGGCCGCGTATCAGCAACCAGTAGGATGCTGGCTGAGCGTGGCGCACTTATTGATGCGGAAGAAGAGGCCACCGGACGGCCTTCAACCTGGAGTCTCGTGTATGATCGTATGCGATGTGTCATTCGCTCATGTCCACTCATGTCTGATTGGTGCTGGGAGGATCCAAAGGACAAGAAACATTATAAGCTCAGGGCCCCGCACCTTGAACGACTCATTGATCATGTTGATGAAGGTTTGCTTAGCCGGATTCCTTAGATGATCAGTTCCCCGATGGTAAAGACATTGTCTGCATTCCGTATAAAAAGGATTGCTCGTTGGGCTTTGATAGGGAGGAGAATCCACAAATTATGTCCATCCTAGCTGAAGTGGCGGGTATACGAAACGAAACAGACGTTCTCTATAAACGTTCTGGGATTTTCATCCTTTATGACCAAAGAGATGTTGATCGCTTTTGTCCCGTGTCCAAAGATAAAACTCTCATATTGATATAAATCCTTTCATGTCATCTAGTGAAACTAAGGAACTTCTATCCGTATTCGACGAACCATAGTAGAGATTGAAGTATAAACACCGCCATCCCCAGATTCTTCAAAAGCTGTAGCGGGCATAGTGCCTAGAAGGTCTCAGGCTAGCTTTGACCCCCTATGTACAGTACTGAATCAAATTTGGGTCAGATCCGAGTATACCCATGCGCAGACGACGATCCAAATCGAGGAGTCAGATCCGGACCTGGGAGATTGGGCGGGTTATCAAATTTGAGGCTTTTTCGGCGTAGAACCAGGCGTCCATCCCCATCAGAATCCGTCAATCGGACCTTAGAACTCTCCGCTTGCACTTGCATACTGATAGCAGTGACCAACTTATCTTCCTCTTGCTTTTCTAATCCATGGTACAAAGTCGCTAAGGCCGATGACTTCCATAGAGGCATTTTGGCTTTTCGATTCACAACCATTGTTGCTATGAAGAAACAAGATCCAGCGAGGACAAGGCAGCCGGGTAGAATCATCCATTCCCATCTAACCTTCACAAAGACTTCGCTGCTGTGTGCGGTGCCACTGAAAGTCCCTTTTGTCCTTTCCAGTTGCAGCTTCGTGAATGAAGCGGCAACGTTGGACATTATGTTCTCGAAGCCAATATTGTCACAGCGACTGATGAAAAAGTCGCTTAATGTATTCGTACTCGGGGAAGATCCATCACTGTGATAAACGAAGTATTGAGTGTCTGAAGCCTGGGGAAAGGAATAATGGCTTTGCGAGAACATGGGTAAGGAAGAATTGGTCCAGGGTACACAATATGCGAAATCAGCTTTAGATTTATTATCAGGGACCCAGCAAGATGTGAAATCGGAATCACCTGCCAGTGCTGGTGCGTATTTGTACTTCGAATCGGGACCAGTAATATCACTAGTATGACGCTGTTTGTTATATCTCATGCCAAACTCTGGGTCTCCAGTCTGTATGGAAGCCTGGCCATTTCTCGTAGAGACATTGTAGTTGCGCAAACAATCTCCGAGACCACAGACAGTCAATTTTCCGATAGATATGATGCTGGAATTGAATGATGAAATGTGGGGTGGTATCGAAATATTGACTTTAGCATGCCCGTATGCTACAATTGGGGAACGCATTCCACCAAAGGTGACATTAGGAGCCAGAGATGTATTCATACCCGCATTTCCATTGTCATAGACGCTCCAGAAAACTGAGGATGGGAGGATAAATTGGACTATGGCAGTTTCATCTGGCAATGAGGTGGTGACGGAAAAACTGTAAGCATCACCATCAGGTATCTTGATTTGACAAGTCGTGTTGAATGAAGAATCTAGGCTTGGTGTATTGCAATCTATCACAGCAGAAGCCGTCATATCAGAGCATTGACTGCAAATCCCGGCCGAGGTGAACTCTTCCCACGTACAATTACCCGATGAGCATACCGGGGCAACTTCAAACCCTTCACTCGACCAAAGGCCCTGTATCCAGGCGGCTGCGAAGTCATCTGACAGGCCCTCCGAATTCATCACGGCCTCGCTGCGTGTAAAGTTTACCAAATCTTCAGGGGACACTAAGGCTCCGTGAAGCTGTTTTGCAGCCGCTAGGTCACCGGTAATATTGACCGGCAGTACAGGATAGCTGATGACTTGTTGCATGAATGGCTCGAACACGAGAAGAATAACAATGACCGCCGCACCAAGGCTGACAAGCGACTGTGCTCGATGGGAAAGGATGATAGAAATCGAACCTAGCGGCCCTCTGCTAGCAGTGTCGAACTCCTGCAAGCTAGATAGTCTTTGTGGCCTCGGACCTTGAAAATAGAGCCACTTCAACTGGCACACAGCTTCTCCGACCACCAGAAATAGCGCGGACTTGCAGCCTGTGGCGAGGACCGAGATTATTGCGTTGAGTGATAGTTTGTATGCCAGCTGGGGTCGTTCTTTGTTCTCATATATTTTGAGTAGAATGCAGATTCCGACGAAGCAAGCAGTGCTAAATGCCCATGCCAAGATTTCAAATCGCCATGTATCAAGCCAAAAGCGTTTCCAAGTTTTCGTAGTGTCAAGTGTTGGTTTCTTCAATGATGAGTCGCGTGCATCACTTTCGTGCGTATCGTTTAACGAAGTCATTTCGGTTTCGGTATTCATGGTACCCGACAAGTCCTTCCGGAGTCTTCAAAAATGATAAATGATAAAATGGCAAGGCATAAGTGTTCAGGATCTTGAATATGCCCAGATAGGAATATTAACATTGAACAAATGTCAAAGATTGAGTATCATGAGATTCTGATGAATGGTGGCAGTATGTAAACCGGGAGATATTTTCCTTGTGCACTGGAAATGGTGCATTGTCAAATTCAAGCCGTCTAGCCCCCAAAAGATGCCAAGTTGAACTTGGTGACCGAGCCGCGTTAGTCTCCTGCAATGCGGATGGGGGCCAAAGCCCTGGAGTGCACTGAAGCCAATGATAATGGAAAGACTATGGCAAGGATCAACAAGGCGCCTCCGTATGTGTTCAGCTGGAAAAAGCAAACACCCCAGAAATAGATCCATCATGGAGTACCCCATAAACAAGAAATGAATCGAGATGAAGGGAGGGTCCCGCTGGCTTTAGATATTTGCTCCCTAGTACAATAGTCTTTTAGTATACAATTATGCACAGTAACTAGAGCACTGAGAGCTTCATCGTGTGTCGAGAAGCTGATCCATGGATAGCTATGCCTCGGGCGGGTGTGAACAGGTCTGGGCTCTATTGAACCGAAGGGTTGCGCCTCGAACTAGCGTTGGAGATACTGCAGGCCTGCCCAGGTGGCCATACATAGTCCATTCAGGACAGCCACTACTGTGGCTCCAAATTCCAAAGGGATAATACTCAACAAATACCGGTCTCGCCCGAGGGCCCGGAATGGAACGGAGATAATGACAAGAAGACTGAAATAATTTCAGTCTAGAGACCTCGGGGGTTCGAAACTATTGCGAAATGCACGGACCTCCGGTCCAGGTGGATGAGGATTTTTATTTAGCCAATCCAATTCAATCCTACTTTTCCACAGCGAACGCTGTTGAAAATTGCACATTCTCATCACTTTCTGCGGCCTCTTATTTAAAATATCATGCACTCTTTCAATACCACACTTTTTGTTCTCACGTTTGTTGAACTCGCAACTAGGCTGAACTTTATCCTCAAGATCCAGTTCATTTAATCTGAACGAAGAACTAAAAAATGCTATCGACTATGAACCAACGGTTACCGTGAACAAAATTCGCTCACATATTTCCCTCGCCCTCACAAAGCAAACGAGGTGCTGTTGAAGTGAACCTACGGAAAGTTTGCTTGTCTATTGGCGTGACTAACGCAATTACGGAGTCTTCGTATTATGCTCAACTCAAGCAACTAACCACTCCTCAATATTTTCTTGCCCAAGTAAACAAGGCATACATGCTACGTCTTGGCAACCTCAATTTCGGTCCACCACCAATTTTACTGATGATTTTACTACTGCTGTACTTGTGCAACAGAATCCCAGACGCCCCACTCCAAAAGCGCCAAACTATACACGGTCGGGGAAAGACCCACCATCTTTTATTGACTATAGAAGAAAGCGGTCTGGACCGAGAAACCTAAAATAACGTCCAATCAGAGCTCGCAAACTAAGGAATTATTTTCCGGCAATCAAGTCGAAAGAGTTTGGGGTCAAACTGATTTCGAAAACTACTGTAACCAAGGCAATCACTCATGCTCTTCTACCTTTATACCTGCATGCCGGAAATGGCCTTCGGCGTTTTTCTTCATCGCACCAACATCCTGAACGCACCGCCGAAGGAAAGTGTGAAATCCTTGATCGCAGTTTTCTTCAAATGTTGACCAATATTTCTTGATATGCGCCTTAAGTTCGGCAAATAATTCCTCGATAGGGTTAAATTCTGGCGAATAAGGCGGCAAATATAGTAACTTAACACCTGCATCAGAACATAGTTGCCTGATTCGGTCCGAACGATGGAATGATGCGTTGTCCATCACAAGTACGGATTTGGGCTCTGGCCACCTGCCACAGTGCTGGAGAAGCTGTTCAATAAAAGATTCAAAAAATGAAGCATCGGTAAAAACCTTTGAAAATACGAGATAAGACGACGCCATCTTGTGCATAGGCTGGCAGTATTTGGTAACGTTGGCCCCGATGGAATTTGGATACCTGGATTGGTGTCACGCCTAATGGAGACCAACCCGACCGCCTATAACCCACCCGTTTATCGCACCCAGATTCAGCAACGAAAACTAGATGAAACGAACGGAACTTTGACAGTTTGTGCTGGTAAAAATCTCGTAACTGTGGATTTCGTTCGCTTGCTCTCTACTGTGCTTTCTTTTTCGACCACCCAGCCCGGTATAGAGCTCGTTTAATGCTGGATATCGAAGGTACAGACGCGCTCGAAATCGGTTTCACCTCTTTACTCTCTTCAATTCTTTGTTGAACACTGTTTTGCATGACGCCATGCCATTTATGGTTAGTCTACCCATGACCCACATTATTCGAGGTATCTCAGTACGGTAATAAATAATGATACAAAAATAGCCATCGTATCACGGGTGTATGAGCTATGCCCTGTCTAGAACTACTTACCTGCAAACAAACCAAACAGAATGATTGGCAGGAGATTCGGTCGGTTGTCTGGCCACCTCATCATCTCCCCTTCGGTCAACCACTTTCGGTTCACCAAAACAGTGGACGAGCGAAGACATACGTAGAGACAATACTGGTGCGAGGAAAGATTTTTACAAGCCCATTCATTCGCCCTAAAATATGCTGGATTTTTTTGGGTCCCACCCTCTGTTGAACCCTGGATGGCCAAAAGTGCTGAAGTCTGATTTACTAGGAAATTGAGGACAATGATTAACCACACCTATCCCAATGGCGATGAATCCCAAACTCAGAACCCTGATCCCTCGGCCAGGATTCGCAATTCGCCCCCACTCCAGTATATTGCGAACACACGCTACCCTCAGAATATGGATTCAGCCCTTCACCGAACCGCTGCCCCCAGGACGGTTCTGAGCCTATCAAAAATCAATAACTTGCTTCAGCTCTCCGAGTGGGAAGTAAATACGCCGGACGACGAGCTTCCCGTAAGCTTTATCTGGTATACTATCGAGTGGAAGGTCAAAGCGCATAGTTCGGTTGCCCTAGCGTTTTAACCTATAGATATGTGACTTCAAAACTCTCGATTGGGTCAGGCAGGTAGTCCGAAATGGGAGTTCTACAGTCTCGACACTTCTTCCTACTGTATCAAATGTGACGGTGGACACACGCGTATACGCTTTTGAAGGTGAGAAGTGTGTAGGAAAGACACATGGATTTGCAGTGTAAACAATGATCAAAGGCCAGGGACGGGAGGCTGTTCTGTAAGCGCGACAAACATGACAAGACCAGACGAACAACCGATCGCCAAATTTGTTGCTGACATAGCAAAATGAGAGGAATGAATAGGTCGGTATTCAGGAGGCAACCAAAGGAGCTTCACTCCGTTATAAGTTACCCAGGAATATTCACCATTCAAACCATGACCGTATTGTTCTGGCAAGATCGAATGGTGAGGGGTAGAAGTGACGGTAGCAGCGAATCTTATGTCAAATGTACCAATTGAAGTGTGTAAATAAGTGAAATTGACTTTGTCAAATTGAACGAAATTGGGGGAGCTGATATGGAGTGTTGACGCGCACTGGCCGGTGGCCGGATCCCAGATCCTGACGGTCTCGTCGTCTGACCCCGATGCAACTCGGCTTCCATCTTGCGACCAGGCAATCGAGATAACCGAATGGCCATGCCCCTCGAGGATCGACGCGCACTGGCCGGTGGCCAGATCCCATATCCTGACCGTCTTATCAAAGGACGCTGATGCGAGTCGACTTCCATCTTGCGACCAGGCGCTTGAGATGACCGAACCGCGGTGCCCCTCCAGGGTTGACGCGCACTGGCCGGTGACCGGATCCCAGATCCTGACCGTCTTATCAGAGGACGCTGATACGAGTCGACTTCCATCTGGCGACCAGGCAATCGAGTTGACATAATGGCTATGCCCCTCGAGGGTTGACGCACACTGGCCGGTAGCCGGATCCCAGACCTTAACGTTCTTGTCTCGGGACGCTGATGCGAGTCGACTTCCATCTTGCGACCAGGCAATCGAAAGGACCGAATGGCTATGCCCTTCGAGGGTTGACCTGCACTGGCCGGTGACTGAATCCCAGATCTTGACAGTGCTATCGAAGGACGCTGTTGCGAGTCGACTTCCATCTTGCGACCAGGCAATCGAACGGACCGAACCGCGATGCCCCTCGAGAGTTAATGCGCACTGACCGGTGACCGGATCCCAGACCCTGACCGTCTTATTCCAGGACGTTGATGCGAGTCGGCTTCTATCTTGTGACCAGGCAATCGAGAAACGCCAGTCCCTATGTTCCTCCAGGGTTGACGCACACTGGCCGGTGGTCAGATCCCATATCCTGACCGTCTTATCAGAGGACCCTGATGCGAGTCGACTTCTATCTTGCGACCAGACGATCGCGAAGACCGGTTGGCTATGCCCCTTGAGGGTTAACACGCACTGGCGGGTGATCGGATCCCAGATCCTAACGGTCGTATCAGAGGATCCTGATGCGAGTCGACTTCCATCTTGCGACCAGGCAATCGAATTGACCGAATGGCTATGCCCTTCGAGGGTTGACGCGCACTGGCCGGTGGCCGGATCCCAGATCCTGACGGTCTCGTCGTCTGACCCTGATGCGAGTCGACTTCCATCTTGCGACCAGGCAATCGAATTGACCGAATGGCTATGCCCTTCGAGGGTTGACGCGCACTGGCCGGTGGCCGGATCCCAGATCTTAACGCTCTTATCAAAAGACGCTGATGCGAGTCGACTTCCATCTTGCGACCAGGCAATCGAATTGACCGAATGGCTATGCCCTAGGGCTGACGTGCACTGGCCGGTAGCCGGATCCCAGATCTTAACGCTCTTATCAGTGGACGCTGATACGAGTCGACTTCCATCTTGCGACCAGGCAATCGAATTGACCGAATGGCTATGCCCTTCGAGGGTTGACGCACACTGGCCGGTGGCCGGATCCCAGATCTTAACGCTCTTATCTCGGGACGCTGATGCGAGTCGAGTTCCATCTTGCGACCAGGCAATTGAAATTACCGAATCGCTATGCCCCTCGAAGGTTGACGTGCACTGGCCGGTGATCGGATCCCAGATCTTCACAGTGTTATCATGGGACCCTGATGCGAGTCGAGTGCCATCTTGCGACCAGGCAACCGAGAAGACCGAATGACTATGCCCCTCGAGGGTTTGAAGACATAGACTCCAATCTTTGTCCACCAATGGTTCATTCAAAACCCAATCTGGTCTCTGGCTTTGATATTGTCTTCTTGTGATGCTCGACATTGGGCTAAATATCAGAGGTGAACAGTAAATTTGAAGGGGGTTATTTTCAAATGCTAGTCTGTTGTATCGAATGAACCGGGAGGCGTCTTGAACTCGATGTAAAAGGTCAGGCGGTTCGCCTTTTTCCTATGATAGTAGTTCTAATGTTAGAAATGGAGATCGTTTCGGTATATGAGCAATTACTCACCTGAAGCAAGACCTCTAGCGTTAGCATAGCTGCTATGCCTTGTGATAGGCTTCCAAGAATGCTCAGGGCTTCAAGCCAGTGAAGGTATTTCCTTTGCAGAAAATCTTCCACATACTCTTTCTCATCAACGCTAAAATCCCTTTTTTCAGGATATCCGCTATGGTAAAGATGGTCAACCCAATAGACACACGCATATTTTGCAGCTGCTAATGGATTCGGGCTGGGTGGTATGACTTTCTCAATCGGAAATCCAGGAAAATTAAGTTCAAAGATATCACGTTGGAGTGTCTTGGACATTGCTTGCAAAGAGCGAGAGAAAATCGTGCGGTGTTCAGCTTTTATATCTCCAGGGAAAACCACATTTTGTGTCTCTGTAAGTAGAAACTCCTTCGCAGACTGATGGACGAAAATGATAGTGTCGTCGCGCACAGCCAAAAACGAGCCACATGTCGCGATAATCTCTGCTAAGGCTTCATAGTCACTAGTGAGATCATCGGGTAGTTCAACGAGAGAGGCCAGTTCGTCAAACGCTATAGGCCGATACACTACGGACATCACAGCCAGTATTCGCTTGCAGAGCTCGGCATCTTCCGAGTTACGAACCTGAACGATCATTCTACCGTACAAGGCATTCAGTCCAGGAGGGAATCCATCTAGCTTCTTAAGAGCGTGCCTCCGCGATGTTTTATGAAGATCTTGACAGACCAAGGCTACCCAAAGGAAAGTGCCTTGCGAATTGGAAGACAAGTGACGGCATATCGTATCACGAGTTTCATCGCTATACTTTTTAATTTTCGCCAGAGAGTGAACCTTATGTTGAATGAATTTGCTCACAGCTTCAGATACAGACGCCTCATTTAGCTCTAATGAGATTGGAGCAGTCTGGGTAGTGTCAAGACGCTCTTCAATATCAGGCCAGTTGCGGCTAGAAACAACCCACTTTATCTGTGGATTAACTGATGATTCCTGGAAAATTAAGTCTAGAAGAGAATAAAGTCCCGTTGTACACTCATCTAGAGCATCAATTACCAAATAAGTCATTTGCAAGCTCGGGTCTTTTAGAATGTCCCGGAAGATCGTCGACAGTGCATTCCATGCATTGACATCCTCAAAGAGAGTCTTTCCTGTATAGTCGTACCGAGCTCTCACATGGTGGAGGAGAGATGGATGATTCTTGACGAGTAAATATATCAGCCCCCTCAGGACAGACGTAGCGCTGTTGATCCGCATGTCGGTAGCCTGACAGAAAAAGAACGAGATGCTCGCATTATCCCCATATAATCTCGTCAACTCTTCAATGATACCACATAGGAGCATGGTCTTGCCTTTACCAGGATCACCCCTGATCCAGAGAAGGCGGTTTTTCTCGCTGTCTCGCCATTGTTTGAATTCTTTGTTGTCTAGAATCCAGCGATATGAGTCTTTGAGTAGCCCACCCTTGTCATTCTTGATCCGCTCTTTATCATCGACAGGGTTGGTGGCATGCAAATCACGAAGGCATTCTTGATTCAGCGTTTCGGATTGTACTGAAGCCGATCACTATTACTAGCCGTAGATTACAGTAACATCTATCTTCACTTACCAATAGTGACATTTCCGACATTCCCGTGTATTACTCCTGCCTGGAATCCAGAGTTTTTTTCGCCGTAGGAAATAGTAGTTGCCATGGCCGTTGCGTAAGAGTTTTGAGGAGGCTCAAATCCACGCTTGGATCTCCCAATCCCCAGTCTACCCCGCTCTCAGGTGCTCTGATTCGAGACAGAAGAAATCGACCGCCTTGATCACATTTCCTCATAATCACCTTGATAGATAATGTGTCTTTCCATTTAAATTATTCAGGAGTTCAATACGTGAACGTAGCGCCATCTCCCTCGAAGTTGCCGCGGAAGACCAAAGCTCTAATCAAAGTGACGAACCTTACGGTTAACCGCAGCGTAACGATTGTATCTGTGTTTCAGGAAAGTTACAGCCCCGCATTCGTGTAATTTATCCTTACAAAACATTTCAAGATTCATAACCGTACTAGGTCCAAGAGGGACTAGCGTGTTTCAGAATAAAGTTCAGAAAAGAAAAGAAAAGAAAACAAAGGTGAAGCTGATTTCGAGCGGCCCTGTACTAAATATAGAATTCGAAAAACAAATGAAGAGAACAAGGAGGTGAAACTGACTTCGATCCGCCCTGTACATTAGTTACTGTAATTTACGCTCGCTCATCGAATATTCATCCGGACATTGGCACCTCCTACAGGACGGCGGAAAGATATCTTAGTTCGGACTAGTGCACTCGAAGTGGGGCTTTGGGAAGCAAAGAGAGAGAGATCAGAGGTACAGGTGATTTCGAATATCACTGTACGGATGATGAATAAAGCTGCAACCGGAGTTGTCACCAAGCTACCCATAGAACTGCAAAATGGTACATAGAGCCTCATGTTTTCTGTCAATAGATAACAAATCAAGTGTTCAAGATAGGACACCTTACTTTCCCATGTGGATCAAGGGCTGAACTGGGAGAATACCACCGACAACATCCATTGAAGGTGGAGCAGAGTCGTGATCCGTAGCAACAGTGCCAGAACATCACATTTACCTTCAAATTGGCCGTAGTCAGTGCTTCGGTATGAGCTGAAGCCCAAATGGAAGCATCATTTATCCCACATCGCTCGGTGGCTGGGTTTCTGGGAGTTCAACAAATCAATCATGTGCTCGTGTTGAAATTTGCGGGCAAACCAATTTCAACCCTCTCCCCCCCGGTTTGAGGACAAAAGATGAAAATCCCGCGCTATAAGATGATCAAATACCTTCACAACACGCTTTGAGGCCCTTCAACTAAAGCTTGCAAAGTCGCAACGATCCTAGCCTGCACAATGCAACACGTGAGCAAGATATTTCTGCGGCAGATATGGTGCCTCATGTTCAATCGCATTTCTATAGTTTGCTGACTGATTCTGGTGAATCGAGTAATGGTATAAAGCCCTCCTGCGAACACATTTGAAGCACCCAATACGCCTTCCTTCTCACCCTTTCCAACAGCAATGGCCACCCCCAATCACGTTCAACCGTCCTCGGCTGATGGGTCCGAGTTTGGATCATTCTACCAACCCTCCGAGAACGGGGATCCGTTCTCCGTTCCCATGGACCAAGATCCGGAGCATTGGCCGGTAAGTGAGGCCTGGAAGACGACTCTTCGGTATTAACCTGTCATGATAGGTCCCGCATTCGCCCTGCAATAGTCCACCCCAACTCGACCCTTTTCGACAGCCCATCCAAGAGGTGGTGCGGCATGATCAGGATGAGCCTGAGAATCCCCCAGCTGCGGATATTCTGCGACTCTATTCAACACTCTGGGAGTCATATAGTATGAAACAGGCTGAATTTCACCACCTGAAGAAGGAAAACGACATGCTCCGCGCGGCGAACCTTCACTTGTGTCAACAAATGCAGATTTCAGATCGTCAGTTTGCGAGTCAACAAGCCCTGCTGGCCCATTCCGAACAAGGATTTGGGAGTTTTCGGAAGGGAGTAAGAGCACTGCTCGAAGGTTGGGATGGCTGTCCTAAGTCGAAATAATTCTCGTATGCGTAGGAAGAAATCACAAAGATATCAAGATTCAGTTTGCCTTGTATTCCGTCTCGATAGTCTATACTACTAAATCTGCTAACATCGATGAACCTATACTCATTTGGCTAAGAACAGTGACCGAACTATTGTTGGTCTCAATTGATCTGCGTCACCAAGCGTTGGAATCACCAGACAAGTATCGTGTAAACAGTGAATGAAAGAGTATTCAGGCTCCTCAGCAAGCCTTGAGTTATTGATCTGTGTTAATTTATCTTCCGGCCAGGATTCAAGATACCCCTTAATCCCATGCGCCAACATTCGGCGGCCACAACGTCGGAGCCGCAGCTCCGGGCAAGAATGCGCACATCAAGCAAGGGATGTGCTCTCTTAATGATTAGCGGTGGGTTACCGCTACCTTGTTTTGACAGCAGGAACCAAGTAACTGATCAATTAGTCAAGGAAGTATGGATTTGTTGGTACTGCCACTTGATTACTTGTACTACCTATAGCTTGAATTGGTGGTACTAATAATACTATGATAGCTGCAAACATAGCTAAATTTCCTAACGATTCATTAATCGGCACTTAGTGTTGTAATATCTTTTGCTTCCTATATGCCAAACACATCTCATGGACTAGAGACAACAAATGTTGCCTATGAACTATTATCAGTATCCGGCAGAGGGTCGTGTTTCTTCATGATCACCTTCCACCCCTGGGTAATCCACTAGTGGAAACATAAAGCATAAAGCACAGACAAGAATAAGGTAGGAGACAATGATGTCACCCTCAAACGAGAGTTCGCAGCCATTGTTAGATGTAATACCGTTGACGTATAATTTATGCCAATTTAAAGTACTAGTACTGTAGCTGTTTATGACTAGGATTCGGGCTTATTCAGTGTCTGAGAAACAGGAACTGGGCTAGACCTTGATCGGCTTTCGTACTCTACTCAACGAAGGAAGGTAAACGCTGGTTGATCAAATTATCATGAAGCAGCCTATATTAGTGTGGCCAAGACCGCCATCATGCTCAGAACTCCGTGGCAGGGATTTGCCCCCCGCCAGGGGACGTTGTGATTGCAGAATGAGCTCCATGTCACATACGGCACTGATTGTGTCAGGGAGCTCCATTAAAATCTTTATTGGCAGGTCTCGTCAGTTCGCAAAGAGACAAGCAATCCCCGGGATACGAGGGCAAGGCAAATTTCGCTTCCAAACTCTGGGCAATACTCCAGAGGATCCGTGATCCACCCCCAATTCCAATTTGAAAGATTGATTAACTCATCAACTATGAGATCAAGCAAAGCTCCCCTGGCCTCAGCCAAGTTAACCCCATCGGACCTGGGGGAATATACCTCATCAATGACTCCGTTTAAAGAGAAGCGGTTGAGGTTAGCGACGAGTGAGCTGAGGAGTAGTTTCAAGGCTTGCGCTTTCAAATCTTCCATTTCCAAAAATGCGGCCTCGGCAAACATACGTGCGTGGAATGATGACGCTTCGTCTGTGAGCCCACCAAGATATTCGTAGGGTCCACCGGTATATCTCCCTGTATAAACGAATTCGAATGCACTTTTAACGAGAATAGGATCTCTCGAGCCGAGTTGGATCTCGCCAGATGAATTCTAGGGGCAATGTTATTATCAACCTCGGATGAGGATAATAGAAGCAGAAAAGCTCCATTATGGGAAAAGTATGGATTCTTACCCCATTGCCCGCTTCACAGATCCGAGTTATGTATCCCGAGGCGGGGCAAAGAACAGCTTTATGTACGTGCAAGACAAATCCGCCACAGATGACGGTCAGATCGCTATAGATCGGATTGATAAAAAGACTACTCTTGTGTTAGTAAGTCACTCAAAATGAGTGTTTCAAGCGGTGAAGGGGGTGGCTGACTCTTGGACGGTGCGAAGGATATCTTTTTGATTAATGAAAATTCCATGTGCAACCATCTTATGCTTGTTCTGGGATCCCTCGGACGTCAGAAGATATTGTTCGGCTTCGTGATGGGCTGCATTGCTATCGAAGAAGCTCGGTAGATGAGGCGTATCCTGACAATGCTTCCGAATCAACTCTGACAATAGATGATCTCGGAAGCGGGGCACATTGTCCAGCAGCTCATCATCAATCAGAGTATAATCAGGCAACTTGAACTTCTTCAAATTAGCTACGATAACGGCTAAGACTGGGTTTCTCAGCTTGCTGTATTTCTCTATTGAGTAAAGCTCCAGAATGAACGTCTTGAATTGAGAGTGGCTGAAGAGGATTCCCAAAGAGGCGAGCAACGCCTGTTCTGCATGCAGCCTCAGGGAGGCGAAGGAGAGGTCATCTGCTGCTGCATACATCTTCAAGTGTAGACTGGATGGATGCCAGTGCATCTCATCTGAGGCCCACGAAGAGACAGTGAGGGCTTGGGCTCTGCTTCGCAATCTTGTATGACGAGAAGGACCTTCCTGATGATCCCCACCAGTCATGGACTTGGACGTTTCTGCGGCGGGAAGGGTCCCAACTGCATATTGACCTTTATATGCAAATTCGAGGACCTTTCGGACCGTTGTGGGGTCACATGCCGGCAGTTGCATTTTTCTGATTGTTTCCTAGTAGATAAGGTGGTTTGCATAGGAATCTAGGCGGAAGATGGAATGGTCCGATTAATTACCTGAAGGTCTTGCGGCTTGTCAGATAGGCGGTGCAGAAATATTCTGTGGGCTGGAAAGCTATCGGTGCCACAGACAACTGAAAGGTCGCTATACGCTGGATTGAGAAACTGACTGTAATAATAAGCATCCATAAAGGTTTGCGGTCGGCCTTTAAATCAATCACAGACCTTTTAACTTGTCGAAGAATCATCTCCTCGTGTTCTTCGTTGAGTTCCATCGCTCGAGGTCGTGATGAGATCCAATAAAGAAACGTCCAGCCAAGTGACCAGATAACGTGGCGGAGTAATAAGATATCGGGTGATTTAAATTCTATGTCAGAGGAGCCTTAAGAATCAAGCATGAAAAAAAGTTTCCAGAATTTAATCTTTTAAAGACCCATAAATCATTTAAGCCCTGCTGAACATCCCAAAAGTTGGAAATCGAATTCATATATTACCGGCACTGACTTGACATCACAAACGTTTGACCGACAATGAGCATACTGAAGTTTCTCAAGTTGAGAAAATTGAAGAATTGAAGAATAATGGAAATGCAGAGCTTGGCGTAGGTAGTAGAATCACAAGTGCAAATATAGCATTGGTTCATGAGACAAAAAGACACTATGAGTTTTCACATAAAGGTATTCTAGATCAAGATCTCAAGGAAAGTGGATTTCAGACAATATTTGATGTAAATATCTAACCAAATTATTGACATCGAATACGTGGCTCGTGGGAATCAATGTAATGTTACGTTCAAATCGAACACGTTAACGTTCAGGTGTGGCTCTATGCGATATATACATGTCTTTTAGTAACTCTCCAGTTATATCTCAACTGGTTGCAACAGTACCAATAGCGCAAATTTCAAATTTTTAAGAATTTCATCAGTTCGCTTATCTTCAATCCTTGTGGTCAGTTCTACTCAAGAACATGCTCAACTTGTCGAATGCAAATTATTGACCACGCCATAATCCTTCTCATAGTAAGCTAATTCCCTTTAGAAGAACAATTGGTAGTGTGCGATCAGGTTGAAATTAATTCGCAGCAAAAAGAAGGATAGTAGAGGTCTCCGAGTGACTCCTTCATTCCTCATATTTTGTTAAGTCTTCAAGCCTCTCAGCGCGTGATACAAAGCCTTGTAACTAAGGGTTTTGATCAGGAGCCACCTGGTGTTTCATATGATCTAATCAAATTTGTTCAGTCAATCACCCCGCTAGAACAATGAAATGACAACATATTGGGATATTCCACGTCTAATATGGATATTCTGAGCGAAGTGCACATAAATAGATTTCAACAGCCAGGGTACTTGACCATCCCATTAAAGTCTTTCCACTTTATTTAAGACATAAACCACCCCTCTGATCCAATATATGACATCCATCATTTTGTGAATACAGATTCGATTGATCCGACACCTAAGTCCACCGCGAAAAATGATCGCCGCAGCAGACTTAACTCTGCTTGAACCTCAAGTTGAAATTGCTCAGCCTGTTCGAAATCTGGCCTCATCAGACTGTCACATGAACCTTGATCTTGAGGCACTATGGAGCGAGTTTTCTGATGCACCGACACTTCCCCCTTGTCTTGCCACCGGCGTTGTCATCTCAACTCAGAAACCCACGGCACACCACTCGAACCAGCTGCCTGAAATAGAATACATCTTCTATTCTATAGCTGGAAGTGATCACGGCTTCTACTGGTTCGGACCAGACCCACTTGCCCCTCAAACCTCCGGGAATGACATATTCCTGCACATTTCAGCTTTCCCATTCCTTGGGAAAGTCCTCTGGGTCGAGTTTCGACTATGCCAAGTTGGTCAGATAACAGGAGAAGTCGTGGGTTGGAACGTTTTCTATCTCCCCCGAAAAGAATCATTTCTCGGAAACCTGGCACGGATACGTCGCCGAATACTCCAGCATGTCTCCAGCTATCATTGCGATACCGCTGCTGGACCGTGCAAATTTCGATTATCTATATACGCACGATGTGAGACCTCGCCGGAAAGTTTTATCAGGAGGAAGGCATTCTGTGCTGGGCCTTGTGAGGGGGGCTCTTTTGATCCAAATTTCTTTGTTTGAAATGTTACAGCATATTTAAGATGAAAATCTGATAAGAGATACTTGTTAAAAATAGAGGTTACAGGGCCGCTCGAAATCAGTTTCATGTTTTGTTTCCTTTCTTTTTCTTCTTGAACTCTATTATGAAACACGCTATCCCTCATTCTATCTAGTGCATAATGACGGTGTGAAATAGTGTGTAACGTTTCAATACGGCGTTGGTGGAGCTATTACTTTCCTGAAATTTGAATACGACCGGTTAGATATTGGTCTGAAGGTTGTCTATCATGAGCGTTTCCTTCCGCAAGGGCTAATATAAGTCCCCATGGCATATTCGCACGCTTATTAAGGTTGGGGAGCGTGAACTCAAAGCAATCATTTCTAACTAATGAGAGATGTTAGGGACGGTCCGGTTCTTCTGTATCTCGATAGATCACCTAAAAGCGGGGTAAACCAAAGTTGGGCATTTGACGCTGACTTCCTCCTACCTTATTTCGAGTTCTGGCTTCCCATCATGGCCACTCATGCTTCTTACAATGGCGTCAACTCCGGAATCCAAGTCGCAAAAAACTATGGACCCATCACGGCGAATCTGAGTACGTACAGAATCGTGAACGTGATTATATGTAACTAATTTGGGTTTGCCGCAAGGTCAACCGGAAAGGTTGTTAGACCAAGCATGTCTGCGCGACCTACGAACGACCAACCCCTGCGATGATAAAGAGCGTATCAAGAAAACTAACGGTGGGCTACTCAAAGACTCCTACCGCTGGATTCTTGAAAACGCAGCTTTCAGAAAATGGCAAAATAACCAGAGCAATCGTCTTCTCTGGATCAGGGGTGATCCCGGCAAAGGCAAGACGATGCTTCTGTGTGGCATCATCGAGGAGTTGACACAATCACATAATGAGAGTGCAACTCTCTCGTTCTTCTTCTGCCAAGCCACCGATATGCGTATCAATAGTGCGACGTCCGTCTTACGTGGCTTGATATGTTCACTTATCGAGAAGCATCCATCACTTCTCCGCCACGTGCGAGCTCGATACGATTCTGCAGGGAAAGACCTGTTCGAAGACATCAATGCATGGAGTGCCCTCGTATCCATTTTCACACAAATCCTCGAAGACTCGTCTTTGAAGAGTACCTACTTCGTGATTGATGCTTTGGACGAATGTCGAGATGGTCTTCAAGACCTTCTGGATCTAATCGTTGAACACTCAACAGCCCATCAAGAAATAAAATGGGTTGTCTCCAGTCGTAACGAATATCAGATTACTGAGTGTCTCGACTCTGCTACACATGTAGCTCCGATCTCGTTGGAGCTGAATGAGACATCCGTGTCTGGAGCTGTAGATGCATTCATCCAACATAAAGTGGACTCTTTGGCCAAGCAAAAAAGATACGATGAGAAAATAACTGCAACTGTCAAACGCCACTTATTACGCAACTCACAAGGCACTTTCCTATGGGTTGCCTTGGTCTGGAAGAATCTTGACCAAACGCCAAGAAGGCATGTAATGAAGAAGCTTGAAATGTTCCCGCCTGGACTCGATAATCTTTACCGCCGAATGATGGGTCAGGTTCGTGACTCAGAAGACGCAGAGCTCTGCAAACAGATACTGGGCACTGTAATGGCAGTTTATCGCCCAGTCACGCTTAGCGAGCTAAGCTCCCTCCTTGCGGGGCGGAATGATGGCTTCGATGATCTTGACACACTCCTTGAGGTTATCGGGATATGTGGGTCGTTCCTGACATTACGAGAAAGCACCATCACGTTTGTTCATCAATCTGCGAAAGAATTCCTGACTAGAGAGGCATTCGCGGAGATGTTTCCCAAGGGCCTAGACAGTGAACACTACACTATCTTCTCCCAATGTCTGAATGTTCTTTTCAAGACACTTCGACGTGACATCTTTGACCTCAAATTGCCAGGCATATCCTCTAAGGATATTAGTGTGCCAAACCCAAATCCACTAGCACCCGCTGAGTACGCTTGTGTCTATTGGGTAGGCCATCTTGATGCTTGGAAGTATAACGCAACCTATAGACAGAGTTTGAAGGATAGGCAGATACTGGATAGGTTTCTGCAGCAGAAATACCTCCACTGGCTCGAGGCTCTGAGCATATTGGGAAGCCTTTCAGATGGCATACGCGCTATGAAAAGGCTAGAAAGTTTGATTGTCGTATGTTGCCAAGTCCGTGCCAACACGGAGTAGCCTGCTAATATAAGGTTATCTGCTGACAGGAGGAGAGTGAGTCAGATGGACTCTTGGAACGAGCTCAAGACGCCAGTAGATTCATTCAATATCATAAAACAGGAATCGAGAGCAGCCCGCTACAGGTGTATTGCTCACCTCTCGTCTTTAGCCCGTCAAAGAGCCTGACTGGAATAGCTTTCCGGGAAGATAGACCTGATTGGGTTTCAAACTATCCCATAGTGGAGAAAAGCTGGAGTGCTTGCCTTCAAACTCTTGAGGGGCATAGTGATTCGGTCGAATCGATTACCTGGTCGCCAGATGGAAGCCGACTTGCATCAGGGTCCCGGGATAAGACAGTCCGGATATGGGATCCAGCCACCGGCCAGAGCGTGTCTACTCTCGAGGGGCATAGTCATTCGGTCCAGTCAATTGCCTGGTCGCCAGATGGAAGCCGACTTGCATCAGGGTCTTGGGATAAGACCGTCCGGATATGGGATCCAGCCACCGGCCAGAGCGTTGGTACTCTCGAGGGGCATAATGGCTGGGTCCAGTCAATTGCCTGGTCGCCAGATGGAAGCCGACTTGCATCAGGGTCTTGGGATAAGACCGTCCGGATATGGGATCCAGCCACCGGCCAGAGCGTGTCTACTCTCGAGGGGCATAGTCATTCGGTCCAGTCAATTGCCTGGTCGCCAGATGGAAGCCGACTTGCATCAGGGTCTTCGGATAAGACAGTCCGGATATGGGATCCAGCCACCGGCCAGAGCGTTGGTACTCTCGAGGGGCATAATGGCTGGGTCCAGTCAATTGCCTGGTCGCCAGATGGAAGCCGACTTGCATCAGGGTCTTCGGATAAGACAGTCCGGATATGGGATCCAGCCACCGGCCAGAGCGTTGGTACTCTCGAGGGGCATAATGGCTGGGTCCAGTCAATTGCCTGGTCGCCAGATGGAAGCCGACTTGCATCAGGGTCAGATGATAACACCGTCCGAATATGGGATCCAGCAACCGGCCAGAGCATGTCTACTCTCGAGGGGCATAGTCACTGGGTCCGGTCAATTGCCTGGTCGCCAGATGGAAGCCGACTTGCATCAGGGTCTGGGGATGACACAGTCCGGATATGGGATCCAGCCACCGGCCAGAGCGTTGGTACTCTCGAGGGGCATAATGGCTGGGTCCAGTCAATTGCCTGGTCGCCAGATGGAAGCCGACTTGCATCAGGGTCAGATGATAACACCGTCCGAATATGGGATCCAGCAACCGGCCAGAGCATGTCTACTCTCGAGGGGCATAGTCACTGGGTCCGGTCAATTGCCTGGTCGCCAGATGGAAGCCGACTTGCATCAGGGTCTGGGGATGACACAGTGCGGATATGGGATCCAGCCACCGGCCAGAGCGTTGGTACTCTCGAGGGGCATAATGGCTGGGTCCAGTCAATTGCCTGGTCGCCAGATGGAAGCCGACTTGCATCAGGGTCAGATGATAACACCGTCCGAATATGGGATCCAGCAACCGGCCAGAGCATGTCTACTCTCGAGGGGCATAGTCACTGGGTCCGGTCAATTGCCTGGTCGCCAGATGGAAGCCGACTTGCATCAGGGTCAGATGATAACACCGTCCGAATATGGGATCCAGCAACCGGCCAGAGCATGTCTACTCTCGAGGGGCATAGTCACTGGGTCCGGTCAATTGCCTGGTCGCGGGATGGAAGCCGACTTGCATCAGCGTCAGATGATAAGACCGTCCGGATATGGGATGAAGCCACCGGCCAGAGCATGTCAACCCTCTCTACCGGCTTTACTAGCTTCGTCAAATTTGACATCGCCGATTCAAATTGTCTGCACACCGATGCTCGTACATTTTGCATAAGCTCAGTGGATGCTGTGACGCCTATGCATAACACTTTTACCCATCCTCCAAAGCAGTATGGATATGGACTTGGCGATGACCGTTCCTGGATAACCTATGGTGGACTCAACCTCTTATGGTTACCCTCAGAATATCGCCCCCTTAGTGTCTCTCTTTTTTCTATACATGAGGCCAAAATAGCTTTTGCCTGTTCATCAAATCGCGTCATTTTTCTCGCACTTTCAAAACACTGTCCTATACCTACCCTTTGATTGCCGTTTCTCTTGATACATATTATTTTGATTTCTGTCATGCTTTTAATTACAATATCATGCCAATATATGCCGCGCGGAAGTTCCCAATGCTCATTCTAGCAATGCCTCTGTATGAGGTGCAAGTATTTGAGTCCTTCACATTATGATCACTGATCACTGATCAACACCCGCACTTTTCAGATCACCAAGAAACCACTCACTTCCCAGGAACCACTGTGGGTCAAAGTCACGTGCATTTCCTAATACCCCAGCATTCCCCGCGACTTTCGATAAAGATTCATTGCACCCGCTCACTGAGCAGGGTGAGCAGGGTGAGCATGGAAAACCCCCTCTTCTCCGTTGCATCAAAGATGCCAGGGGAACCCCTACAGTCTCGCTAAAATGGCCCCTCGACTTTCTCCATGCAAGCTAGAGATGATTCGTGATATGATCGAATGTGGATCCGTGACTATTTTACAGATGGCCACGGCTGCTGAGTGTAGCGAGCGCTCGATCGTCAATATTCGCAACAACCTCCGCTTGTTCGGTCATGCCCGGTCTCCGTCCACGCGTGTCGGCAGACGAAGAATCGTTACGCCACCCATGATTAAGGTGAAGCAGATCGGCGACTTACTAGTTAGTGATATCATTTGCTTACTTTGCAAGGAATGTTCTAGAACTTCGTGTCTTCTATCGTAGAGCACAGAATTCCTGTACAACGGAATACAATACCTATTTTTATCCGTATTATTGCTACTGTCATGGAATACGGAAAGATACCGGGTCAGGGGTAGTCTAACTATAATAGGTATAATGTGATGCAAGATAAAGTTCGAAAACTTTTTGAAAGAGAAAAGCCAGGTGAAGCTGATTTCGAGCGGCCCTGTACCGGTCTCTAGATTGCGCAGTTCCATCGAGCAGGAGTGGAATATCATATGTATTAAAATGCGGTCCTCAAGACCATTATAGAAATCAAGAAGCAGTTTCAAGCATATCAAGCCTGATTTCAATGCGTGTTAATGAGCTATATTCCGTCCAGCTCGAACACTGACATGGGTGACGAAAGAATACCGACCAATATCGCATGTACGTCCATGAATAAAAACGATATCTAAATACGATGAAGGTACAGTAATATTCGAAATCAGTTATACCGCCACACTCTTTTGGCTTGATTGCCGGAAAATATACCCGGGAAACGCTAGCCCCTTTTGGATCACCGCTCTGCTTTGCTGGCAAAACATGGACGGTATTGGCTCGGCTACTTTCGATGAGTCATCGTGCTAGTCCCGCATTGCCTCATGTCTCACAGTGGTAATGTAAGTTACAGATACAATTTCGGCAAGCGGTCTGGAGTCCCATAGGTCGTTGATGGTATCCAATCAGGACTTGCAGCTCTCGGGATTAGTTTCCGACAATCAAGTCAAAAGAGTGTGGCGGTATAACTGATTTCGGTTATTACTGTAGGTCCGTGAGGACGGGCATGGCCAGACTCAATGGATACCTCTCTCAGATCAACGTGGCTGAGACGGATCAATGTGCATGTGGACAAGCAAGAGAAACGGTGGAGCACTTCCTCTTTCGTTGTCGGAGGTGGACGGTGCACCGGACAAGGCTACTGCAATGTCCGGACACTCATCGAGGCAATATATCTTACTTCCTTGGCGGCAAATCGCCGTCCGATGACCAGAACTGGACGCCGAACATGGAAGCAGTGCGAGCCTCGATACGGTTTGCAATCGCCACGGGCCGACTTGATGCCATATAAGCAGGCCTACCAATACGGACAACCCTTTCCCCCTTTCCCCCAACTAACTTCCCCCACTTACCTTGTGCCAACGACGGTAGACGCGCTTCAATTGCCGAAAATAGGACGTTGAACACTTGAAGAAGCGCCTTCAAGCCAGTCTGCCCCAAAATTACTAACCCACAAGGATCCTTACGACATGGCCGAATGAGATGATGTAAACTGAGACTACTTTGTGTATGGGCTCGAAGGAGACACTGCATATATTTTTGGACATGTACATTAGATCAGTGATAGTTGCCCTTTCGGCTGAGCCGCCGGGCGTTAATGAATTGTGTGTGTGTGTGTGTGTAGGTCCGTGAGATATGGAGATAATGTGAAGCTGTCTGCAACGTTCATATTCGGTTGATCTACGCATAAGGGGAATCCATCAAACTGTCCTCTGGGCAAGCAGAAAGAAAGTTCGAATCTTCCACTGTAATACAACCGTCAAGCAACAGTTCCTCGATTGTGGCCACGCAGAAATACGGACCTTTCACACCTGTGCATAATCGGTCTTTGTCCTTTTGAGACACTTGGCCCTCTTCTTGATATCTCCGGCGAAGGAGAAACTGTTGATTTTGATACCTTCCGTCGTAGGAAAGGTCTCCGAAAGCTAACACTTTTAAGGAATCTATTCCAGTCGGACCAAATGCCCATTCCGCAAATTGTACAGACTCATTGCCTTCAGAGCACGAAGTTGTGCTATCAACTTCCAAATACGGCCAAGCAAGTAGCTCTTCAGGCAGTATGGTGTTGTTGCTTCTTTCGCTTGCTCTCATTGATGCTGAGTAATCCGAGCTGCGGCCTGGGATGGAATCATGTGAGCTCCACGACTGTGCTTGTGGGAGGCGAGAAATGAATTCGTGTCGAATATTTCGATGCATCCTCTCAGAGCCGCTGAAGCGAAGATGTAGAAGTCGCAGGGATAAGGTACCAGGGAACGGCTCGAGTATTGAACGCTACTTCGTTCAGCCGGTTGGTTTAGTATCTTGAAAGAAAGAACTTACCATCACTGATGGTGACACACACAATGCCAAGGCGGAGATTTGCAATAAATTGACAGCATTGGCCAGATGTAAAGCCCAAGTAGGTTGTTGATCTCGAGTCTCTTCGAATCGTCCTTCATCATCAATAGCCTGAAGTCCACGCTCGTGGTAGACGAGGGTTTCCAGTGTGGAACGGTGGTGCGCAATTCCCTGCTCTATCCAAGACAAGTCCAAGAAATTGCACAATTTAAGGTGCAGATGTCTGAGCCCTTTGAAAGATTTCAGGAACTCTGCCAGAAATCTTGCCTCACGATCAGAGTTGCCCTCCTGAAGCATGTCACAGGAGAAATGAAAACTTTGAAGTTTAACCTTTTTTGGTGAACATGAAAGGGAACCCAGAAATAAGAGATCATTTTGACAGTTACGCAGGGTGAGTGATTGAAGGGCACCAAAAGCAGATGCAAGGCCTGGCCTTATCTCGTGCAGCAAAAGGGCTTTGGAGAGTGCAAGAGAGAGCAGACATGGGAAATAATCCGTTGTGTCAATAAAGATCCCTCGAGGAAAAAGGGCGTGCGAGAGGGGAAGTCCTAGTATAGACTGATAGAAATCAAGATTTGTGGTATTCGTTGCAAGTCCGACGGATAAGCTGATCAGGTGTGGCCTATTTCGGCGGATGCATTTTTGCAGTGATTCAAATTCTAACTCATGTTGAATCCCTTCCCATGCTATAGATTTCAGGCGGGGAAACAGAGAGAGCCCTCCAACACAGGCACCAGCATGCGGGCATGATCCGTCAGTGACTAATGATATATGTTTGAGATTTGTCTGTTCAATCACGAGGGTGCCACTATGATCTAAAAGCCCTCCGGGAATACAAGTGCCAAGATGCCACCTGTGAGATTTTGTTAAAACACAGAACCAGAAACTGGAAGCCGGCACTAACTGAAAGGATTGGAGAAGGTTTGCTGTGAGGTTCCTCAGTACGCACTGTACTTGACGTGATATGTCGTCAAGGAACTGTTCATGGGCCCTGGCCTCGTTAGAAGGCCCGAGCGTTCCAGAATTTCGAACCAGTCCACTTGATTGGACTAAGTTACAGTAAACACAACGGTTGAATCTCGCGATTTGGATAGGTGCAGAAATCCTCAAATCTCTGGTAAATTTGAGGTGGAAATTGTCTCTTGATCGTCGGTGCAACTGAAAGAAAGATTCAACATTCCAGAGATTCAGTGCTAACTCGCTAGAGGCTCGAAAGTTGACGGTGCGATAAATGAGGGGAATTAAAATGGAGTAAAATCTAGAAGAAACTTGAGATAAGGCCTGCAAGTCTGCAGGAGGCAGCTAACAGAGTCAGTCAGAATGAGAGGTGTAGGTAGAGTCAAGTGAAACTCACCCATTGCGCAACATCCGACAAAATTTCACATGGAAGAGTTTCAAGCATCTTGTTAAACCACTTGCGAACTAAGATTCACAAGGATCTCTTGTAACAGATCTTAAGATAGCCTAGATATTATATCAGATTTGCATAATCGACCATCTAGCACTAAATAAAATTTCAAAGATATCCAATGAATTTGGAGTAGCCTGAACATCTTACAGAATCTTTCAACTCATCAAAAAGAAACAAAACACACGCAAAAAATCTTCTATACTTGGTCGACCAATGCAAATATGAGTATGGCCTCAAATCGTACAATCATTCAAGTCATGAAAAAAGTGGAGGTAACAAAATTAAACCAAATTTAGGAAGAACATAGTAGAGTTGAACCGCGCATGGACTGAAAAAACTGTCATCAACAAGTCTTCATACTGAAGCACAATTTCCAAAAGTTTATCAAATTGCGGCTAAACGTGGTAAGATCGATCAACTCAAGCGTGCTCCTTTCAGTGGAAGACAAACTACGGCACCAGAAAAGTCAACGCCAAGTAATAAAGATCGATGTCGTGAAACACTAGTAAGCCTGGTGACGGTCTCGATTGCAAAGATCCATATCTCAATTTGACAAGCTCAAAAGGCATAAAAACAGCATGAACGGCATAAGGTTGAAGAGAAAGCATTTAGAATGACTGACAAGCCTAGGCTCTTGTGTCTGTCCAAACAGTCCCCACTTCTGAATGTTGGGCTATCAATGTTGATGATCACGGTAATAGATAAGGATTGATCTCCGTGGGCCCTCGACTTAGCGCGGTTCAGTCAATAAAGGACACGCGCTTAGGTTTTATAGTGGGTCCCGAGAAAAGAAAAGGGGTCTTTGGGGATGAAGCAGGTTTGCCAGTGATGACAAGCGCATCCCCAACCTCTTGCATTATTTCTCTTTTAAAAACATCTAATCTTTCAATCTTGAGCAATTAATCAGTATGTGGGTGACTGTTTCTTGAGCGCCACACACGCACTGGTCTTTCTCACCTTGGTCCACATTTTCACTCCGCTTCTATGCGCTTCACTTTCCCTTCATTTCAATTACCGGATGAATGAGGTTCATCTTTTTCACTATATCGCAAAGCCATGTTGCCATCTACATCAGCCACGTCAACTCTATCAGCCCGAGAATTCCTTACCATAGGGTCAGGAATCGCAGTAGGATTAGTCCTATGTGTCTCCATTTTCAATCAGAGGACCGGGGTCATTATGGCAGCGACTCTAGTTCTCAGCTACATGGCCTTCTATCTGTCTCGAACGCTTATAAAAGAGCAGACTTGCTGTAAGTACTTTTCCTGTCAGGTGACTTTGAGACTATCGTATTGTGATGTTGGGCGATCTCAATCGCGAAGCTCAGTGTTCAATTGTCCTTCATTCTTGCTGACAGTCAAGCCACCGACTAAGGCATTTTTCATGACACTATTTTGCAACTTCAAGGTCAAAAGCTCTGACTGATACTACTGCTCATCATAGATGCCCAGACAAAGTCTCATGTAAACCCTCCGAACGGGCTAAAAGGAGCCCAGATGATGCATATACTTGATCTGGATGTTCGTTAATGGTTTTGATATATGTTCGATTATGAAAAGCACTCGAAGGCAGGATTCCTGGTGCTACAGAATTTCTGTTGTAAAGAAACAACTGCCAGTCGGGTAGGTAAATAAGAAAGGGAACTCCACGCGTGAAGTTGAGAAATGGCAATAACGCAGCCTGATAGAGAGAGAGATGATTATCAACTCAGCTGTGTATCTGTATCTTAATTTCGTCCATGATCCCGAGTTGAAGTATACAGTTGTAGATAACAGCCCAAAAATCGCTTTTGTATTAAGGTTGTATGACCTTCGATAGAATGTTGACCCTGCAAAAAATGAAAACAGAAAGGTTACTTTGAAAAAGGCAGTCTTGGCGTCTTTTTTCGAGTGAAGTCTAAAAGCTGATAGAAGAGAGCTTTGGTAGAGGCGGTTGTCGACCGCCTAGGGGGTAGGAGAGAGACACCACCTGCTCAAAGATTTTCACCACTCCGCTCAGTGAGCAGGTGAAAATCATTTATGTCTCTTTGGCTATAATTCTAGTACTTATCTCGCTGACTCGGATTTCACGTTTATGGTAATGGGATTAATCATCGTCAAACCCGCCATATCTTGTGACCGGCGCTGATCCGTCTCAGTATTGCCTTGTTTGATAATTGTGGCTGACTTCATCTCCTTCTTGAAATTTAAGATGAGGCGTACGAATCCCTCGCATCTAAGATGGCAACATGATTGCCGTCTCTTATCAAACTCGGTTTTTCATGACTTCATAACTGTTGCAGGCATTTTGATTGATATCTTTTCATTCGCCAAACATTATATCGTTGATTTCTGGAAGTACATCCATGAGTAATATAAGCCCAAATATTTCTGCGTTGATTGGGTTTGCGTCGAAGCTGTTTGCTTTTGACCAAATAAAAGGCCGAGGCCGTGGTCCAATTCTGTTCATGACGGCCCCCTACCGCTCATCGAAAATACTTTACTAAGAAGCAACAAGCCTGCTTTACAAGGACCCTCTATGAAATTGAAATGACCAGGTATCATGATAGACTGCTTCGCAGCGATGGCAGCGTATTATCATATAAAGAGCCCTGTATACAGATCATAAAAGTGATACACTACCTTTCATCAATTTTAAATCAGGCCGTTGATGATATTCCTAAAGGGCAAGGTTCAAACAAGAAGTCGACGGAAGAATGGCATCCAGATGTCGATTCTATTTTGCATTCAGCTAGCTCACTTCCAATTTCGCCCAAAGATGATAGAGTATACACTGTGGGGGTGGTTGATGGAACTCAGTCTCTAAATTTGAGGCCAAATTGGGAAGCAGGGTTGGAAGACTTGTGTCTTACTCATTCCAATTCGAAGGTTTCAGAGTCACGGATAGCAAGTCAATCTTGGGATTCTATCCTCCAGAAAGCCTCTCCTGCCAAATTGAATATCATCACAATTGCCAAAGCAACTGAAATTCTTCTAAAATCACTTTTCACTGAAAAGAGGGTTGATGCAGCAAGCAGTGACTACGTGGCAAAACTACCTTTCTGCCTTAGTGAACCCCAACGTGCACTGATGAAGGTTACTTTTGAGTGCCTAGCAAAGTTTCTACAGGTCGGTTACGGGGAACATAAGAGCTATGTAATTCCTGAAATACAAATGATACTGAATGAGAGGCTTGAACGGCGCTACCCATCATATCGGAAAGCACGTCATGTGTTTCCTTTAGTGGTTGGCCACATTCCTAATGTCTTGAAGCAAAGTGTTCTTCAAAAAGCAAGATCAAGACGTTTGAAACAGACTTTGCGGGCTTTAAAACAGTGGGGACTCCAACTTCGGCGATGAGATTGCGTTTTTTTGTCTTGAACTGTATTTAGCTTTAGTTTCAAATATGAAGAACTGGAAATCTCCATGTAGAAAAAATGATTGCAGTTGTGTTCAACACGTTGTACATCGGATGGTTTGCGGGCGTAATTTGTTTCACTTCCCGCAAACTAATCAAGAGCCTCATCGAGGCCAACGTAGCCTAATCAGGGTAGGCGTTGTCAGGCTGCCTTTGTGGCCTTCGAAATGAGGATTAAACTGTTACAATGCACAGGCAAATTCTATCAAGACCTCGGCAAGCTGTGCGTCTGCGTCGAGCGCCAAAGCGTAATACACATATTCTGCTAGATTGGACTGCGCTCAAAGACCTGCGCCGATGGCCCCGGGGGAAGGTCGGCGATGCTTTTAATAGCATCCCAACCCTACTGGAAGATTTTAGGCTATGTCCTGAGATAACACTGGCACAATACAATCATCGGACCTCGAGAAATCTATTTTACGCGAAACTACCATACACACGCCAGCTCTATGCTCCCCCGCCCTTTGTCACTCAAGTGAGAAAGCAGATTTCGCTGTGAGGTGTACAGTACTAGGCTTCTGTGCTTACTCATTCAGTTGCGACCACAAATGAATTGTTTTTTACTACGATCATTCCGATTGGATCAAATCATCGACCAAGTTATACATATCAATACAGTGGCGCCCGACACCGGCTTCCAAGCTAAGATTGTAGAGGGATGGTGTGACGCTGCTAGAGGCCTTTTGTGACTGGGCGCGAGCGGGTGAATTGATGAAGAGTATTCAAGACAAAGCATGGGTGAGATAATATTTGTGCTGGATATCTATCATCACTACAGTGGTCAAGGCAGAAGTATATCTCAACAGTGACTGACTTCAAGTATCCGCATACAATAAAAATACATCTAATCCTGTTTTCCAATAGGAAGATGTGACGTGAAAACCAATTCCACTTGTAAATATTTATACAGGAAGCCCAGTCTGGTCCACTTCAATTTCAGGGTCTTGGTCTGATGAAAAGCGCGTCTGTCCGGATAGCATCGACCAATTCATGAGGCGCTTTTCCAGGAATTTGTACACTTCCTCTGAGGAAGACCTTGCGACCTTCGACTTTCTCCGGCCATGCACGTAGAAGTATTGGTGCTGAGGGTGGAACTGGATGAATGAATGAGGTATTCAAGTAGGCAGTGAAGGCTGGTTTGCAACAATCGGCCAGAATACGGTCCATCAAGAGGGTGATATATCCACCAAACAATCTATCATCGTAGTAACACATCTGCTGGGACGGCGTGAGGCGCAGAAGTGATTTCGCCTCCCGTCCCAGACTATGGGCCGTAAAAGTAGGACGATAGCCTTCAAACAGCGAACGCATCATCTTATTAGAGGTGTCCACAATGGGATGCTGAAGACAAAATAATTAGCACACGGCTGAATATACAGCTGTGCAGGGCTGGGACTCACAAGAACTTGATCAGATGACCCACTACATAAACCAACTGGGGCCTTTTTGTGAGGTTGCGCTAGAGAATGATACCCTCGAGAAAGTCTCGTAATCAACGAGCACCGGTACATCTCTTTGATATAAATGCTGGGAAGGTGCAAGATAATGATCGAAGATTTCATTGTAGAACAGAGAGGCTATAAATACATACTTAGCAGCACAAACAAAGCATCACTGAGTAATTGAAGAAGACATGATATACCAGACATGTCCCTTGATAACCTATCCCACAATACTGAATTACTCACACCCTAAAAACACATCAAATCAACTTAGTCTTCGAATGCAGGTTTGAGACTACCCGAAGCAGAATACAATCAAAATCGAGAAAGAACTAGCGGCATTAATTTGAGCAGTCATTTGAGCAGTCATTTGAGCAGTCATTTGAGCAGTCATTTGAGCAGTCATTTGAGCAGTCATTTGAGCAGTCATTTGAGCAGTCATTTGAGCAGTCATTTGAGCAGTCATTTGAGCAGTCATTTGAGCAGTCATTTGAGCAGTAGTTTAACGCGGATTAGTTAGAGAAATTAAATGGAATTAGCTCTACAGTGCACCTTTCTGAGATCGAGTGAATCTGGCTTTGAATGACATTAGTAACTAGCCATTGATTAGAATATTCACGCTTGTTTAAAAGAGAAAGAAAATAGGGGTGCTGACAAGATCTATCTGGTACTTGGAGTGGCTCCTAGCTATAAACTAGCGAAACCACGCGCGTAATGGTACTTTTGCTGTAGGATATTAATATATGATAATAGTGAAAAGAAACAAGTAGTTTCCAAGCTTGCGCGATGGTTTTCAAATTCCAACACTTTCACCATTACCCATCACATTTCATTTGTCTTCCTCAGTCATTACTTGCTGCAATAATTTGAGTGATGGTTTGAGCAATTCGCAGATTCTACTTGTTGAACCACCCAGGAAATCCAAGCTTGGTCAGCCATTTGATCTACGATATAGTGTTGATCAGAATGACGGTGGGGCGATAATCATTGGCGCTTGATGTAGTTATTGTCAGCCACACATGAAAGCAAAGCCATGACTTTCCCATACTGCACTATGGTACGCAACTTAGTATAAATGCTGTATCAATAAGAGTTATTCGCGAATTGATTCTGACGCTCAGTTTGGTCTCCGTACCCAATAATTTAAGAGCCTCAATTTGAGGCCCTTAATCACTAATCGGCATTTGATGGCCGATCATGTCGCAAGTAGGGCCCCGAAAGGAATAGTTAATATGTACTCATGAATCTTGCGAATATGAATAATGTTGATTAGTGATATTTCATGTTCATGATTTTTCGTGATATAGTTACTAGCGAAATCTGCTTCCTTCCTAAGGTCTGTTTTTTCTCGGGACCCACTGCCCAGGCCTTAGCGCGGATCTTTCGTTGATCGCCCTAAACTAAATCGAGGGCGATTGGAATACACCTTATGTGCCTACTGTAACTCTCGCCCTAATTTTCCATCTAGTTATTTCTTTCAATGCTAGGCGATAAACGCTGATGGCCACAATTCTAGGAAGGGGACATTTAACGACAGCCCTCAAATTAGCGCGGTCCAGTAAGTAAAATCTCCGCGCTAGGGCAATGGCAGTGGTCGAAAGAAAAGCAGTCTTGGGGGAGGAAGCAGATTGCGCTAGTGACTGTTAATGGACTGATATCAATTGTGTTCAAGCAATTGGTCAATTTCCGCTTGTCACCATTATCCAAAACTTCCTTGGAACCAAATAACATATAATAATAGCCTGATAGCCCTGAATCCAAATGACCTCCATGTATCCACTACGTACTGCTGCTGCCCTGACGGCCTTTTTCACCTTGCAAGGCGTTTATGCCGCGCTTGATGTGTCAAGCTCCTCTAATATCGCTATTTATTGGGGTCAGAACTCTTACGGAGACTCATCTGGAAGTCTGGCGCAGCAAAATCTCGCATATTATTGTAAAAGTAGGCAATTTGGTGGTTCGAAGGGGTTCGCTGAGCTATTGTACTAACCGCGGCATGTAGATTCGGGCATTGACGTGTGCTAATTAACATCCCCCTTTCGATGTTAAATGCTGATAACATGATTCAGGTAATTCAACTCGCATTTTTGGATGTTGTAAATGGAGAAGGCGGTGCCCCCGAGATTAACTTTGCCAATTCGGGGGATTCCTGCACTGCTTTTGCGGGAACTGCTCTTCTAGAGTGCCCCACGATCGGGTAAGTACCCCAGACATCACAATTTTAGCCCCGCGGTCTAATATGAAGAGAAGCGAGGATATTGTGACCTGTCAGTCCCTTGGGAAGACCATCCTACTTTCGATCGGCGGTGCGACCTACAGCGAGGGGGGGTTCACAAGCGAAGATGCCGCGGTCGCGGGCGCCAAAATGATCTGGAAAACCTTCGGACCTGTGAGCACCGATACGTCGATCCACCGCCCCTTTGGAAGAGCCGTGGTTGACGGGTTTGACTTTGACTTTGAGTCGACCGTGACGCACATGCCATCTTTTGGCAACGAGCTGCGTCGCTTGTTTACCCAAGACACTTCCAAAACCTACTACCTTACCGCCGCACCACAATGCGTTTATCCCGATGCTGCCGACAGCCCGATGCTAGACGGCGCCGTTTACTTTGATGCCATCTGGGTTCAATTCTACAACAATGACTGCGGCATCAATCATTTCATGACTAACTCTACGAAACAAACACTTTTCAACTTTGCCAGCTGGAACACTTGGGCGACTACTATTTCTCAAAACAAAGATGTAAAAGTCTTGCTTGGGATACCCGGTGGCAGTACCGCGGCTGGCACGGGATTCGAATCGGCTTCCACTGTCGCTTTGATTGTCGATTATATTGTCAGCAAGGGATACAAAAGCTTTGGTGGCGTTATGTTCTGGGATGCCAGCGAAGTTTACGCAAATTGTGGAATCTTGACCAGCATTGCATCTTATTTACCATCTCCCTCTACCTCCATTCAGCTGAGCACTAGTACCAATGCCAACAAGATTAGCATCACGACAAAGCCTAGCAGCCTATCCCCAGGGGCACAAATAAATGTATCGAGCAACTCAAAGTCGAAGAGCACGGGTACTTCCAGCCCGGCGAGGAAGGCCTCCAGATCGACATCGACAAGCCTGAGTTCTACCACGCTGATCAGTATGCCCAGATTTTTAACTGTAACAGAGAGAAGCACAAAAGCGATATACGCTACGATAAGTGCCGCCACTACCGCTTCAATACTATCCACTTGCCCAGTTGTAGGAGAGACGTGTGCTACTTCCGGTACCTACAGGTGTAATGGGAGCAGCTTTGGCATCTGCGCCAACGGAGTATGGATCATCGAGACATGCGAATCGGGTCTGATCTGCGTGCAGGATGGGCCTTCTGTATACTGTGATTATAAGAACGATCATCCCGACACCACGTGCACGTAAACGAGGTTTTTTAGTGAAATTAATGGATCCGTTGATCATGTCAATGTTTTCACTTCTGCCCTGGCCAATCAAATATTTTGTTTATGTCAGGACGGTACAGCAGATTTTGAAAACATATTATCCTTGAACCACACACTTTCTGTTTCATGGCTCGTTACCGGAACATAGCCTAACCGAAACAGGCTTGGTAATCATCATTTTTGGTCGATGATGATGATGATAATCTATTAACCTAATGCTACCTAGCTAGTCATCGCCGTGGTAATGTAGGCGCTTCGTCCGTCGAAGCATAGAATGTCCGTACGCCAGTAACTCCACGCAGAAATGAATGACTAGAGACACAAAGAAAAGGTGGGCGACTGCCCGTACAGGTAAAAATCCCAAATTCCACGCAAAATCCCACAGTAAAGTCCACAGTAAATCCCACAGTCAAGCCCACATCCTGCTTCCTTCCCCATTCTCAGTATTCAACCCCTACCAGCGTCTCTGGCTCGTACAACCTTGCTTCATCGATGGCGTTCGTTATATTTGCGCTGGCATTACGGTGGTCGTCTCGGTGAACATCGGTTGTTGTGGTTTTGTATTGCGCAGCGTCTTCGCCGCCTGTCCCGACCAGTCATTCCTGGTCTGTTGTTTCATCGCTTGACTCGGGCTCATCCTCCACTTCGCAGTGGCGGAACTGCCCTAGACGGCCTGTTTGAAGCATGAATTCGGCGACGTAGCGAGTCGCGCACGGGTGAGACACAATGGCCTCGTAAATTGACAATTCCCCACGTTTGTTAAGATCGGTCTTTGCACAGATCTTATCCATCATCTCCTTGCGTTCGTCAACGAAACGCGGACACCGCAGCAGCACATGCTTTGGAGTGTGTGAGCCCTCGAGGCAATCGCACATATCCGAATCAACCTCGTTGATCTTGTACAGGAAGTGCTTCAATGCCACCCGCATGCTTCGCATTTGGACCAGAATGGACGCATAATGTTTCGGGATACCCGTGAAAAGTCCCAGCGTCTTTTTGTGCGGAATTGGAACCAATGTGCGGTTTGGTTTACCCGTTTTATCCTTCTCCCACAAGAGCGCCCATCTCTCTTTGATCTTCCGCCTCACTTGCTGTTTTGCGACCGAAGCCAGCCGGGGAAACGGTTCTTCCGGCCCCGCTTCCCCCCCTCCAAGCGCAGCCTCCTTGGCCGCAGTATCCGCGAGCTCGTTTCCTGGAACGCCCGCATGCGCAGGAATCTATCGGATGGTGATTTGGAGGTCGATATCCGGTGGGTTAAAGGTTGTGGGCGTTCGTGCAGTCCTGAGTGCTTGGATGTGGGCATAAATCGTGCGGAGGATGAACTGGCCGGCCTTAAGGCATATATCATGGACAACGTCGGCGGTGTCAGCGTCTATCTCGCGCGAGACCAGCTGCGCGCCAATGATGGCCGCCTCTTGAGAGTCACTCTCACAGATTTCGCACGGTATCCAGCGTCTGGTTTCTGCCCCTCGAGCCGTTTTTGTATGCTAACAAGAACGTTTAGATTCTTCGCTTCCCCATGGCACAACAGGCCAACCTCGGTGTCTAGTCCCAGCCGCCCCCAGTTATACGCCAGCTATGAGGCGGATCTCAAGCAGCTGCGGGAGGGCCTTTCCTCACAGTGGCACATAATGCTCGACAACCTACTGCAGGGTCTTCCGCTCCTGTTCGCCAGCGACTGGCCCATGGTGCCCAACCACACCGACCTGCTGGAGAACAATATCCACGTTGACTCCTCGACGGGCCACATCACGGGAATTTGCGACTGGCAGGACACCACTGTGAGCCCGTTTGGTACGTCGCTGTGGGGGGTCGAGAGTATGCTTGGGGAGCGCACCACAATAGGCTGGCGCTCGGTGGGCAACTCGGCTATGCTTCGCCGGGGCTTTTGGGAAGCGTTTGCCGCCGCAGCTGGGCCTCAGGTACCTATAGAACGTGTTGAGGTTGCACGGCTCGTAGGGATTTTCTCGAAATTTGGTTTCGAATGGGTGGATCAGGAGACCAGGCGGCCTGTCATGGAGGGGTCATCGGACTTTTCCTTCCTTAAGGCTGTCACTCTGAATGTTGATACAGCGATATTCGAAATTGGCTTCCATGTTTTACACAAAGAAAGCCCCACCGCCAAGACTATGGTGAAACCGCCTAGGTCTGGTTCGGCTAGGCAGCAGATCATCCCTGCTCGTCAGAATGGAAATGTAAATTACCTGACAAGACAATACGCCTTAAATCCCCGCTTCTTCGTTTTGAATGGCCTAGAAAAAAGCCACCTGGACGTTGTTCAAAAGATAGAATTGAACACATTTTAGCGCCCAGAAGGTCACCTGATAGTAAGACTGAGAATAGACTCCGTCTGCGTTGAGACCTTCCCTCTATCCCAAAAACCAAAGCAGTATCTATGTGGAATATTAGCTATGAATTCTTCTTCTATATCGTTCGGTGAAGGTAATCGGGGCTATCAGGTGGGAATCAACTATGGATCGATCCAATTGCCGCCGGGTGAGTTTCGCAAGGGCCTGGAGATGCGACCATGTTCTAATCGCCGCTTCTTGGCCTAGAGCGACCCGAAACCCCACCGACTCCTCTCTCGACCGTCCCGTTCCGTCGCGACCCAGACTTTGTAAGTCGCGACATACTGCTTGAGCAGATACATGAAAAGATATCAATCCCAGGGTCCAGGATAGCTCTTGTGGGCATCGGCGGTGTCGGGTCAGTGCAAAGAAGTTAGCGGGTGGGCTGGGCTAGTGCTGACATATCGAAAGGAAATCCCAACTTGGTATCGAATACTCCTACCGAGTCCGATCCGAATCGCCGGCGACATGGGTTTTCTGGGTCTATGCAAGTAACGCGGCCCGGTTCGAGCAAAGTTTTCGGGATATCGCCGACCGGGCCAAAATTATCGGGCGTCACGATCCCACCGTCAACATATACCAGCTAGTCGAAAGCTGGCTCCAGAATGACAAGAGTCGAAAGTGGTTATTGATTCTTGATAACATTGATGATGATGGGTTCCTTCGTCAGCCCTCGGCAATGTGTCAGGAGACTCTAACGGTCGGGCAAACCAATGCCTCCAAAAAGCCACTATTAGAATTTCTACCCCGAAGCCCGAACGGATCAATAATTATCACAAGTCGGAGCCAAGAGGTGGCGTTGAAAATTTTCGATCACCTGGATATCATTAAAGTCGAGCCAATGAATAAGGCCGAGGCGCTAGAACTTCTCCAACGAAAGCTCAGACTACCAGCAGAAACCCCTGATATGGCGAATTTGCTAGAAGAACTGGAGTTTATGCCACTGGCAATCATACAGGCGGCCGGTTATATCGTCCATCGAGCACCTCGCTGTTCAGTATCGCAGTACCTATAAATGTTTCAGAAGAGCGACCGCAACGCGACAAAGCTTCTTGCTTATGAGGCAGGTCATCTCTATCGGGATTGGGAAGCGAAGAATTCGATTCTGGTTACATGGCAAATATCCTTCGACCACGTTCGACGCATGAAACCGTCAGCCGCTGATTTGCTCTCTCTTATGAGCTTTTTTGACCGACAGGGAGTCTCAGAGAATCTTCTCCGAGTTCAAGGCGAGATACGAAACGACGACTCCAGCTCGGAGATTATGTTGGAGTATAGTGACGAGAGAACAGATAGCGCATCTGCTTCAGAGACGGGTCGTGATTTTGGGGATCAAAGACCATCTGCCACTAATCTGCTCTCTCTCATGAGTTTTTCTGACCGGCAGAGAGAGTCCGGGGATCTTCTCCGTGTTCAAGACTTCTCCGTGTTCAAGGGGAGATAGAAAACGACGAAACAAGCTCGGAGAAGTTTGCGTTGGAGTGCAGTGACGAGGATACAGATAGCCCGTGTGAATCCGAGACGAATCATGATTTTGAGGATGATATCACTGTGCTCAGAGACTTTTCATTTGTTTCTATCAATAAAGACAGCACAGAATTCACGATGCATCGGCTAGTGCAACTGACTGTACATGTGTGGCTGAAAGCTAATAGCCAGCTAGAGCGATGGAAGGAGCAATTTATCATGGTCCTGTGGCAAAGGTTTCCGACAGGTGAATATGAAAACTGGGCACGGTGCCAGTCGCTCTTTCCACACGTGAAGTCAGCCATGTCACAACGACCAAAATCACAAGAATCTCTAGTGCAATGGGCTACGCTGCTTTACAGAGGGGCATGGTATGCGCAGGAAAGCGGCAATTTTGTGGAATCACGAGATATGGCATCTAAATCGCGAAAGCAAAGAGCATTGATCTTTGGCTCGGAGGGTGAACAGACTCTCAAAAGCACTGCGATGTTAGCGGGCGCATACCGCCTGGAGGGGGGATGGGAAGAGGCGGAGCAGCTCTTTGTGCAGGTCATGCAGACTCGCAAGGCGAAGCTCGGCGCCGACCATCCTGACACGCTGACGAGTATGGCCAATCTGGCGTCGACGTATAGGAGCCAGGGCCGGTGGGAAGAGGCGGAGCAGCTCTTTTTACAGGTCATGGAGACTCGCAAGACGAAGCTGGGGGCCGACCATCCTGTCAAGCTAGGTAGCATGAACAACCTAGCTTATACCCCTTGGTCAACACGTCAACAGAAAGCCGCTCTACTACTGATGGCCGAATGCGCTCGACTTTGCGAGCAAAAACCAGGCCCTGATCATCCCCACACCATGTCTTCCAACTCTACTTTGAACAAACGGCGTACGAAGGCTTATTCCACCTCTTCATCTTCCCAGCTCACTAAAACGCCCAATGAAACAAAAGAAAACCACATCCTAGCCAGTCCGGAATCATCAAAGCGAGCTTCCAAACCTGGCGGACATCATAGGCGCAAAATCTTCTCACGCCTCTTCAGTAAAAATCAGGACTCTTCCGTCCTCAAATGTTATGGAACGGAACTTGTTTTGACGGCAGTGAAAGAATGGAAATCAAAAATTTATGTCGTCGCAACTATGCACAGATATAACACCAGCATTTAAGATTCCATCATATTCACTAAAACACTTAGCTTCTGGATACATTTAGTATAGTAGTATTCAAGAAGCAACTCGTATCTAATAAATTCAATAACTGTCAGATTGCAAGAGCTTGTCGGCAACAGCCCTTGGTTTGTATGGAACTCTCTAAAATTTCATTAGGCTAGACTGGTAACTTACGGGCCCGTATTACGTTCGATGTTCCTTACCATACGCCAAGACTGTTCAAAACAAGGCTGTTCTGCCTAGGCGGTTTCACTACCGTCTTGGCGGTGGGGCTTGAGATAGTTTCTCTGTGTAAAACATGGAAGCCAATTTCGAATATTGCTGTAAGGGAGGTAGCTAAGAGGCTAAGGCTGACCTCTTATTTCAAAAATATTCTTTTGATATTTTTATGTTTAGACCTCGGCTCAACCGCCGGGCGTTAGTTAATGAATTGTTTGTTTGTTTGTTGCAACACGAAGATCTGACGGGGATATGGAACGATATCTCAATGCACCACGCCGATTTACATGACCGGAACTACCAACAGCGCCGATAACAGTTTACCATTTGAGATGGGGGGTAAGCACATTTGTTTAACCTATAAGCACTGTCGCTATATTGAGTACAACATAAATGAAGATATTTAGACAAGTTTTTACAAGAGGCGATACGATACGGCCTGGGTGTACTCTAAAAAGTCAGTGTTAGCGTACAATCTTGAGGGCTCTCATAAGCATTTGTCTCATTCTCAATTGAATAGGAAAAATCTAATGAACATCAATTTTCAACATTGATCAAAGTAGACCTAAGAGAAAACATATCTCACTAGCCTGAATCATGTTTTGTAAGATTCAAATGACTTATTCGTTCTGAGTATTTTTCCAGGGCTTGTTAGAATAGTAAGACAATCTTTATTTCGAGGGTCGTAAGTACTGATGGGCTTTCGATAGCGGATTGTGTTGAATGCAATCCTTGAGTAGGCCCCAATCAAAAGACAATTTAATGATCTTTGTTAATTTAAAGATAGCTTCAGCACGAGCCTTGGCAGCAGGGCTCAAAAAAAGGGAAGATATCTCTTGGGTGTCGGATCATCTCGCTACCGATTGCAGTGCTATTTTTACCTCAAATCTCCGTGGCAGGGCCCGCAAGTTTGGTAAATAGAAGCTGTGATTTTCAAATCCACAGTATATATAAAGTTCTCTGGATGGGACGGATTGAAGTTATTTCCATTATTTCATTTTGCGAATGGGAGCAGGCAGTTGCAATTATAATTCATCAGAGTGCTTATTTTCTTTCACAAGAAGCTTAAGACTCATAATGTTTGCAGAACATGGCTCCTTGGCCAAGCAGCTCGACTATACTAAGCTCGATAATACCCTCTTTTCCAGTGCATGTATCATGCTTTTCTTGTGCATCATATCGAATTGACTGACAGTCGCAGGGGTCGACCGACCGTGAAAAATACGGAGTCAATCAGCACCAGTGATTTCAATACGAACGAACGTTTGAGAGGACTGCAAGATTACAATAGCAAAACACTGCACGATTACCAATATGCTGCCAGCTCAACATCAGCACATCTTGATGCTCAACCTTCTTTGTCTTCCCAATTTACTTACATCAAAGAAACATCAATTTTGTCTCAGACAATGAATTCGGACAATGGAGCACTAGTATCTTGGTCCCATTCGGTTTCCTTGGAGCAAAAAGGTCAGGCTAGATCTACGACAGCGGCAAAATCAATTTGGGACTCCGTGGGTATGCCGCACTTGAAGATTCCGGTTTAAAACCCTTGACCGCATGTTAATGGGCAATCGGACAGAAACAATGCATGGTATTTTACCAACCTATGAGAGAGAGCTTACTACAAAGCGTCCCAATATATTCATCGAATTCACTGAGCCGACAAGGAGTAGTTCAGCCAATCCATATCTCAATAGTGGTTACGATGCCCAACACTTCACTGAAACATCCATCAACACCTTAAAGATATTCGGAACCACATTGTGGAAGCCTTCTCTCACTACTGAGCATCTATTACGAAGTGAAGTAGCCATATCACATCCGACTACTGGCCATGACCATTACTATTCTACCGGAGCATTATCATATTTGTCGATTAAGTCATTTCCTACTTTAGGTCCAACAAGTGGAGCAATATTCAGTCCAGAACCGCCCTTCAAAATGACTGACAATTTAGCTTCAGATGCTACAAGCTTTAAGTTCACTGATCATTTAATCTCCACAGAAACAGAGCTGAAGATTTCCCAGTCTCTCCTGGTGGCTCCAACAAGCTTTTCAACAAAGCTGGTGGATACATTAGGCGCCAAACCTATCGAAGAACAGAGGAATGAACGGGTCGAGATATCGATTTCCGCTATCCAGACTCAGACGAAACAAGATGGATTGACGCAGGTCAATCTTGAGGAAATTTCAACATCTTCGTTTTTACAGTCATTGGTTCTTACGAACGGTGACTATATCCCCAATCCAACAGTAAAATCAACGACAATGACAACGGGATATTTGGACACGAATAATCCTACATCCATGAGCACTTTACGTACAGTTCCAGTACATGATAGTCTTACAACAGATGGGACAGCGGCATCCATGCCCTTTAACAAGATATCTATGGAGGTTGCATTGGAGAGTGTCTCAGGAGCAACAGTTCTATTTTGCAGCATAATTTTCCTACACCGAACTTGTTGTAAAATGATACAGCGACTCCGAAAGCACAGTAATCGAGATGCTTGTGCACCCCTATGTAACCAGAAACCGACAGATGTAATTTTTCATAATGAGCCGTACCAAGAGATCTCTCGCTTTTCAGAAGACTCATAGCCAGTGAGTCACAAAATAAAGTGGGGATACAAGGTTTTTTTTTGTAGCGAGATTAGTTCAAGTAGCTTGTTAGAAATCCATCTGTGCGCAGATAGTTCGATAACGCATCCTGATTCCCCTTTTGATAAGAATCTGATTCTTGCCAGATCGTTTTACTCATTACACGTTTCTCACAGCAAGTCAAGATCCGTGGGGCATTCGTATAAATTTGAGGCTTCAAATCCGTCGTTGATTGAGTATTTGGCGTCGCTTGTATCAGGAAACGAGAAAGTAGATGCCTCTAGATTATATCGGGTGCTTCTAGATGATTTACAAAAGGTGTTTCTAGATATTTTCAATGTGCGTGATTGCAACTCGTGTAGTTCCATAAGTGATCTACTCTTATGCTGATGAAATACAAACACTTTTGTAAATTTCATGTAGCCACTGCACAGCAACGGGGATTGTGGCGAAAAAGGCTGCTTTTGTGCTCTCGGGCCCCGCTGCTGAGGCCTTAGCGCGGATCATTGTTTGGCCGGACCGCAGTAACTTGAGGGTCGCTGTAGAATGATTGAAAATATATTATTTAAAAAAAAAAATCAAATCTATCACCGTATTATACTAACTATAAGAATATGTGTGTAAAGCATTGTAAAGTGCTACTTAATTCTTACAATGCCCAGTAGAATTGGGTAGAACCCTATAGAAGCCAAGAGTGGATCTCTGGAAGTCACGTCAGAGAGCGTAACTTTTAGCTTGGTACGGCGAGTAAGTTGAACAGCAGAAAGTACAGCAGATTTCGAGCACGGTTTATCCCAAAGCACATACTCGTTGTTTCCCGGCTCCTAACCCGGAACATAGACTAATATAGTACGGCTTAGTGGTATTCAATATTATTCTCTGAGTGGATATTAGATTACCACTTATTCAAATATAGACTATACCCGTTTCGGATACCAGCCAAGAAACAAGTGAGTGGCCTTAAGGGAAATCCGCTTTCGAAATCTTCTGTCGCAATTTTGACTATGCAATTATTTGAAAGGAAAAGAGTGAGTTTTATGAAATGATCGAAGGTAGGGAAGAAGAAATGAACTAGAAGAGAGGACAATTCCTTATCGCCTGTGGCCAGCGGGATACGCTATTATATCCGGAAGAATAATCAAAATCACTAATCATCTTCTGGATCTGCTGCAAAACCTCTTCATATTGCTTCAAAACATGCTGCGCAGTTAGATACACGTCGAGCGAACACAGCTTTGACTGTTCATCTTTCCTGAGGTTTCACCCAGCTCCCTTCTAATAGCGCTGTTAGGGCAACGTCGCTAGACAATATTTAAAATGACTGATTGAGGTTTTGGAGTTTGTGGTAAAAGGTGAATAGTTTTACAGAGAATTTGGTGCCTAGGTCTTCCTTGCTGCAAGTCCGACGGCTTCGGGTCAGTCCTGACACTTTTAATAAAAGATCTTAAGTCAAGCGATGAGAGGGAAATGCGTCGATTGTAGGAGAGACGACGAAGAGGAACGAGGTCAACCCTGATTAGATGCTTATTTTATAAAAAATGATCTCTTTCTTTCTTTCTTTCTTCCACCCTATCAATATTCAGAATGTCTCCTGACTGAGAGGACCCAAGTTCGATGTGCAGTTCGATGAAACGGCAATCATCGGCTGCGGGCACATTATGCCCACGGTAGACAGTAGCAAATGCAAATGATCATCTGATTTCCGAACTTTCAAGAGACTTGTGCGACAGAAGAGATGTCAAGCCTGAACTGTCATGCTGCTCCTGACAAAGCCATTCCCACTCAACTTTATATACATCTCCCGATTCGATGGGAAAGTCTTGGATAAGCTGTTCTCTCATAATCTGCTGATCATTCCTCCAAATGCATTTTATATAGCAGTCATTGATCCGGTCCCGGTCATGCTTCAAGCCCTTCACCACCCACTGCTCTGTCAAGCCCTTTGGAGTGAGCCAGGGTCCGCAAATATGATTCATGGAAATCCCCCGGCAGTCCTCGAACCGAACATCAAATTTGACACCCCTGGATAGTCTTTCAATGCGCCTTGCTTTCCCCATCCTTGACTAGGGGTTTACGCAGAGATAGGAGTGAAATTTTTGAAAATCGAGGAGGGGTACGGGCGTTGGGTGTGGTTTCGGTCGCGGTACCTGAGAACAAAGCGTGGCTAGAGCGTACTCCACGAAAATTGGTTCATATGCAAGCCAATGTGAGTAGGGTTTTTGTAGAGCAGGAAAAAACTGTATGAAGGCTTTTGTTTTGATGTAAAATGACATATGGGTTCAGGTCCAGCCATGCGAAGAGCGAACGAGATCGGGGGAAATGCGAAGGAGGCCAAGCCTCATTGAAAAGGATGTTTGAGAATGATGTGCCGACATTTTGATTGAAGGCGGCGGCCTCCTTCTTATAGCCGAGCTTGGTCTTGGACTTGTCTTCGGAAGCCTCCCATGAGTCAATTCCAGTCTAACCCTGCTTGTCAGGCCGTGCATAGACTAGCAGTCACTAGCAGTCAAACCAATAAGCCATGTTTTCTATAGTATGCCAATTTCACGGCTCTTGATTCCGATGGGCGTAAGATCCTGCGGCCTTGCTTTGATGCAGCTACAATTCCATTAAGACTGCGTGGGGGACATTTCTGACATAATCTAAAATCCCGAGATGGCTCCTGGGACACTCAAAAAACATCAAATTCAGCACTCCATTTTTTTGTTGCGATGCTCCAGGATTTACCGATCAAGCCACCGTGGCTTTGCACTGGCCTTGGAGAGATCAGTCTCTCAAGACACGTTAGTATTTTGATCTTGCAGATCTACATCCTTATACTTGACGAAAAGTATCTGGTGGACATATGTAACCTGCAAGAGAGTCTTTATAGCCTACTTTTACTTGCTTTGTAGCTATTTTCTAGACCTAACGGTAAATTTAGGTGTGAATAAGTAAGGTGTGAATTATTAGTTGAGCAAGCCACTTTGAGAAAAAAGACGCAATTAAATGCGATGCACCCTTTATTGTACAGGGCCCTTTTAGTGTAATATAGTGCGTACAGTGCACGAATACAGATTCCATGGATAGCTTTGGTGACTTCGGCTTTCCTTCTCTCACCGAACAGCTGATACCGACCGCATATCATCAGTCTTAATGTCTTCTCGGCCGAAAAAGATGTATTGAATCACGAAATGAATTGGCAAATCATTTGTCGTATCCGGGAGAGTGGGTGTATTGGTCCCTGGCTTTGAGGTCATGTGGCTGATAATAATGGTTATTACGATACGAGCTAGCAGTCATTATTCTCAGAGGCTTGACTTGAAATACCAGTATTCCGATGAGTCACACTAGCGGGATGCTATTACCTGAGATTAAGATGCAAAACATTACATCCTGGTCGGCATATATACAGTTCCGGAAAGCACGAGAATTTTGCTTTCTCTGGTTCACATTTTCTTCAGCCTCAGCTTTGCCTTTTCTTGCCCTGCCGCTTATGGAGTTGCCAGGCAGGATGCGCAGCGCTAGGCGGTTTCACTATCGTTTTGGCAGTGGGGCTGGAGATGTTTTATTAGTGTAAAACATGGAAGCCAATTTTGAATATGGCTGTAATTACTTTAGCGATCTACTCATATGCTGATGAAATACAAACATGTTTGTAAATTTTATGTACAGCTACTGCAGAACATCGGGGATTGTGGCGAAACAGCTTCCTTCTTAAAGGCTGCTTTTCTGCTCTCGGGCCCCGCTGCCGAGGCCTTAGCGTAGATCTTCCATTGGTTTTACCTCTATAAATGTTTGAAGTGTGATATTGACAGCTGAGATGACATATGCTGATCGTAATCATATATGTGCTCGAAGGAGACACAGCATATTTGAGGACATGTATAGCAGATCATTATTGTAGTAGTAGCCCTGTCGGTTCAGGCGCCGGGCCTCATAATGTGTGTCTGTCTACTCCATTTTCCAACTCAAACTACTGATTTAGGTCAACATCTCTGTTTATATTCGGTTAATTGATAGATGGCTGCTTCCACGGTCTTTTTTAAATTCGCGGTAAAGACCTGAAACCGTGGAGCAATCCAGTTGCTTGCCTGAGAACGACAAGTTGAAGTCATCTGCCTTGATTCTGGAGGAGACTCACCGCTCTTAGCCATGAGAAAAAGTGGCTCTCAATCCATCAAATTACTTCAATTTCCCTCTAGTTAAGCTCTTCCCTCAACAATCTGGAGCTCTGATCAATGCGCGATGTGGAACTTCAGTTCCACCAGTATCATCATCATATCTTGCAGGGAAATTACGAAAGGTGGAATAACTCCTCCGTCACCAATTAGCTGATTTATATCGAAAAGCTCTTATGGAACCTCGCAACTCCAGCCGGCAACCATCATGGGGCACCTTTTGATTGTGGAACTTCTGATTTTTCAAGAGAGACGGATTTGCATCAAGGATCGGGGACCGCAAGGCTGGAAAACTCTCGCATTCGTCATCGCGAACGGAAGTGAAAGAATGCTTGAAATGAATTGATGTAAATCTGCCAATGATCAAGAAAGAAGCAAGGAATATGTACTTTCATATGTCAAAAGAGAATATTGGAAGGTAGTTGTATGCCTAGGTGCTCAAGGAATTTCGCGTTCACTGATTTGAGAGATTCGTTGCTTTTGGTTCGATCGATCTTTAATGAAAAATTATATATTGCTTTGCCCCCTGGATTTTTTTTTCTTTTCTCACGGTCCTTCAGGTTCTTAAATATATTTGGACTTTAATCTCTTGCTCAGCACATCGGAGCCCCCTTTTGGTCAGATATATTGAAGATGCATGTTTTATCGATTGCAGTTCTAGTCATCATCCACGCATGCACTTCTAGAGCCGGAGTTCTTGAGGTCATAGATTACAATCGCGAATGTTTGATATGGTCCAACGGGAACTATGGCTGTACGGGTTACTCGGCGTCTTTTGCCTTACTAGATGGAGATGACTGTTCAAGTACCTATTGATCATCGCAACCAAAATATACTGCTGCTGCTAACAATTTACTAGAGCTCAGTGAGAAAAGCTCTGCGCTCAGTGTTGACGTATGCGGCACAGAAGATGGTTCGCCGGCTGCTTGGATACAGGTTAACCACACGGGTCTGGTTACTTTTTATAATAGGAATGGAAACATATCGACTTGCCTACTCAATAAGGGACTTAAGGCTGGTAGCTGGTGCATTGCGTCTGAAACAGAAGTATTCACAACAAACTTGCTTTCATACTCTGCAGTGCCGACGACCTTGGTTTCTGTTACCCACAAGTCGCTGTCCGCCGGTCTATCTATTGCCACTCCATCTACTGCCACTCCTTCTACTGCCACTCCATCTACTGCCACTCCATCTACTGCCACTCCATCTACTGCCACTCCATCTACTGCCACTCCATCTACTGCCACTCCATCCGATTCCTATTCGTCTACTACCATTCTATCTACTGCCACTACGGAAAAGGACATCCCAACTGTTGTTTGTGAGGTTGTGGCTTATCCCTTATCCACCATTACCATGATCAGTAGCTGTTCATCTTTATCATGAAGAAAGATCGACTTAATAGGAGACTTCACTGTTGAAACTAAAACTTATATTGAGCGTATGCGTATAGAAACTAGCCACAGTTTGGCCATAATTGAAATTCTTAGCGCATCTGTATGCTTCTGCGCTGTTTCATGAACACCGAGATCGGAATTTCAAGGTATTGTGCTCTATTTAGAACGAAAGCCAGTTTGCAAAGATTTATTGTTTGTGATAGCAGTAGAGACCCTATTCGTTGAATTATCGGTCACGTATTCCAAAAGCAAGTATATATACTTTGAGATACAATCGTTTACAAACACGCCGGTAAATTCATGCAAGAACTACCATTTGATTTCCTGAAATGCAAAATTACATGTACTAAAACGTTCCGTTCGTATGTATTATCATATTTTTGTTTCAAGGTGGTTCGATATCGATTCTGGGATCCGTTCATTGATGCTCTACTCGCATTTTACACAGAAGTCATTTGGCTCAACAAGAACTTACTTATTATAGTGGGGAAGCACGTCCTTACATATCGTTACAGTATCCTGGTATGCTGTTACGGTATTATCGGCACTGTCATTACTGTATAGCGGCTGTAGTGATTAGATTGGAATACACACTCCTATACATCTCTGATTTGACCCCTAGCAGTTGTTCTTGGGTAGTAGTCTCTGCATTGTCCACTGCTGAATCGATTCGTGCACTTAGATGGCATAGCATAGCGCTCCCCTCGTTATTATGTACATCGCAGTAGAGGAAACATTTCTCGGAACTATCCCATAAAGCCTCGCAGTCACCAATTTCCTACGCCAGAATTAGGAAAAACTTTCTCCAATTCATGTATTATGAAGCCACCTGAAGGAAATTTCGTGAGTTGATGCTTAGCCAGTATTTCTAATGCATTGACAATCCTTTTCAAAATTTGCTGACATATTTTGAACAAAGAAAGTTGGATCCAGCGCAGCTCCATCAGACATCCCAGCAGAGGACACTATGCCCCTACTTCTGTAGATTGGCGATAGCCCATATCGTGGGTACATATACAATCGTAGTCTGCAAAGACCGGTGGCAGTCTCATGATCGTAACTGGAAATATGTTCTCGTATTTGTCGACGTATCTGTGATAGATTTCCGAGAATCGACTCTTGTCGAGGAAGATAGAAAATATTCCGGTCCACCACATCCCCTGTTACCAGACTGACCCTACATAGTTGGAATTCCACCCAAACCAGTTCGCCCAAGAAAGGGAAAGCAGAAATGTACAGGAAGATGTCATCTCCGTAGGTTTGAGGGGCTAATGGATCTGGCCCGAGCCAATAAAAGCCGTGATTGCTTTCAGGTATTGAATAGAAGATATACTCGATTTCAGAGAGATGATTCGAATGGATTAACATGGAACGCTCTGTTGAGAGGATTTCGCGGGTGGTAGGGCTAGGAGGAATTGTCGGAGCATCAGAAAATTCATCCCATAGCGATGCTAGATCAAGATCCAGACCACTATCTGAGCGAGTCAAGTTGCAAAGAGACTGGCTAATCTCGACTTGGGGGTCAAATAAAGTCAATTCTGCTGCGTCGGCCATTTTTCAAAGAGGTTTTAGGGCTCGAAAAAATACAATCTTTATTCACAAAATTGACGTTAGCCATATATTGAGCCAGAGAATTACTTATATATTAAATATGTAATGAGGTCAAGCTTGAGCTTGGCCACTCTTTTCCCCTCTTTCTTGAAGCACCTTAAATCCGCTGTTCATTCGAAATGCCCAAATTAGAAAGAGAAAAATTGTGTTGATGCCTTTTTGTTGTTCCACAGGGCTAGTTGATCAAAAATTCGACATTAAAAACGCGACAATGAACCAGAGGAGCCTGATTAACATTCTAGTTGCAAAATTTTGGACACCCGCTGAAGCGATTAAATGGCCTAAGGAAGCATAGGTGTGTGGACTATGTACTTTTGGAATGCACTATCCAACAATTCGATCTCTCGTGAGGGAAACATTGCACAGGTACTGGGTGCATAGAATACATCCGAAAAACTGAGCGTAGTAAAATGAGCGGGATTGTTAGGTGGATTGAATTGATAGCCCTGAGCTGCGAGCCCGCAAAGAACAAGCCATGAAATAGAATTTTGAAATTCAATGCATACGCTCTTATAAGGCTTCTTTACTCTGTTTCATTTGGACTCTCAGGTCCTATTTCGCATGAATCTCTATTTTTCACAGTTAAGCAGATTTAGAATCTGACCTTATATTGAGTTAAAGCACGCTAGATGATCTCTTTATTTGGAGCAGCAGCCAGTGAACATATTTTTTTTCCGTGGCATCAAATAGAAAGTTCCATAATTCTATTACGGGCATCTTCAATGTGACTATCATATGCCAATTCAGAAGATTTGTAAGAAGCTCAAGTCACACTTAGCAAAATGAATTGTTTTCATAATGTTTGTCTATAAGAATTTCACTGAGTGCATCATAAGATTAGCTACAAAGCTTGTGCCGAATCATCCAATATCAAACTCATGAAAATTATTCAATAATATTTTTTGTTTGCGACAGGTTTTCCCGACCTAAAATGAAACACATGGATGGGGAATTCTAACGATGAAGGAGATAATCAAGCCCCAAAATGTTGAAATTTTAGCAAAATAACGAAAAGCAATGCGCACTTGCATACCATATGGTAAACAGGATATCACTCTTTCAAAAAGTCATCCCACCTTGGAAAGACAACGTCTTAGTGCTCATTTCAACTTGAAAAGGTGGTGGTGTAATGGCTAATCGAAATATAATCTTTAGCTTCAAAAAAGCTAGCGTAATTAACACAGGCTTCGCTTGTTGCTTTTTCCTTCTTTGAGATAAGCGAACATCAAAGAGACTTTACCACAAGAAAATACATACTATTATACAACGTACAATCAGATCAGCGCCAAATACTGTGACACCTCCAAAAAAGCTATAAGAAGGTATAGATGAATGGTTCACATTGTTACACTCAAGAACGCGTACGGTTCAAAGATTGTGGGACCATGCATTGGTTAACAGGCGTAAAAGCTTGGCTGTTTGCTAGGTAAGTACTGACGTCTATGTATGTAGTAAAAATCTGCTAACTATGGCTCTTTAACAGGTGCAACTTCGAAGCATGCGGAGCCGAAAAAAAGGACGAGAAAGAAAACCTTCTTATGGCAATGAATACAGAAGAAGCTTCTTGGAAGAAGTACAGGGTGGCACCCCTACGATGCGAGCGATGCCATGGCACCCGATCATCCTGGTATCAGGAAAGTCATTTACGCGATCCCGAAAACCACCCCGCCGTTGGCGTTTGTTCGAGAAGAAAAACGGGATGCGTCGCACACAAGAGAAAAGTTGCAACACTCCAAGATAACCATCAACATATATGCCAGGTTTATGAGCTTTCTGCAGCTTGAGAATGAAATAACCTCGAATCAAAATTTACCTAATCAACACGTGTAGGACATTTAGATTATGTATGACCTTTTACCCCACACTCAGAACACGTAACCAGACAGACAAAACCCGCCTTGGTAGAATAGTTACACCGGTTGGGCAAATGATGCGTCAGCATTTTTATCCGGGGGCCACTAAGCTAAGGCAAGCTTTTGACTTTCATACACACCAGTGGTTTACATAGCCTAACGACATTTGTCAACTTGCTAAACGGAGGTTTATTGAATTGTGAGCACCCTGAATGATGGATGTAGAACAGCAATCGATCCACCTGTAGGAAATCTTTTTCCTAATAAGCACACTATGTTACGCTACTGCAACCTAGTTCCACCAGAAGAAGACAGGGATCGATTTGTCAGGCTAGACCATAGAATTCATGATATTCTACGTCATCAAATGAGCTCAGTGTGAGCCCCTTGGAATGCTGTGTAAAATGGCCTTTGAGTAGACCACAGCACTATGCACTAGAACCAGGTGCATAGCATATAGGCTAGGTTTCCAGCCATCAACCACCCCCATTCTTTCCAGTGGCCTAATGAGATTGTGTATGATACCAGCAATACTGCAAGCAATGAAACGACAAAAGTGAAGAGCCAAAGGCGACGCAGGGGACGCGGGTTCGGTAATGGCGTGGATTGCAGGGACCAATGATAACAAAACCAGAGAAGCAAAATGGTAAGGAAACCTTTCCTTGGCCACCGACGCTGTGCAATCCAATGCCACAAAGTCGACAAGATATCCAACAGACGCTATCACCAAAGCACATATATATCCCATTTGAAGCGACGACTGAGAAAGAAATTGGAGAACAACAAAATGAATAGTGGTCGTGCTCATAAAGATCAATGCTCCAGCATATTCAAGTCTTTGCCATCTGGTTACGTCATCGTACTGCAATGCAGCAATGATCCGATATGTAAGGCTCGCGAGGCTCCAGAATATTACTCCCCCGCATATTAGAATCACAGAAAAGGAGCTGAGGATGGCTTCGGGTGACGATGGAAAGTGGAAGATGAAAAAATGGATCAAGAATAGAAGGAAATACGAGATGCCGAAAAGGTTGATGATAGAGACTATTCCACAATCGCGTAGAAGTTCTTTCTGAAGAACAGTCATTGCGAGCAAATTTTTGTCTTACAGAAACAAAAGACGCAGATATACTCTCTCTTATATAGAATAATGACCCGACCCGGAGAAATTGGAACTTTTTATGTGGCGAAATCAAAACAACTATAATGCAGTCTTCTATTAATACATCAATTAATGGGTAAAAGCTTTGTAGAGACGTGCTTCATGAATCTTTTCCCGGCGAAATAAAAGGCAAAACAACGGCATCATGGAAAAGGTCGATTTTGGGGCAATAAATTCAGCCCACCCAATGAAGACAATTTTCGCCCATGTGAACTCAGTGTTTATTAAATTGGAGCAAATCATCAAATGATTCTCGACAGCTAGGTTCGATGAAATGATCAACTTAATGAGTACCTTTGCATCGGACTACCTGATCTGTGACAATCAATGATGACCAATATCATGAAATGCTTGCATTGCTAAAAAAAAAAAAAAAAACCATGTAAAACAGCTGGTGATCTCATCTGGGAGGGATTGGCCTCTGCGGGCATACCCGAGACCATGTGCAAGATTTTTTGAAAGATAAAGCCATCCACGTTTATCTAATAAATTGATGACATTTTGAACATATCAATGCTAGACAAGTGTGAGCGGTCAGCTCAAAATTTAGCTGCCTGACAAGAGCGTTTTTGGAGCCGCCCTGATAAAGGCAGGTATGGCCTGTTCTTGATACATATTACATGAAGAAGATCGAGTACTATTACCGTTTATGGATAAACATTTTTATTTGATCTTGAGGGTCCTCGCAAATCTGCGTCCCAATACAAAGGCAGACAAGTCACAGTCCAAAGGCGAAAATGGACCGGAATCAATATTTTAGCTACACACTTACTCTCGAAATTGGTTTCACCAGTATTATTCTTTTTCGTGCAGCATAAGCATAGCATAATCGTAGCATAAGCGTAGCTTCTGTGGTGGTTGTAATATTATAATGGGTAGTTAATTTGAAATTTTGCCGATTGTCTTATGTAATATTTGATTTAGTAGCGAGGTCCCGAAAGTCGCCTGTAAACCCCGCTAGAGCCCCACAGCTTCACCGGACCGAACCAGATCCCGATCACTTGCTCAACCATCGCTGTAAGAGCTTTGGTTTCATAGACAAGTTCTTGTCAGCGTCAACCCTCTTCAGCTGGCTCAGAATTGCTTGTATTGCAAATGCTCCCCAGGTCTTGATGGATCTGCGTGCTATCTAGACTATGGATCTACCAAGCCTTTGTACACACTCCAAAAAAATCCATCGAAGAGATGCAGCATCTCCATTTGACACTTTGCGTATGGCAGATCATATTTCGCAACTTGAAGCATGACTTTGAAACACGTAATACTGTCACCCGCTCAAGCACCGCATTCCTATCGCCTAAACAGCCACTTCCAGAAGCAGCGTCAGCATCCACTCTACCAGAGAAAGAAGTCACCGAACGGTTCTCCATGACACTTGAAGAGAGGAAGCAGGAACCTCAACAGACCTACTCTCCCGAATCCTCTCAAACTCTGCAACCTCTCCTCTCAGCATCCGTTGCTACCTCCGGACAAGACCAACGACCTACGTCACCTCGGTTCTTCAACGCCCTATCATATTTACCGCAGCTACCTCCCAGGATCTATCAATCTGCCCTTTCCCCCAAATGCCCATTCACAATCAAGGACCTTTCCCGCCGTTTCTATCGTAAAATTTCGCCATTGAGACGCGACATGAGAAACAGTAAACGCTCGGTCAATTGAACTCGGAACAAGAAGAACGTGACTGCCACAACTTCCCTAAGTAGTTTTTTAATCCAGCTTTGCCGGCAACCTCGCAAGTTTTTGCCGAGATGCAGCCAGCTGCGGAAATTCTTTGCCTGCCCTGGATAGGAACTCATTCATGTCGTGCCATGAGGGCAGCCAAGCATGTCGAACGGCGAAAGGCCTTAAGAGGTGAGGCTCAAAGTTCACCGTTCAACAATTTTGGAGCAGGCTCAGCGATCAGTCATCATGGTTTTACAAATTCGTTTTATCCTGCATATCGCTTTTTTGCGAGGGGTCAAGTTGAATAAAATCCATCCATTCATTCATCCGTCTGTATTGATAAGCTACTGTTTTCGGAGTCCTATTGAGAAACACTTCACACTTTCATGTATTGTTTTTCCAAACTTTATTCGCCATCACACAGTGGATCCTGGATTTCCCAGGAGTACCATAGAACTAGATAGCAAGTGCCTTGATCTTGGCGAAAAGTTCGTTTTAAAACAGTTTTCGTCGGAATTTTCACGCCAATCCTCTAACGGGAGACATCAATATGGTAGAATGAATTTAATAGCAACGTTTCGTGCTTACTGTACGTCTGCTCTCATCAACATCTTTGTTCATTGTCTCATCCCATAAAGGATCATGATCGGAGGAACCGTCGGAATAGTAGCGGAGTTCATCCGTTTCGGAAGCAAGAAATGCCCGATCCTCACTAGTCTCTGATGAAACATACTCTGACTCACTCTCGGAAACAGCAATGTCTAGCGAATCCGAAGTGCTTGACAACGAACTTTGGCTGTGACATGTGTTTGCATATGGCTGGCGCTTGACAGACATTTTGTCCTTTCGACTATGAAGTACAAAGTTCGACCAATTGGAGGGAAATTTCATGCTTATATAGGCACCCGAACATTGTCACGAGGGCTTGCTTTGCGCGATCTCAAAGTCTTTTCCTAATTTGCCGATCCGTCAAAATACAGTCCTCAAGTTGATTGAATGCGTGGCGAGCAATTACGCCCGCTAAATTTCATCTGTCGGTCCAATATGAGCACCACAACGCAACACTTTGTTAATCTTGCGGTTTGGCTACATACATATTTACGCGCATTGTATTTTTCTGTTGCTGCTGTTCAATTATTTCCAAATCCACGACGTAGTTCCTCTGACTTCCCGAGTCATGAAAATACAGTTTGATGATCATGATGATGATTTTATTTACCCTGACCCCTCGCCTTTAAGAGCGACATGTATACAGGATGTATCGGAATCAATTTCGCCACCCTTTCACAAACACTCTTCTTAAACCCTCTTTCTGAGATACGATACACTTATTACGGTTGATCCTCCCCTGAACCCTTTCTTGGCAGTATAATAGTACGGTCATGAATACAATAACAGCTTGAGAATACAGTGACCGGACAACAAGTCCTCATTTCCCACCGCCTTAATCATCTGTTTGCAAACCTGCATGTAAGGGCTGTATTATTGTAACCTTTCTGGAATCTGATACCATCTCCTTTGGATTAAAGGCGGTACATAAACGGTGATGACAAAGGTATTGGATACAGAGTATATTACAAAAGACCCCCACTTCGCCCGGTCAGGTGAATGAAGCCCCACTACAATATCTGGATAGAATAACCCCGATAGGCTAGGGCAAAGCGTGCTTTGAAATGTTTGACAATCAATAATTGGTGAAACTCAGTCACAGAGGCACCAATCAACCAAAAATGGATGACACCCCAAGGCCTACTGAAATTAAGAACAGTCGACTATTCTTTCGCTTATAATAGAATCGTATACTTTACGTTCTTGACTAAGTAGAAATTTAAGCTGGCTGGAATGCTCCATAAATTAAAATTTTGTACCTCGCGGGTTGATGAATACTTCGAATGCCCGATAGAACTTCCGCGACCATCAATGACTCGCCAGAAATTCGAGATACTGCCATAGTTCACTGTAACGGGCGGGGGCAGAAAATTTCGGAGGTTCTGGAACGGACAAAACATAGGTAGAATTGCTTAGATAGTCGAGGGGTGTTTTATGGACTGTAGATTGTGGATCATTCATCTTTCACAATCAGATTAACGTCATTTGTTTTGTTTAGAATCACTTACGATATACTCCTCAGTTGGGAATGGTATTTCCGGGTGCGAGCGGTAGGTGTATTTTCTCCCGTTGGGCATCTCCATTAACAACCACGTTCGAATGGAGTAGAGGAGCCAAAATTCATTGTGACGCTTTATTATATTATTACGGCGCTTTCGCAGCTGATCCTGTTTTGGACGACTCATAGATGTGGCCATATTAGTGGAGTTCTTAGGATTCGCAGATTTACCCGAGCATGAATGTCAATGATAGAAGTTTCTTTAGGGTTTAAATGAGGAAATACAGGGGATATAAAGCTAGTGATGGACATTTGAGGAGCTAAACTAGTCATTTACCTTCTGATTTTACGCTCGGTGAAGTTTTGTTTCATTTTTTGAATATAGTTGCTGTCATGCCATGAGTTCAGACCGCTTTCAAAGCAATGATGCTCTATTATTACTCGAACTTATTCAACTCTCCCGGCCTGAGAATCAGAAATAGCTGGTGAGAAAGCTCATCTAATTTAATTCAGAGAAACTTGCGTTGAAATATCATTTTTTTCTGATCTGATGAGAAATCAATGATATGTAATTTGATCACTTCGATCAACTTTGGGATCCAAGCTCACGCCAAAAAAAAGCTTGTCAATCTCCATAAAAGAGGAGACTTAATCGCAACAAAGTCTAATATATACTGTCATACCTTGGCAAGTGACTAGTCCGCATATTTGCCAAGGGGCTCTTATGACATTATTAGGATACATCCACATTCATGTGTACAAAGCGTCTTGACATGTTGTGATCGGACGTCAAAGAATAGACATAAGCAGCAGAAGACTCTCTGAAAATATTGGTGCTCGTTTTACCTCATCATCATGCAGTACTCTATCAAGAGTCTTCAAGGGTTAAGTGCCCGTACATCTTCAGTGCGTGTCTCTTCTAGCGCAGTAAAAAATGGGGCAGGCATACTCACAGTGTCAGGATCCAAGTGATACTTCAAATTCTTTGTACAGCCTACTCAGCACTTTGGTTCCATCTTTGCTTTCATTCATGGGTATGATAATCTTGTTCGTCGTAACACGCCGCACGTGTCGTTATATATATGTGCCAAGGACATACATTGATCAGCTGTTTCCATGGCAACGCTCCCCCGCCCCCCCGCAGGATCATGGAGCTGGTTGACTTCAATGTATCAGCTTCCTGATACCTATGTTCTGCAACATCATTCTGTAGATGCCTACCTGCTCCTCCGGTTCCTCAAATTGTCCACCTTGATCATGTTTACTGGCGCGTGTATCACCTGGCCTTTGCTGCTTCCTATCAATGCAACGGGAGGTAGTGACGGTCGGCATTTGGACATGCTCAACATCTCAAATATTGATGAAAATAGCTATGCACGCTTTTACGCGCACTGCTTTATCGCATGTATATTTATAGGTGAGAATGTTCTTCCCCACAAGAATATATGCACACAAGAATTGACTATATGCTTTGCAGGATTTATCTTCGTCGTAATCACCCGTGAATTTATTTTTTGCATCAATTTACGCCAAACCTACCTTACGTCACCCGCCTATACCAATCGGATCTCATCTCGTACGGTAATCTTTACGAATGTACCCAAATCCCTCATGAATGAGAGCGATCTGTGTTGTTTTCTTGGTCAAGAGAAGATCAAGAACGTCTGGTTCGCGCGCGATATTACTGACCTAGAAGAAAAAGTGAAAAATCGCAAAGAGATAGCCCTGCAGCTAGAAGCAGCGGAAACTAAGCTTATTCGGATGGCAAATAAAGCACAAAATAAGACGTCCAAGAAGGAAGGCCTTCGGTTGCCCGCTCATCATGATACTGCCAGCTTCGCTAACAATGCGTCTGTTGCCGCGCATTGGGTCCCAGCCAAGAACCGCCCCGCGCATCGCCTCAGTTTTTTAATTGGAAAAAAAGTTGATACCATTGACTGGGCCACATCTGAGATTTCTCGTCTGAATATGGAGATCGAAAAGCTCAACGCTCAGCACAACTGCAATGGGACTCAGCTTCTTTCCGTTGCTTTCGTCGAATTTTATCGACAGGCCGATGCGCAGGTCGCATACCAGACACGTGAGCTTCAGAATACCCCGGGAAAATACACAATCTTAATTTGCGTACAGTATTACATCACAGTCCCGAGCGTATGGCTCCTCGCTATATTAACCTCGATCCTTCCCAGATAGTCTGGGCCAATTTTCGCCTCACGTGGTGGGAACGTACTCTACGATCCTGGACCATGACTACGGTTGTCTGCATTCTGATTATATTTTGGGCCATTCCGACATCTTTTGTGGGCTCTATCTCAAATCTAGACTCATTGATGGATGAAATTCCATACTTAAGATTAATCGTCCCAGAATGGACCCGAGGCACGATTAGCAGTCTCTTGCCAAGTCTCTTGCTCTCTGCTCTCATGGCGCTGGTGCCTAGATTCTTCCGATGTAAGCAGAGACTCAGGCTTTTTTTCCGTTGCTGACCAGAAATCTTGTAGCTTTAGCCAAGTGGAGCGGTGTGCTCAGCCTATCCTCCGTGGAGCTTTTAACTCAAAATTTCTACTTCGCCTTTCAGATTGTCCAGGTCTTTCTAGTAGTCATTCTGGCTTCGACTGCCACTGATATAGTCGCCGCTATATTGAAAGACCCTTCGTCGGTGGCTAAAATGCTCGCTCGGAAGATTCCAAGAACCTCTAACTTTTATATGTCATACATTATCTTGCATGGCCTATCCTTCAGCGCTAGCGCTCTTCTTCAGAGTACCAAACTAGTATTCGACAGGGTGCTGGCCAAGACTTTGGATGATACCCCTCGCAAAGTGTATTTTCGTTGTTCAGGATTACCCGATCTCCAGTGGGGCTCTCTGTATCCGACTTTTACGTTGCTGACTGTAATTGGTAAGTCACATTTCATCTTACTAACGTCACAATTAATCTCACAATCACCAGGAATAATCTATTCCTGCATTGCGCCACTAACCCTGGGGTTTGCTGCTATTGGTCTATACCTGTTCTACTTTGCTTATCGTTACAACATGCTCTATGTATTCAATGCAAGTATTGACACCCAAGGAAAGAGCTATATGTGCGCCCTGCAACATCTCACGGCCGGTTGCTACCTGCTTATGTTTTGCCTAATTGGAATATTTGCCCTCGCATCCACTACTAACCAGGTCGCTGTAGGGCCCTTGGTTCTCATGATTCTCTACATGGTCTTGATTATCTTATATCATATATCGATGACTAAAGCCATGGAGCCCCTTCTTGATTACCTACCAAAGAGCATTGTTACAAAACATGAAACCTCTTTCAAAGAGTGGAATGAGTCAATGAATAGTAAACCTGGTGAAATCAAGCCTAGTCAGCATCGCAGCAACACGTTAGAAAAGGGCTTATTTGTCAAAAACTCTCCCCTCTTGTCGATGAATACCTTTCTGAAGGCCATATTCGCACCGTGGCTGAATCAAGATCAGTACAAAGATCATCGAGCTCTTAGAAATTTTTTTGCTCATCCACTTGATGAAACCGAGTATAACACAAATTGGGAGGACGGTATCTGTAGCCACCCTCTTTTCAACCCTCAACCTCCGCTGCTTTGGATTCCTCGTGATTCAGCCGGAGTCAGTAGTCAAGAAATTGCGCAATTGCTCCCTATCATTCCCATAACAGATGAGAATGCTATTTTGGATGATAATTGTGACATAAAAGTTTTTGGCCGGCCAGCGCCGCGCATGTGATGCTGTGATGATGAAAGATACATACTCATTTCCTGGTGAACTGCCCATCACTCAAGGAAATAAGGGGTAAGTTAAGAGTGGAGGCTGTGAGTCCATTGTGCTCCAAAGCAGGTGAGAGAGGCACACTAGACAACCTGTACGGGGCTGAGACGGCGGAAAGACAGACAACCTGGTTTTCGCTGAGACGTCACAGGAACAGCTTGACAGCATTAACGGTGATCAGGCCCCGAAAACGGTCAAGGGCCTCTAAATTTCCTTGCAGACTGTGGCTTACTCTCAGTGCATGTGTACCGGTTGTATTCAGTTGTGGTAGCCTGTTTATCGCCTCCCCAGTTTGATCCCAGATCAAGTGTAGCAGTATTTGTCCAGTAGCTAGGCAAGATGCAGGCATAAAGTTTGACTAGATATAGCGGTATCTTCCCAGAGACAGTTTCTTTGAAATCACGCCTTTACCTCGATTCGGAGTTTCTTCTTCAGCGAGTGGTCGCTCACCTTTCTTTCTATTTATTTTCTTTCTTGAAGTCTCTTCTGAAACAGGCTAATCCTAATTCGTACTAGCATAGTACGACACATGAAGTGTGGTTGTAACATTAGATACGCTGTCGCTGGGGTTGTAACTTTCTTGACATTTGAATACGTGTGTTGAAAGTTTTTTTCGATGTTGTTTATCATGAGTACACTTCCTTCCACTAGAGCCAACGTGATGTGCTATGGGGTATCTATACGTTTGTCATTGGTGACGGCAATTATAAAGCAATTCGTCTTGTTTGAAGAAGTTTGAGGATTAGGGTAAGATGGCGGATTGTTTTGCTTCTGGATTGGATCACCTGAGAGCGGGGTAGATTGGAATTATCGAAACATGGTCGAGGATGCTATATCGGACCTGGAAGAACAATTAAAGAACCCAGTCATCGGATATCTAGTCCAAGAGACGTCCAGAATACAAGGCACGGCTGCACGGGAAAAAAGATCCATCGAACGCTGTCTTGAAATCTGCAACCGAGCTTTAGAGTTCACCATGACAAGCAAACCCCAGGTCCATACGAAGGAATCTACTGTCATTTCTTCTATTGAAGACATACTTCCTGAAGAGCGGCGGCACTTTGAGATATTCTGGGATGGCATTCTGCAATCACAGCCACATCAACAGTCTAGTCAATATTAAACCCATTGAATCGCCTTTCAGGTCCTGTTGCTTGCGGCCATTGATCGACACAATGATGCATGCCTCACGTGACCCGTTCTTATTCGTCCTCGATGACCCTTTGCAGTCTCCTCCTTGAGGGCCAATATTAAGCGCTTTGAATCAGGGCTAACGCTTGGTCCGTATCCTGTGACGTCGACCGGTGACTCACTTTGAATTTCCACTGGATGGAAACCCAATTATGCGTGCTAGGTTGTTGGTACTGGTTGGGTAAAGAGCAAGGGCTCGGCACTGTCCTGGGGGCAACCCGGTGAGGGTCTGAATAGATGTTGTGAGGTACTGTGGGTTCATAAAATCCTGACGAAGAGGCGTATTGGGCACCCTGATCCGAGATATCGGCGTCTTAGGCTTGAGGTCCATCGCTGTTAGATAGGAGTGGTTAAATATCGTCCTCAATCTCCTAGTCCAGTCAAAATTCAGCACATGTTGCTCATTCGGGATTCAATAAGAAGTGGAGCGCGGAGAATCCAGCAAATCGTAGTGCAGATAGATTGGTCAAAAATTTTTATCCCACTAGTATTGTCTCTACGTATGTACGTATGTATTCGCTCGTCCACGGTTTCGGTGGAGTGAACGTGGTTGACCAAGGACAAGTGACAGGTGGCCTTAACTGCCAACCATTTTGTTTGGTTTGTTTGCAGGTCGGTATCTCTAAGTTTTAGACAGGGCATAGCTCATACACTTAATACGATAACGTAATCGGTAAGCTCGCGGCCAGTGTAAGCATGCAGCCAGCCCCAAAACACATAGTAAAGTAGATCCTATATCTGAACCACAAAACATCAAATCTAGTTCAAGTCTATAGTATGAGCTATTAGCCATATTTGCAGTGATAGCCCGAACTTTGGACCCCTTAAACGAAATGTTCGTTGCGTTTACCAACAATACATTGTAATTTTCATCAAATGCTTTAAAATTGATATAACTGAACTGCCACAGCTCGGGGTACTCTAAAACTGGCTAGGTTCATCTGGAGACAGATATTCGATAACATACTGCTATATAAATTTGTTCTGACTTATTGTGGTTGAGAAATGAAGGTGTAATTTATCATTCTTACTAGGTGTTTTGGGGCTGGCCGCATGCTTACACTGGCCGCGAGCTTACCGATTACGTTAGCTATTTTCGGGCCATTATTAATTACCGTACTGAAAGATACTGCCAAGAATGTGGGTCAGGGTAGACTAATTATAAAAGGAATGGCGTCATGCAAAGTAGAGTTTGAGAAGAGAATAAAGAGGTGAAACTGATTTCGAGCGCGTCTGTACCTACCTCAAGGCTCGTTACTCCAAGCATGGACGATAACATAGCATCTGTCCAATAAGTGACGAAGATCGGAAACCTTAGCGTTATCTGTACCTCTTGGATGAATGTCCACGATCTCAATATATTCGAAGTGTAATTAATGCTTTCCCCTTGAATGTACAGTATGAAGGAGCCTACTATGCTCCGGCCCTCCAGCAAGAATAAGGAAACTAAGCTGTCGACTTTTTATTGATGCCCGTTGAATAGATATTAGTGCCTGGCAGTGGGGCCCGAGAAAATAAAAGCCGTCTTTAGGGAGGAAGCTGATTTCGCTATCGACTGTAGCAGTTCTCCACTATGGCTAAACATATCATTGATCCCAGGTATCCAGAATGTATTGATCTTAGTAAGAAAATAGCCATCATGAAAGGGCACACTTTAACTTCATGCATTGCTTGATAAGTGATTAATTGAGAATGTATTCCATACTACCACACTCCAAATTACATTGATGTCGATGCCCAGCTTGTTTGCGATTAGACTTGAATCTCCCTCCCAATCATGTGGTTAATTCCATTGCAAGTTTGGAGATACCCGCAAATATTCATCTAGAAAGCAGGCTGTTTTGTGTGGGTGCTCGGCAGTGACAAAGAAGTCATCAACGTAAACACAGACAACGCAGTCGGACACGTCAAATCCATCAAGTCCATCAAGTCCATCAAATCCATCAAATCCATCAAATCCACCAAATCCATCAAATCAGTCAAATCCACCAAATCCATCAAATCCATCAAACCCTTTCAATCAATAAAATTAGCCATACATACCTGCCATTCGTGTAAGTGACTCTGTTTTAACTCTGGGCCCAGCTAAGACCAGCAAAATTCTGCGGAAGCATGCCGGAAAATCAAATTCCAGTCTTCAAGTACTGCAATTTTATCTTGGCTGATGTATTTGAATGCCATCCTGCTCAGGCGGGGTCCATCACCCAGGGGTGGGGTGTATCCAACAGCGAAGGCTACTCGTCGTAGGGTACTGCATGGAAGAATCCCGGAATCGATATGGGATCGGTTATTTGTGTGATCAAACTTTGGCCTTAATCCAAAATTGATGTGACATTTTCCTCAATGCGTCTTAGGATCAACTTGAAATATGCGACACTCCTACAAAAATTGAAAGCCAATTATATCCTTATATTTCTCAATGTTACATGGACTTTGAATTCCATCTTCTATACGACTTCACCCAATTGTTCCCAATTTTTCATTTTCGTACCGAAGAGGGCATATTCCCAGAAGTGACTTACCAATCATACAGACTTCATGACCATGCTTGGGTGATACTGTACCAACTAATAGGAGCACCAACTAACAAACTAGTCAATATACATGTACTGTATCGTAATATCTTCATATAAACAGCCGGTTTTCTTACGGTCTTGAGGGCGCGTAGGCCTATATATAGCTAGGTGATAGCCATCACGTTGAAGGATAACGGGTACATGCTTTGGCTGAGCAATAAACTGCTAAGGATAGAACTCTCTACCCCTAGTTTCTTTAATAGACCGTAGACATTTCAAGATATAGGAACTAAGTATTCGAGAAAAATAACAATCAAAAATGCATAAATGGCGGTTCAGGTTGGCGTTTATAAGTAGTTTATAAGTAGTCAGCTGAACACACAGTGCGAAAGGGCACATTGTTCGGAAGGAGTTGGCTGGAACGTGGGAAATGCGCAACTGCATCGGTTTTTAGGCCTCTTTTACTCGAAGTCAGACAAGAAATTTATCCAGGTTCTTTGTTCATCTTTTTTCAATAAATTGCACTAAATTTGAGTAAGCGTGCGTCCGTGGGGCCATTTCAGTCTTAGTCTTAAGGAATGTTGTAGAACAGAAGATCCTGCCCAAATGGGACTTATATCACATCTCCGCTTCCTATTATCCAATCCGACGTCTCTTATTACAAAGAGGAGGCTCCAAAAACTGCACCAGCCTTCTTGTTTCATGAATGCAGAAACATGACCTCCGTGGTGGCCACGAAGCTACGGAGTGGTCAGTACGACCAAAGCAATTCAACGCCTGCTGATCGGCAAGAAATTGCCGAGCAGACTTAGGAAAACCACCGATCTTCTGTTGGAAAGAAGAATTGAAAGCCTCGATCGTAAAAAATTCTTCTAGGCTGGTCACGGTAAAGGTTACTGTCTTTCGATAGAAGCCGCACTCACTGCATCCGTCATCCTCATCGATAATTCCTAAGCGATCGCCACCTGCAATCCGGAACTGGCCTCCGGGAAATTCTGTTCGTACTCTATCAATCACCGTTTTTGACTGTTGACTTCTGCAAAGAATTGAACCATTGCAGTAATACATCCCCTGCCTTAGAACGGGTCTTTCGTCGAGTTCAAAGAAGAAAAACCCTGTTACCAGGATGGCGCGGACTAGAGTATCAGGAACGTCGAAATCCGACTCAGCTAGCTTCATTAACTTGCTTACGTCGTCTAGCCGGGGTAGAGCGTCGGGAATTTTGTGGTCTAAGCGATAGATATCGGCTCTCATGTGATCAGGTACATAGTTCAGGGCTTCGAAATAGCCCTGTTCGCCATCCATGGATGGAGATGCCATAGCTGCTCGTATCAAGCGAGGCAGGGCACTGTCCCTCAAACCCTTTCCGCATGGATTATCCTCCGAGACCAAATTGACATTATCCGTCGATCCGGTGCCAACTGAAACAAGAAGATCGTGCCTCTCAGCCTCGGGCCAAATCACTACAGACTCTTTAAGAGCAATGGATAAAGGATTGTTTGCCCTTACACCTCCGTCTTGCAAAGAGCCGAATCCAGGGAGTGATTTTGTTTTGAAAAACCTGTCTTATAATCAGTCTAAGTGATCAAACAGAAGGCTTAATTTCTTACCATGGAGCTGCAACGCTGCACCGCGCGCTAAAGTAAGATGTTAGCTTATACAGGTGGAAATAACTGAGGCGTACCGTGTCTATTGAGAGTCGATCGGTGAGAAGTAATTGAAATAGGACTCACGCCTCCCATAAAAAGGGATTCTGATCTAAAGCTTGGGGGATAAGGAATTGATAGGCTGATTTGGTACTCCGCATACCAACGCCACGATAATTGGCTAAGACACATGCTTTACCATCTGATATTCGACTTGTGATAACAGCCACTCGACTGCTTGTACACGAAGTGGTTTTAAAGTCAAAAAGTCGATGATCGGACCCCAAAGCGCTCTTAAGAATATTTTCAAGATTTTCCTCATCATACTGCCCGTCCGACAGGAATCCTATTAAATACCTTACCCAAGAATTTTGTTTTAGGAGTGAGATCACTGCTGTCGGACTGGAGGTGACAAATATCTGACGAGCAAATTCAGGAAACTTTTGGAAACTGTCTTCCGCAGAGGACTTGTTGAAAACAAAGTCCATGGCATTTAAAGCACCTGGATAAATGAATTAGAAGGCATGGATTCGACCTCTTGTCTGTGCTTCTTACCTACCAACACTTGTTCCCGTGAATAAATCTATTACTTGAGGTAGCAAAATCCCGCAACCGATCTTCTTCTCCAAGCAGCGGAGAAGACCCAGTTGTATAATTCCACGAATTCCACCACCATCTAAAGTCAAGATTACTGGTCCTTTTGTAGGAGGAAGTTGACGGATGGTCAGTTCAAACTGTTGGTCGCATAAGGGGCAATTTTCGATATCAAACTCGTATTCTGCGAATTTGCTAGGCTTCCCGAATATTACGGCACAGGTATCGCAAATTGCATGATGACACGGCATCATATGTTCGGGATATTTGCACAGACAAAAGAAGCACGATGTGGTTGAGTATAAGCCTCCATATAACTTGAAATTTTTCAAAAGGATTGATCTTCTGATCGTCGCTGGTGAGTTCTTTGGGCCCACACTATCGCAAAGATCTGTGAAATATGTCAAGATAGATTGATTGTAGCTGACTGGAAGCAATTTTGACGTTGTCTTCCAAGCATTCGCTAATCGCTCTTCGTAAAGTTGTCTAAAAACGTGTTCAGGATTGAACACTTGAACAGACATGAGTTAGCATTTGATATGGATGTTTGTGAAGAGCATGGGCCAAATTTCACATACGGTGCATATCAGGCGGGTAGGCGTTCATTAAAAATGCAGATGCGATGAAAGCAGAGATATCCTCATTCTCGTAGTCGCAATTGTCTGCTTCGGTTAAGAAATTAGATATATGAAGTGGGGAAATTAGGTGCAGCTGAAGGCATTCTCGTGCAATTGCAAGGCAGTCTAGGGCAGAATTCTCGAACATTCCGATCCCCAGCTGCAGGGAATGATTCCAAAAAGCACATAAGTGTTTTGCGGAAAATAGCAAACCATTTTCGAACCGTTTAGACTGTGCTAAGCTAAGATGACTCAGAAGGAGACGACGTAGTGGCTCAAAGGCCGCCTTTGGAGACAGCATATGTCGCTCACGCAAATCCAAAAGAGTGATATTGAGTGTCATTTGTTCTCCTGACCAAAGAATCAATTCTTTCAGCGCTTCATCATGACCGTCTAACCTTTTCTCCAAAACAATGATTACTTGCAAGAAGTTGGGAATAATCTGCGTGCCAACTTTGACGTTGCGGCGAGGCCTCTCCAGAAGCTGGCGTACTTTCATTATATCTCCAGCTTTATTTAGAAGAAAGCACAACGTATGGGTCCATGGCAAAACAAAATTGGACAAAATGTGCTGTTTAATATCCTTCGTAGATGATAAATTGCTCTGAATGGGATAATGCTGGAGCTTTTCAGTTGGCCATTGACAGAAACCCTTTTCGGCTAACGTAGAGTCCCCCAAAAAGCTGCTCTCCGCAAATAGGACTGGATGCTTATAATTGGCTGTTTCTGTACTGAGATGCAGCTTAATGAAGCTAGCAGGTCCTTTGCGAGTAATATTATTGTACGGAAACAAAGCCCGGAGTGCTTTAGCGCGAGACGAATTGCCGACAAAATATACAAGCGAAGGATATTGACTCTTTGGGTGTCCCATGCTATCCACAAGGCTTTCTAACCGCCCTGTATCAGCTAAGGTCCAGCCAGTGGCCTCTACGGCTAGATCCAACCAAGCAGCCATTTTAATGTGATGAGTTAGCAGCAGAGATCTTCCAGGCGAGAATTTCTATCTTAAATACTGTAAAATCTTGGAATATATACTTTTCGAACTCAGACAATATACTTCTTTTTGTGATTGCCTCCCAATATCCACCAGTATAACCTTCCGAGGCAGCTCAAGGACGCGGGCTAGTGATCTATGCTGGAACCTCAAAAAAAATTGAGCAAGCAGCACCTCAAAATTAAGGTGTCGTTCATTCAGAATAATCCATGGCCTATATTGAAATTTGACACCTTTTCATCTCCTCATGATGTTCTCATTCATTGTCGGGACCTGATTCTCATAGAAAATTAATGATTGAACTTCAGCCACTTCCAACGGAAAATGATGCATCCTTCAATAATCCCCCCTTTAGTCGACATTAAAAAGTGACTGGAATCCTTCCGCAACTAACATCCCTCTGTTCAATCCCAGAATAAGCAGATTTCAAATGAAGATTCGTATATCATATGCATAAAATATCAGTCATTGTTTTGATGTACAACGACGTCGACTTTCTCCCTATAAGTTTGTCTGGAAACAAATGCAAGCATGGGAGCTCCCTTGAGCCCAGTAGCCTTCTGAAACCAAAGAGCTAGTGACTGACTAAGCTAGATATAATTGTCATTGAGACACCTGCAATGGTCTTGCAAAACACTGAGAGGCGTGTTTCTACCGAGTCTTTTTCAAGCGTCTATAGCAGGTCTCCCGAAACTCCAAAGCTCTTAGCTACGAAAAGGTCATCCGCCACATATGCAAAAAGTCATGATCTTCCAGAAATCAACTCATTGGATCACCAAATTGCCTTAGCCCGCGGTTCTACCATGGCCCTGGAGACTACACGCGTTCGATTACAGTGCTCTAAAGTGGGAGACAGCCGGTCATTACAGGAGCTGAAAATAGAAAAACTTCGCCAATATGAGCAACAAGAAAATGAGAATCTGTTCTATCGGTCTTGTCGAGAAATACTACATGAGCTTTTTGCATCCACAACCGAGGTGTTAGAAAAGTTGACCTCAGAGAACCCTTTTGAACCCGAGGTCCTATATTTTGATACAATGAGAATTCAAGAAGCAGCAAGGATATTACGTGAGGCTCTAGAAAATTCGCGCACTCGGGAGGCACAGGTCGAGCAAGAGTGGAAACGGCAGTGGAATTCGTCTCGAATATGGAAGCCAGCCGCGCGTTGGATTTAATTACCAAGTGCAGACACGGTTGAAGTATGCCTTGCCTTTTTTTCTCTCTTTATATAGTCGTTGAACTATTGCAAGATATGAATCTAAGGCATATTCCTGTTAGCCTGATACGCAGTATTTGTGCAATAGAGTTGGACCTGTATATATAATGCTAGGTCAATACCCACTGGACTCCACAAAAATACAGCCCGTATTTACATGATTGAACATAGCTTAGTATTGGGTTAAGGAAAGAACCGAGTAAAGTAAGCACGCTAAGCTGATTTTGAGCGCGTCTGTACCCAACAATACTCTTCCTCTCCATTCGGATTGATTTACATAGCTTAACGATCGATCACCATTTCTGTCTAGTGCTCAATAGCATGCTTGAAGATACAAAGACATGGTTTTGACTACCGCTTGTGCGCTAAGCACTTCTTCAATCCAAACGGGTTTACTCCCGTAATAAGACCTATCATGATGCTAGGTTTTGCATCAGTAGACCTTCTCGAAAACAGCCTGTTGTATTCTGATGATGCACGTTTGGCCTTGACCCTAGTTTATCTATAGCGGTGCACTAACCTCGTCAAATGACTCGTTTGATCATGACCGGAACTATTGTCTTCAAATTGCCTTTCAAAACCCATTTTCTGAAATTGTTCCCACAGCTAATACTATAGATGGTGAGTGGCTCACATAGACTGAATATCTGGAGAACTCGAAGTTGATAGACTTGAGATATCACCCTCCAAATTTATGGTGGTATCGTCATATACCGGTCCCATGACACCGCTGATTTGTCTATCGGTATCTTCGGGGATGAGATAAGAAAAGAAAGCCAGAAAGACGCACCGACGTACAAAGCACGCACTGACCCTCTGCTCTGACCAATCATTTCTCAATGCCTCTCTTGATAGAGCAAAAATATCAGCGTCAATGGAGTCGGTAAACGGATTACCGCATCGTCGCTCAATATCAACATCACCTTCAGCCTCAGGAGGAAAGTCATAGGGCGGTGGGCTGGAAAGCTCAATCTCAGTAGATACATAGTTTTCCCGAAATGGAACGTTAAATTCATGGCGCGAGGCTAGTGCAAGAAAGTGGTGCAAAAGTGATAATGAATCTCTATCTCGCCATTCATTCAAGCCTAACTCTATGGCACGTGTCTTGTCTTTATGCTTTCGTGGAACACGGCGATGGTGGTCTCTCTTATTTGTCATTTCAAAGGCATATTGAAGGCTGAACCTCCAGAGGTCACATAGGCTTCCATCAACGATCATTTTATCCCAGTATGTTCTTGACAAGAAAGCAGGGGGATATCCTGTATATTGGCTTCTCAGGGTCTGGTCGATTGTGCCTTCTCCTTTTGGTGGTGTCAAACACAATTGTCTCAAGACTGTTCGGCCAACATCGAGAAATAGAACATCCTGGAAAAAAGTCTCAAGGGTGGGGATCAAAAAGTCTATCTCTTTCAACCTTTCCCAAGCTGCTTTACGATGATGTTCATCCATGAAGCAGAACAATTTATGCTTGTCCCATTCCTCCTGCATATCTGCCAGATCCTGGGGGGAGACCTTCGGGGCTCGTGACTTGATAAACTTGACCGTTGATGAGTCAATCTTCGACAAGAGATCAACATTTCCATCAACAAGTCTAAGAAATGTCTTTCTTATATGTTTGAGATAACAGATCAGCGGCTAAATATGCAATATTCAGCAATGTTCAGATCAGACAAGAGAGCGAATAAATTCCTGAATATATTTACTTCGTCGCATTTCATCGCTTTCAGTTTATGGAGAACACCAATATTCATACCTGCCCAGATCCCGGTTATTGGCAAGAGACAATCGAACCCATCTTGGAGACTCTCTGGAAGAGTCCGCAGATAATCTCTTTTACGACTGCCAGGCTCGGCCTCCAAAACGGCCCACCAATAATCTTCTGCCACCTTGTTGGGAACCCCAGTCAAAACCCCCTGATAAAAACGAATATTGCGATAAATCTTACCATCCGATGGCCGATGCTCATTCAGAAAGTTTTCTTGAAGCGTACGTTGAAGTTCAGTCCGAAGAGAGACATCGCTATCTGTACCGTAGGCTGGTCAAATCCATTGTTTTAATTTACGAAGTGGGATTCATCAACTGACCATCATCACTTGTGACATAGATATCTATCACCCACCATGGTTCATGAGCGCCAAGTCGCCTGAACCTTTTCTGGGCCGCAATTATGAGACTGCAATTATCCATTGCGTGGAAAGAATAGTCTTGGCTCGTCCCTAATTGCGGAAGATTCAAATCTGGGACCAAGGATGGCTCTTCCTGGAAGACTTTCGAGCGCCAATCCGATCTCTCCACTATAACAGGTACACGGAATTGTTTACCCAAGCGAAGGCAGCCTTGAATCTCATGAATCCGGGAAATGCGCGTCACATTTTCTCCGTCGTCTGTTAAATGCCAACAGTCTTGTCCTGTCGAAAGGTCAGACAGGCGTACTACTGCTGGTCCCTTGAAGCACTGATCCTTATAGTCTGAGATATTCCGTTCATGTCGTTCGATCACCGCTTGATGTGAGGATTCTGATCGACGTCTTCTGATCTCTCGTGTTCTCAACCTGCGTGGCATGATTATTCAGGCTAATCCTTCCTAACTAATGCTTTTCTAAATTATCGCAAGGAAAAATAGAGGAGGCTTTATATTTATTATCATGGGTGGTATCGATCTTGCTAATCCAATGAATTCTGTTTCAATGAATTGATCTGCAACGATTTTGTCTCTGAATTTTTGAAGAAAAGTGATAAAATTTCTTATCTGCTAATCATAAATTATGTTGTAAATTGAAGGGAGTGCCATTTGGATAGTTCAAATCAAATAATATAGGCTTAAAACTATGACATCGTGTGCATTCAATGTAAGCTCAATTTCTATTCATTTGATTAATCAGTTTGACAGCTTCATTATCATGAGCACTTGATCAACATGATCGCCGGTCTTTGCCGGCTTCATGTGCTTCCTTCTTGTTCTAGATAGCAGGCTGCGTCTCTCTTGTTCCTCTCTCTCTCTCTCTCTAGACAGACACAATACAATATCCATATTCATTACACTGCTTGTTCTTCTCTTCTTTCCATGACAGGTCCGGCGAATGACCTGAGCGTGGGTTGAAATCTTGAGCTTGGAATCAGTCCTTCCTAGATTCGGTAGGTAACGCGTCATGTACCGAGCTTCTTCGATAGCAATTCAGCCTATCATGAAACCGAACCTTCTCTTCTGACGTCCGAGAAATCCCAGAAAAGTAAAAGATGGTTGCGGATGGAATTTTCATTAATCAAAAAGATATCCCTTGCACCGTCCAAGAGTCAGCAACCCACTTCACCGCTTCAAACACTGATTTTGAGTTACTTGCTAACACAACAGTAGACTTTCTATCAATTCGATCTACAGCGACCTGAGCGTCATCTGTGGCGAATTCGTCCTGCACGCACATAAAGCTGTTCTTTGCCCCGCCTCGAGATACATAACTCGGATCTGTGAAGACGGCAATTGGGTAACAATCCATACATTTCCCATCATGGTGATTTTCTGCTTTAACTATCCCCATCCGAAATTGACAATAACATTGCCTCTAGATTCATCTGGTGAGCTTCAAATGGACTCGAGAGATTCAGTCCTCGTTCAGAGCGAATTCAAATTTGTTTATACAGGGAGATATACCGGTGGCCTGGACGATTATCTTGGTGGGCTCACAGACGAAGCGTCATCATATCACACACGGATATTTACGAGGCCAAATTTTTGGAAATGGAAAATTCGACACGCAAGCCTTGAAACTACTCCTCAGCTCACTCGTCGCTAAACTCAACCGCTTCTCTTTAAACAGAGTCATTGATGAGGTACAGTATATTCCCCCAGGTCCGATGGGGTTAACTTGGCTGAGGCCAAGGGCGTTGCTTGATCTCATAGTTGATGAACTAATCAATCTTTCCAATTGGAATTGGGGGTGGATCAGTATTGCCCAGAGTTTGGAAGCGAAATTTGCCTTGCCCTCGTATCCCGGGGATTGCTTGTCTCTTTGCGAACTGACGAGACCTGCCAATAAAGATTTTAATGGAGCTCCCTGACACAATCAGTGCCGTATGTGACATGGAGCTCATTCTGCAATCACAACGTCCCCTGGCGGGGGGCAAATCCCTGCCACGGAGTTCTGAGCATGATGGCGGTCTTGGCCACACTAATATAGGCTGCTTCATGATAATTTGATCAACCAGCGTTTACCTTCCTTCGTTGAGTAGAGTACGAAAGCCGATCAAGGTCTAGCCCAGTTCCTGTTTCTCAGACACTGAATAAGCCCGAATCCTAGTCATAAACAGCTACAGTACTAGTACTTTAAATTGGCATAAATTATACGTCAACGGTATTACATCTAACAATGGCTGCGAACTCTCGTTTGAGGGTGACATCATTGTCTCCTACCTTATTCTTGTCTGTGCTTTATGCTTTATGTTTCCACTAGTGGATTACCCAGGGGTGGAAGGTGATCATGAAGAAACACGACCCTCTGCCGGATACTGATAATAGTTCATAGGCAACATTTGTTGTCTCTAGTCCATGAGATGTGTTTGGCATATAGGAAGCAAAAGATATTACAACACTAAGTGCCGATTAATGAATCGTTAGGAAATTTAGCTATGTTTGCAGCTATCATAGTATTATTAGTACCACCAATTCAAGCTATAGGTAGTACAAGTAATCAAGTGGCAGTACCAACAAATCCATACTTCCTTGACTAATTGATCAGTTACTTGGTTCCTGCTGTCAAAACAAGGTAGCAGTAACCCACCGCTAATCATTAAGAGAGCACATCCCTTGCTTGATGTGCGCATTCTTGCCCGGAGCTGCGGCTCCGACGTTGTGGCCGCCGAATGTTGGCGCATGGGATTAAGGGGTATCTTGAATCCTGGCCGGAAGATAAATTAACACAGATCAATAACTCAAGGCTTGCTGAGGAGCCTGAATACTCTTTCATTCACTGTTTACACGATACTTGTCTGGTGATTCCAACGCTTGGTGACGCAGATCAATTGAGACCAACAATAGTTCGGTCACTGTTCTTAGCCAAATGAGTATAGGTTCATCGATGTTAGCAGATTTAGTAGTATAGACTATCGAGACGGAATACAAGGCAAACTGAATCTTGATATCTTTGTGATTTCTTCCTACGCATACGAGAATTATTTCGACTTAGGACAGCCATCCCAACCTTCGAGCAGTGCTCTTACTCCCTTCCGAAAACTCCCAAATCCTTGTTCGGAATGGGCCAGCAGGGCTTGTTGACTCGCAAACTGACGATCTGAAATCTGCATTTGTTGACACAAGTGAAGGTTCGCCGCGCGGAGCATGTCGTTTTCCTTCTTCAGGTGGTGAAATTCAGCCTGTTTCATACTATATGACTCCCAGAGTGTTGAATAGAGTCGCAGAATATCCGCAGCTGGGGGATTCTCAGGCTCATCCTGATCATGCCGCACCACCTCTTGGATGGGCTGTCGAAAAGGGTCGAGTTGGGGTGGACTATTGCAGGGCGAATGCGGGACCTATCATGACAGGTTAATACCGAAGAGTCGTCTTCCAGGCCTCACTTACCGGCCAATGCTCCGGATCTTGGTCCATGGGAACGGAGAACGGATCCCCGTTCTCGGAGGGTTGGTAGAATGATCCAAACTCGGACCCATCAGCCGAGGACGGTTGAACGTGATTGGGGGTGGCCATTGCTGTTGGAAAGGGTGAGAAGGAAGGCGTATTGGGTGCTTCAAATGTGTTCGCAGGAGGGCTTTATACCATTACTCGATTCACCAGAATCAGTCAGCAAACTATAGAAATGCGATTGAACATGAGGCACCATATCTGCCGCAGAAATATCTTGCTCACGTGTTGCATTGTGCAGGCTAGGATCGTTGCGACTTTGCAAGCTTTAGTTGAAGGGCCTCAAAGCGTGTTGTGAAGGTATTTGATCATCTTATAGCGCGGGATTTTCATCTTTTGTCCTCAAACCGGGGGGGAGAGGGTTGAAATTGGTTTGCCCGCAAATTTCAACACGAGCACATGATTGATTTGTTGAACTCCCAGAAACCCAGCCACCGAGCGATGTGGGATAAATGATGCTTCCATTTGGGCTTCAGCTCATACCGAAGCACTGACTACGGCCAATTTGAAGGTAAATGTGATGTTCTGGCACTGTTGCTACGGATCACGACTCTGCTCCACCTTCAATGGATGTTGTCGGTGGTATTCTCCCAGTTCAGCCCTTGATCCACATGGGAAAGTAAGGTGTCCTATCTTGAACACTTGATTTGTTATCTATTGACAGAAAACATGAGGCTCTATGTACCATTTTGCAGTTCTATGGGTAGCTTGGTGACAACTCCGGTTGCAGCTTTATTCATCATCCGTACAGTGATATTCGAAATCACCTGTACCTCTGACCTCTCTTTCTTTGTTTCCCGAAGCCCCACTTCGAGTGCACTAGTCCGTACTAAGATATCTTTCCGCCGTCTTGCAGGACGACACTTATCCTGCCGAGGTGAGCCGGGATTCTGCCTTTTTTTCCCGTCTTCTTGGACTGATTAAAAGCCCACCACATTTCTCCCATTGGAACAAGGTGCTCTGTTTTTCTTTCCTCGCATGAGCCTGAATTCGAGGTTTTGCACAGGACAATGAATCCAAAACGAAAAGACCAGTTTCAATCTACACACACGGCTACGGTGAATCTGGTCAGTCAATGATTGATCAACTTTGGCAAATTTTGCACAACCACAAACCGGCAACAACTTTATCATTTGATTCCGAGCAGAAATACATTCTTATCACTGGCTTACCAGATATGGACGACTCGGGATACGTCAGAATAATTTCTCAAGTAAAATCTGACTTGTGGAATTTGGTCTTCAAGGAAAAAACCGGTCAGGGAATCTTAATCATCAAGCTCGTCCCTCGTTCAAGTGAGCATGTGTTTGCTCTAAGTTAGACATGTGCATTACCCATGGGTTTTGCCCATGGAATTGCCCATATAGGCCGATGGGTTTTCGGCCCATAGGACGTGGGCAGGACTGCTGCCCATGCCCACCCCATGGGTTTCCATAAAGTAGGATCTATGAATATCTTACTATATTGGGTGAATTTATGAAATAAGTTAGTGGGTCTATCTTTCCCGATTTGGGGGTTGAACCCCGCTGATCCCTTCTAGGTTCTTACCTAATCAGCTTAGAATCCTTTCTATCGAACTACCTAATTGGGTTATATTTCTTATATAATCTTATATAATCTTATAAAACCTTTCCTAATTAGGAAGTAACCAATGTAGATCTGTAAAGTTGGTGCATGTTGAAAATATATATTTCCACCATGGCTCAACACCAGTACTCCCACCACCATAATATATATTTTTAGATAAAGTATGAATTTGACTAAGTTCAACATGCTGAATCTTTTGATATGTAAATTAATAAGAAATATTCAGACTTCCGAGGTTTCCATAAAAATTTATGCATCTTTGGCGGCTGGCCCCGCTCATGGGGACCCATGGGAAACCCAGGGTTGCTGACTAAAACCCATGGGCTCAGCACCCATGGGCAGGGGTTTGCACATGTCTACTTTAAGTGAGCATGCGTTTGCTCTAGGTGAGCGTGACTTTCAACATGCGCATGACCGCCAAAGTAAGCACGAGTTAGCTCAAAGTGAGCATAATCTGCGAAGTGCGCTTGACAATGGAAGGACCTTAAATGCCCTCCGAACTAAAAGGCAGCAAATCTGTCACCATCAACAATCTGCGCAAGAAAGTCGAACCCGATCATCTAGCGGATCCTACAGGGCCGCTCGAAATCAGCTTCACCTGGCTTTTCTCTTTCAAAAAGTTTTCGAACTTTATCTTGCATCACATTATACCTATTATAGTTAGACTACCCCTGACCCGGTATCTTTCCGTATTCCATGACAGTAGCAATAATACGGATAAAAATAGGTATTGTATTCCGTTGTACAGGAATTCTGTGCTCTACGATAGAAGACACGAAGTTCTAGAACATTCCTTGCAAAGTAAGCAAATGATATCACTAACTAGTAAGTCGCCGATCTGCTTCACCTTAATCATGGGTGGCGTAACGATTCTTCGTCTGCCGACACGCGTGGACGGAGACCGGGCATGACCGAACAAGCGGAGGTTGTTGCGAATATTGACGATCGAGCGCTCGCTACACTCAGCAGCCGTGGCCATCTGTAAAATAGTCACGGATCCACATTCGATCATATCACGAATCATCTCTAGCTTGCATGGAGAAAGTCGAGGGGCCATTTTAGCGAGACTGTAGGGGTTCCCCTGGCATCTTTGATGCAACGGAGAAGAGGGGGTTTTCCATGCTCACCCTGCTCACCCTGCTCAGTGAGCGGGTGCAATGAATCTTTATCGAAAGTCGCGGGGAATGCTGGGGTATTAGGAAATGCACGTGACTTTGACCCACAGTGGTTCCTGGGAAGTGAGTGGTTTCTTGGTGATCTGAAAAGTGCGGGTGTTGATCAGTGATCAGTGATCATAATGTGAAGGACTCAAATACTTGCACCTCATACAGAGGCATTGCTAGAATGAGCATTGGGAACTTCCGCGCGGCATATATTGGCATGATATTGTAATTAAAAGCATGACAGAAATCAAAATAATATGTATCAAGAGAAACGGCAATCAAAGGGTAGGTATAGGACAGTGTTTTGAAAGTGCGAGAAAAATGACGCGATTTGATGAACAGGCAAAAGCTATTTTGGCCTCATCTATAGAAAAAAGAGAGACACTAAGGGGGCGATATTCTGAGGGTAACCATAAGAGGTTGAGTCCACCATAGGTTATCCAGGAACGGTCATCGCCAAGTCCATATCCATACTGCTTTGGAGGATGGGTAAAAGTGTTATGCATAGGCGTCACAGCATCCACTGAGCTTATGCAAAATGTACGAGCATCGGTGTGCAGACAATTTGAATCGGCGATGTCAAATTTGACGAAGCTAGTAAAGCCGGTAGAGAGGGTTGACATGCTCTGGCCGGTGGCTTCATCCCATATCCGGACGGTCTTATCATCTGACGCTGATGCAAGTCGGCTTCCATCCCGCGACCAGGCAATTGACCGGACCCAATCACTATGCCCCTCCAGAGTAGACACGCTCTGGCCGGTGGCTGGATCCCATATCCGGACGGTCTTATCACAAGACCCTGATGCAAGTCGGCTTCCATCTGGCGACCAGGCAATTGACTGGACCGAACGATTATGCCCCTCTAGAGTAGACGTGCTCTGGCCGGTGGCTGGATGCCATATCCGCACTGTGTTATCGCTTGACCCTGATGCAAGTCGGCTTCCATCTGGCGACCAGGCAATTGACCGGACCCAGTGACTATGCCCCTCGAGAGTAGACATGCTCTGGCCGGTTGCTGGATCCCATATTCGGACGGTGTTATCATCTGACCCTGATGCAAGTCGGCTTCCATCTGGCGACCAGGCAATTGACCGGACCCAATCACTATGCCCCTCCAGAGTAGACACGCTCTGGCCGGTGGCTGGATCCCATATCCGGACGGTCTTATCACAAGACCCTGATGCAAGTCGGCTTCCATCTGGCGACCAGGCAATTGACTCGACTGAATCACTATGCCCCTCCAGAGTAGACACGCTCTGGCCGGTGGCTGGATCCCATATCCGGACGGTCTTATCCCAAGACCCTGATGCAAGTCGGCTTCCATCTGGCGACCAGGCAATTGACTGGACCCAGCCATTATGCCCCTCGAGAGTACCAACGCTCTGG